>NW_022196905.1:175540071-175553655 GCF_008632895.1 Mastomys coucha | reverse complement strand
AGGGAGAGGGAGAGGGAGAGGGAGAGGGAGAGGGAGGAGGAAGAAAAGGAGGAGGAGGAAGTGATGGATGAGGAAGAGAAAAGAAGAAGAAAAAGAAGAAGAGAAGAGGAGGGGGAAAATACAACTTTCAGAGTTGTAAGGCAAATAAAATAAGTGGGTAAGCAGGAATCTAATATGACAGAGCACATGGCATTAAAAAAATGCTTTCTCTTAGAAGCACACATATAACACTTTGAGATGGGCAACATTTCCAGACATGAGCTCCAACCTCCTTTCTTCCCTGAGGGAAGGTGGTACAAGCAGAGGAGGTTTAGTAGAGCAGTGGGTTGTTTTAGAAAATTTCTCAGAGGAGTGGGTTTGTCATGGATGAAATGTTTCCGCCCTGTTTCCCAAGCAGGGAAATACAAACTTCTCTATACCTCTGGCTAGTAATATCTGTGGTAATTTGAATAAGACTCTTCCCTACAAGCTTTGACATTTGGCAGTACTGTTTTGAGAGACTTAGAAAGTGTGCCCTGGCCAGAATTCATCGCCAGAGGTAGAGTTTGGAAGTTTCAGAACCTTGTGGCACTCCTAGTTTGCTCTCTCTGCTTCCTGCTTCGGGCTCAAGATGTGAGTTCTCAGCTGTTTCAGGTGCCTTCTCTCCACCATCATGAACTCTAATCCCAAATAAACACTCTCTTCTATGCGTTGCCTTGGTCATCCTGCTTTATCATAGGAAGAGAAGAGTAACCAAAACACTATTTTTGCTGCAATAATTAATAATATCAATGATTCCATGGGGCTTGTGGACTGGCCACTTGCTGACTGGCATCATCCCTTAGTGTACGATCATGAATAGGCTTATATCTACAGAACAGGGTGCTTAGAGTTCTCAAAGGTTATACTTCTCCTCCCTGTTTACACTGTTCTCCTTGAGATTTCTGGCAACCATTCTGTAAGCACCTTCTCAGTCATTATTTCCTTTTGGCTTATGAGACCTTTCCTGATCTTTGAGTAATATGAAGAGCTCTCCCCTGTTGAGGAACTACTGCACTATCAATAGCTAGAGTTGGAAAGTTCTGGAAGGACAGAAACCATATCTTATTCAACTTTGTACTTCCATTACTTATACCACTGGTCTACAGTAAGGTAAAAAAAAAAAAGGTAAAAAGAAAAGGGAGTGTGGTGGTTTGAATAAAAATGCCCCCCCCCAAAGCACATAGGGAATAGCAAAATGAGGAGGTGTGGCCTTGTTGGAGTGGTTGCAGCCTTGTTGGAGTGGTGTAGCCTTATTGAAGTAGGTATGGCCTTATTGGAGAAATGTGTCACTGGGGTCGGGGTGGGCCCCAAGATTTTATATGCTCAATCCAGGCCTGGTGCCTCACTGTCTCTTCCTACTGCCTGAGGATCCAGATGTAGAACTCTCAGCCCCTTTCCAGCACCATGTACGCCTACACTCTGCCATGTTTCCCTCCATGTTGATAATGGACTAAATCTCTGAACTGTAGGCCAGCCCCAGTGAAATGTCTTCCTTTATAAGGGTTACCATGGTCATGACGTCTCTTCATAACAATAAGACTCTACTAAGACTGGGGAGAAGGAAGAAAGAAGATAACAGAGAGGAAGAAAGGAAGGACAGAGAGGGAGAGACAGAGAGGGGGAGAGAGAAAAGCAAGGAAGAAGCTGTCATTACTTAATTAGTCAATGCTAGTACTAACTTTTCTCATTCTTGGTCCCTCCCTGCTCCCAGCTCTTGTTGCCCCATCAGGTAGGAAACGGGAAGATTAATTTGAGTTCAGATTCAAAATGGTTGTTATCACACGAAAACAAAAGGACCATTTTGAGGTGTAAAAGGACCATTTTGAGGTGTTAGAGGGAACAGATGCCCTCCTTTTAACATGAAATCCTCTATCTTCTTTCATTCCATTAAAAAGCAGACAGGCCTGAACCCAGAGCTGAATGCCGTCCTGATGAACTTCGAAGATGGCTGCCAAAGGCTACTAGCTCTCTCCTCTGTGGAAGACGGCGAGGCATCAGAGAAACAGAGAGCAGACGATAATCTCTGAGGGATGAATGGGCCAGGTAGAGCTCTCTTGGAGCAGACACTTCTGCAACCTAAACCCCAGTTCTTCTGAGCTACTATTGAAGCTTTCTATACTCCACTCCGAAGGTCTCACATAGCATCTGATTTTTCCAACTGCAATTGCATCTGGAAAGACAGATGAGCATTGAGGATAACGAGATGAGAGACTAAATGGAGTGAGAACAGAGGACCTACATTCATCCACTCGGTTATTCTTTAAAATGTCCTTTAAAAAAAAAATCTTCATATGTTATTTTTAGTTTTTCCCTGAGAACAAATATCTTGAATTAAAATATTTTCTTCTTTATCTGTATATTTTAATGCTGTGTCCTGAACAGTTCTAGGCTCAGGGACTAGGTATGATGGTTTGAATATGCTTGGTCCAGGGAGTGGCACTATTAGGAGGTGTGACCTTATTGGAGGAAGTGTGTCACTGTGGGGGTGGGCAATGAGACCCTCCTCCTAACCATGTGGGAGCCAGTCTTCTTCTAGCAGTCTTCAGATAAAGATGTAGAACTCTCAGCTCCTCCTGCACCATGCCTGCCTGGATGCTGCCATGTTCCCACCTTGATGATAATAGATTGAATCTCTGAACCTGTCAGCCAGCCCCAATTAAATGTTGTCCTTATAAGAGTTGCCTTGGTCATGGTGTCCGTTCACAGCAGTAAATCCCTAACTAAGACAATAGGGTAATAAGTAGTGGGCTCTAGTGTTAAGGAGTGGAGTGATTTAAATGAAAATGGCCTCTTAGGATCATAGGGAGTGGCACTGTTAGGAGATGTGGCCTTGTTGGAGTAGATATGGCCTTGTTGCAGAAGTCTGTCACTGGGATAGGGGTGGGATTTGAAGTTTAGATGCTCAAGCCAGGCCCAATGTCACCTGCTGCCTGAGATCCAGGTGGAGAACTCTTGTCTACCTCTCCAGCGCCATGCCTGCCTGGATGCTGCCATGCTTCCCGCCATGATGATAATGGACTGAACCTCTGAACTGTAAGCCACCCCAATTAAATGTTTTCCTTTATAAGAGTTGTGAACATGGTGACTCCTCACAGCAACTGAAACTCTAAGATATGGGGTATATTTCTTTCCCTGTTAGTGTACAAAATAATGAGTTTCATCAATACATTTTCATGCATCTGTCATTGTCCTTTGCATAAATAAGATCAGGAAACATATTGAATCAAGATAGAACCCTGCAGCTAAGGAATTCAAAGTCCCTCCCCCTCGCGGTGTACCATGTGTTCCCTCGTTCCCCCTTTCTACTTTATAGAAATGAGAAGCTTGGATAACTTTCAGGGTACCAATCCCTATTGCAGTAACTTGCCCTTTCCATAAACATAAACAAACCTATACACTTTTCCATATAGGTTCAGGAGTTTCTTCCAGGCACACTGAATCTCACTCATGAATACAGACCACAAATTCTTGGGTGAGAAAATTGTTCTAACGTCTATCTTTTTAAACCATTTTCTTCTTAAGTTTTATTAGGAAAATAGGATATTTCTCTTGCTCTAATACATTCCTTTAAATGTACTATTTTTCAAAAATTCAGCCAACGCGTCGGCCTTTAAGGAAGGAACTGTGCTTCAACACAGTAGAAGACTGACTCGGGAGGAAGAAGAAAGTAGTGTTATAATCTGCTTAGCTCATCTCTTTCTTCAACCGCCATGAGAGGTCCTCTGTGTAGAGCTCATCTGGCTTAACAGGGAGTCCGGTTGGCTCCAGAGCCTTCTGTGACAGGCATGGCACAGTGAGGGGATGGGGTAGCCAGGGATGGGGTTCAGGAATTCTGTTTTCCAGTTTTCCTCCTCACTAGCTTCCTCATGGTATGTGCCTCCCCATTCAACCTCACACACCTTTGTGGCCTTAATCATTCAGATAGAGACCAAGAGAAATTCTTCGACCCCGAGTTACTGGCCAGTATGTGCGAGGGTCCCTAATGATTGGTTGTGATCCCTTTGTCAGAAGACACAGATATTTACATTATAGTTCATAACAGTAGCAAAATGACAGTCGTAAAGTAGCAACAAAATAACTTTATGGTTGGGGGTCAGCACGACACAAGGTACTGCATTAAAGGGTCACAGCATTAGGAAGGGTTGAGAACCGATGCTCTACAACATTACTTCCATCAACACTTTATTGCCAGAAATACTTTCCTCTGTCACATCACTCCTGACCCATCCCATCTTGAAGGCTGGGGGAGGCAGGAGAGGTAACTGGAATATACGGTTAAGCGGCACTCACCCTCCAAGGTTGCTCCTAGGCACCTGACTCCCTCGCCTGTGCCCTCGTCCTGATGGGGTGGCTTCCTACACCTGCCTGAGATGGAAGGGCTCTCCACACTAGAGTTTTCCAATTGTTGTTTTCATTATCTGGAAGGGACCACAGGATGATAGATAGAAATCCTACTGCTGAGAGAGAAAATTCATAGGGAAGAGTATTTTTTTTAATCTCAAGGGCAGCCAGTTTTATGCCCAGTGATTAATCCCTTTATGAAAAGATAGCAATTTGAACATTGGCAAGAGTAATTACACCTTTTCTTTGTGTGGTAGTTGAGCATTTCCTGTTGTAATAATTCAGGTGAGTGCCTCATTTGGGGAAGCAGAGATGTCAGCATGCCATTAGTTTCCTGTGCTTTGGCCCATTTGTTTCTTCATGAACTCCATCGGGGTCTGCTAACCGTGATTCATGGCACACATCAACTTGGGTTCTACAGGGCATCGCCAAGAAGGGCCTCTGCACAGAATACATTTATCAACTTGGTGACAACTCAGTTACCCAGAGACTTGGTCCCAAGGGTCTTTAGCTGTAGGTCACTCTCTTGTAAGATTTTCAAGGCCATGGTACCTGGAAATGTAAGGTAAGGTAAAGGAAAAAAATCCCTGTACCAAGGGTCAGACCTCTTGGATCCTTATTCCTGCCCTGGTGTCTAATTTTTCTAAACTTGGCCTTTTATCCCCACATCCATACAAGAGGAGACTGGCTGAGAGCTACACCAATAAAGACCGTATCGGCTTGAAAATTCCACAGAGCTTCTTGACGTGAGCATCGGGCTGCTTTCCTTGCTTTGTTTTCTAAAAGATTTTTCACAATAGCAGTGATAGTCTGGTTCACATCCAGGTGCCACACTGTGTGCTTGACTCATGAAAACCTGGTGCATATTAGTCTCCTGATCCCGACTCTTAGGATCTCTCCCTTCCTGCCCCAGAGAATATCCCCTCCCCAGATCTTCACACCAGCTTCCCCTCTGCTGGGGCTGCTAACTCAAGTGTGTGCAGAGGAGGCTTCTCCACCAATCCCCTAGCACCATCCTCCTCCCACCAAGGTTTCTGACTCATCGATGCAGTATAACATGTGGCATCCCAGTCAAGAATAAAACTGCAAATTGCCTCTCTCAGTTTGTCCCTTCAGGGAACCAGAACTGTGATGGCAGCTGAAATTGGATTGTTCACAGGTCAGAGAACTCTTGATTTGACCTGGAAGTGTTCTTTAACTTGGACTTCTAACTCTGCTTGTGCATATTCACATATAAACCTATGGAATTTTATATATATATATATATATATATATATATATATATATATACACACATATATACATATATATGCATACATATATATACACACATATATATATTCATATAAAAATATGATGTTATATCTATGCATATGTATTTATGTCCATATATAAATATGGGATTATATATGTATGTCTACAATAAGCCTAGCTAATGTTTACAAAAAATATCATTCTATGGCTACGATTGCTTTACTTGTATCTGATTATCTTAATTATCACTAAGCTTTTGGAGTTTTATTCTGAATAACATGTTTTCTCTGAGTATCAGTTCTTCCAACTGCTTCTGGAGAAAAAACAGGGTAGGACTGAATGGGTGCCAATGGCTATGCCCGTCAGCTTCTAGCAGCATTCTCCTGGTCTTGTTAAGAAGCCATGTTAGACAGTTGTGTGCAGGAGGAGGAAGCACTGGGGGAGGAGGCACACATCCTGGGTGAACAAGGAGCTCCAGCGTCTGCGTGCTGCCTGCATGCCACCTCTGGATGACATCTTGGCAGTCATTTCACACCACAGAGGGCACAGCATGATACTCAGCCGGCATGACTATCGTCTGTGATCGATGAAGGTCCCAGAGCATACAGTAATTCAGCAATGAACACTGAGTTAAAGAACACACCACTATACCCTTCATGCCAGAGCCTCCCTTCCGCAGCATCCTATGTGGTAAATGAATTTAAAACGAGTTTACATTTTTAGTGAGGATGAAAGAGGTTTGACTGGGCTCCTAACATCGATAGCAAGGCAAATAGAAGGAAATGGAGAGCCCGTGTAACTTGCTGCACCATTAGGAAGCAAATAGCTGCATACAGAAAGTTAAGGACAAAGTCCCATTAGATCCTATACCGATGTCCAGTTCATTCTTACTAAAACAAAAAACAAAAACAAAAAAACAACTGGCAAGACTACACTAAATCTCACTAATATTGAATGGTTCCCTCCCCCCCTCACATACACATACACACACGTTTTCCCATGCTAGACACTGTACTTTCCAAATTTATGTAAATGTCAGTGGGAAGTGAGCTTCTTCATGGGTGCTTGGGCCTTGAGCCCTCATGAATGTATTAAAGTAATAGACTAATGGATTATCAAAGGAATGACTTTGTTATAGAGCAAACTCATCTGGCTGATCGGTGTCATTTTTCAGATGTGCTCTGCTATGGCATGACGGGCAAGATGACACTCACAATGCCAAGAAGTGCTTGACTGTCTTCATCCTGGTCTACCAATGCTCTCTGTTTTCCACACAGTTTCCCCCAAGTCTCTTCATGTTAGAACAGGATTTTCTTCCCAAAGGGACCCGGCACTTCAAATGCTAAGAACTACTTTTCCACCCAGTTTTGTTTTAGAACTTGAGGAAGCCCCCACCAACTTATATGTCTACAGCTTTTTTTTTTAAACTGGCAATTTCCTCCAAATAAATTAAAGCTCTTTATTTTACGCATAAGGATGCTTTGCTTGCTTGTGTGTACTTGGTACCTGCAGAGGTCAGAGGAGGACATCAGATTTCCTATAACTAGAGTTACAGAGAGTTGTGAGCCACCACGTGTGTAGTGAGAATTGAACCTGGGTCCTCTGGAAGAGGAGCCTGTGCTCTTAACTGCTGAGCCACTTCTCCATCCCCATGTCTCTGTTTTAAGAATCTTCTTTCTGAATTTGGTAGTTGCTTGAAATTTTAAGGATTTTTATTGTCTATGACACACACTTTCCCATTTGGGAATCTATTGATCTCGTAGATCACATTGCTTTCTCTGTCTCCTCTGATCCCAATATAGTCTGGCTTATTCTGGGACTCCAAGAGGGATCTCAGTAGATGAAAGAGGACATGTTTTTAAGAAGAACAAGGAAGATTCTAAAATTAATAGACTCTGGATGTCAGGTCTCTCTGGCACAGCAGTGATGTATTCCACTGTTGGCCATCAGAGAGAATTGAAATTCTCACAGTTACCTCGGTGTCATTTTTCCAGAGAACACTGGTTGTTCTCCCAGAACTCCTGATCTGGGAGCCTAAGTGGAGGTGACAGGCTGCTCTGTCTGACTGAACTGTCCCAGGGCTGACCCAGCTGTACACCAGGCATGTGCCAGGATGCAGAGAAGAGAAGGGAGAGCAGACATTTATCCCAGTAAACCTCTTGGGAAGTCAGATATAACTTAGTATTCAATGCCTATCTCACAACACAGAGCTGCTTTGTTCACTGGGGGACTGCAGCTTACCGAGGCTAGTAAGCCACTCCAGCTCCAACTACCATAGCACATCTCTGACTTTATAGGTGGCAGGGGGAGACTACTCGCTAAGTGTCTCATGATAGCATTGTGTAAGCCAGGTAGATCACTGACTAGCCTGCCTATCCACATCTAGAATGAGTGCCCCTCTTGGGCACAGGCCATATTTTCTTGGCATGCTACATAGAGTACTCAGTGGTCCAAGTGTTCTCTCTGGTGTCTTTTTAGGGGCCATGCATAGGGCAAGTGTCCCTTGTGCCTTCTGTCCTCATTCATCGCTGACTATGTGACATCTTTTACCAGATTTTTTCCTCTTCATGGCCACTCCCCTTTTGTGTTCCTATGTCATAATACTTTTCTGGAATATGTCCTTGGTATAATTTGAGTGTCTGTCCCACCCCCATCCCCAATTCATGTGTTGGACATTTAATCCCAAAATTCATGTGATGATGGTACTTGGAGATGAGACCTTTAGGAAGTAATTAGGATGTGATGACATCACGAGGGCAAGGTTCCCGGGATGGCATTAGTGACTTTCCAAGAGGAGAAGGAGAAACACAGCTGGTGCGCTCTATTTCACCATGGGGAGCCCTCCACTGTGTTATGGGCCAGTGAGAAGGCACTGAATAGATGTCAGTACTTTTCTATTGAACTTCCTAGCCTCTAGTGATGAGAAAGAAATCTCTCTCCTTTGTAAATTACCAGAATGTGATCTGACCAAGGCTATCTCTTTTGCTCCTTCCCACTCCACAGAGTGGGCCACAAACAAAAACAAAAGCAAAAACAAACACAAACAAACAAACAAAACCAGCATACACAAAAGCAGGATGGATTCCAAAGAGGATTTTCGCAGCACGGCCGGGTCTAAGAGTACTTCTGTTGACTCTCATGTGTTCTCTCATTGTTGTCACTGTCCCTTGTCCTCCTTTACTGTCAGTTCTTTTGAATTCAGATGTTAATCCAGTCCCTTGTCCTATGTAACTAAGCTAAGGCACCGCCCTGGGTACCTTTGGATTTAGACTGCGAAAGACTCA
The DNA here is from genome assembly GCF_008632895.1 of Mastomys coucha. Classification (NCBI taxonomy): domain Eukaryota; kingdom Metazoa; phylum Chordata; class Mammalia; order Rodentia; family Muridae; genus Mastomys; species Mastomys coucha. The sequence goes on along the minus strand of NW_022196905.1, from coordinate 175,544,755 downwards.
GCCCTTGGCTCCACCCTCTTCCCCTGCAGAAACCTGAAGAGTAAATGACTTGCTGCTGTAAAATGACAGGGAAAGCTGTCTATTAGTTACTGAGCTCAAGGTCTCCGAGGTTTGGCGGTGGATAGTGTATATATGTTTGGACAAATGAAGGCAGGCTGATACTGTTGTCAAGCACCTGGGACTATGGAAGAGGGAACAGATGTAAGGGTCAAGGTTAGAGAAGTCTGAAAGCTTCCACAGGACTCAGGGCTGGAACGTGCTGGAAGATGTGTTACGATCAATCTCGGCCATCCTAGGGAATCAAGAGCAGCCATTTGAGTGGGAGCCATTGAGTTGTTCAAGTGAAAGTGGCTTCTTTGAGTAATTATGGTGCCGATGACTGGAGTCACCAAGGATAAATCTGCTCTAAATAGCAATTTTTAACTATCTCAATGAGCAGTCAAGAGACGTTTAGTCACCATAGCCACCAACTGTTGTCACATACCTCAAGTGCACTTATGTGTGCAGAAACCCCACAGCCAGTCTCTTAAGTGTACAAACTCTGGCTACCTATCATCATTTGGGCTTTTGGACTTGAAAATGGTGTTTTTTCTCTCTACCTTTGATTTTTGTGATTGTCTACCATGGGGACTTCTAGATGTAAAGTGGCAAACACTGATATTAAGGTGACAGCCATAAAGAGAGACCAAGGAGTGAGTATTAGATAGTATTAGATAGTATTAGATAGTAGCCACTTCTCTGGTTATTGTACGGGGGTGTTGCTGAAGAGTAGAACCAGGTATTTTGAACCAATATAATAGGGCTTAGATCTAGCATGGGGCAGAGAGGAACTGGGGCAGATAGTGATGTCTGGAAGTGATATCTTTAGAAAGATAAGGCAGAACCTGATAAACCATTGAAAGGAGATGCTCTGATGTTTTCTACCTTGGGGAAAGATCTACCACCAGTACGCCTTTCTGTGAGTGACAACTCCCCATACTAAACTCTGTGGGCTAGTTTGGACTGACTGTAGGTAGGGGTTCATGTAAGCCTAAGTGGTGGCCATGGCAACTGCCCCCACCAATGCAAACAAGCAACATCAACAGCGTAGCTCCTCATTCTGAACTCTGAGCAGAGGTGGGGCTCTGCTGTAGCAGTTTCCAGCTGATGCTTTCGCTTTGTGTCTTAGACTGAGTTCAACATTCGCAGCTCACTCACATCTACACATGCCATAGCATTGAGAAGTAGGGCTAGCAGGTGCCCCTTCTGTGCAAAGGATACACACTCTAGGACCCCAGTGAATACTTAAAACCATTGCTAGTACAAAGGTGTGTATCGTGTGTGTATATGTGTGTGTGCATGTGTGTGATATTATATATATTGCAAATATCATATATGCATGGCAAGAGAAAAAATAAGAGAGACAGAACCATTATTTAATCTTTAAATTTTGGGTTGCTTGTGTTTTTGGTGTTGTATTCTCTAGGGGAATTTTGGTGTTGGGGTTCTCTAGGGGAACAGAACTGATAGAATATATATGAGATTTATTAGAGTGGTCTCCTTTTCCTATGCATATCCATGATAAAATTTAAATTATAAGTTAGGCACAATGACAGCCCAATTACAATAACAAGGAAATAGAACAGCCCGAGCCATTGCTGCAACAAGAGTGATGCTTTTGTGATCTTTCTTAAAATATTTATCGAACCGAACTCAACATCCTTCTAGTGATGGCGCGAGGTGGTCCTTAAAAGGGAGCCCCACAGTTTTTCTTTAGCATAACCATTACTTGCACTACGATTCTGGCATTTTGTAACTCTTCCTAACTATTAGGGGTTTCCTGAAACTAAGCATAGAGATAGTGTGATTGTCGAACCAAAACATAATTGAATAGGGGGCAGCAAGCATATAAACATCGTGGGTGTGCTAAAGCACGTCTCAGGTAGAACAACACAGATAAATTGTCTTCTCACCACTCAAAATGGTACACAATTCAAAACAGATTATTTCCAGAAGTTTCTATTTAATATTTTCAGACTGTGGTTGATCGCAGGTAACTGAAACAAACAAACAAAAACAAGGGGAAAAAATGAGCTGCAATTGATTGATTGGTCAGAGAATGGCTGAATATTCCATGTGCTGAGATAGCTCTCAGTGGCCTCCATCATTGTCCTACAGAAGTCCCTAGCTGCCTCCAGCCTCCCCTTCTAAGTGGGAGGATTCAGGTAGAGCTTCCTACATTTCTGACTCCTTTACAGCCTGCAGTGTCAGCTGAAGTGGGTGGAGCCAACACTGGTAGTCTTTCTCTGCTGTCAAAGCCTGACTGTGAACACACAAGCATTGGTAAAAGCCACTGTGAACATAAACCTCAGAAAGACATACAGAAACCGGAGGACTGGGTCCATACCTAAGTGGCTTGTTGAAAACTAAGGCAGGAAGTGCATAGACAGGCGGGACCCTGCTCTGACAAGCCCCATTCTGTGAACTCCACTGTGCATGCTTCCAAAAACTCGGCAGGGAGGTGAGCAGAAGCCATGGAAATTTTGTTGCAGTCTTCCAATATTCTTGGCTATAAAAGTAATATGACCACACGAGTAAAGCGCTCATAAAAAAAGTAAATTGTGAACATAAAAACTGGTAAATTGGAAAATGGCCATCTGTCCTGGGAGCACACTGAAGAGGCAGTTTCCTCTAACAAGAGACCATGTGGTCTGCTCTATGCCGCTAAGGAACCACTCCTGACCGTCACATCACTTAAGCCCAGCTGGAGAAGGGGTTCCTGAACTGGCTGGCATGTGGGAGGTAGAGATCAGCCTTAGGAATGAGGCTGGACGATGACCACTGTGATTTGCAGCAAAATATCAATATCCACGTGGCCTCTTTTCTGCTTTCCAAAATGGGAATAATGATCCCTAATGCCTACAAAGACAGGTGAAGGGGTTTATGACTGGGGAGACAAAACTACAATGCTGAATTTCATTTTGGATTATCAATTGTTGTTATTGGCACTCGTCTTGCCTTGTCTCCTCCTCCTTCTCCTCCTCCTCCTCCTTCTCCTCCTTCTCCTCCTCTTCCTCCTCCTTCTCCTCTTCCTCCTCCTCCTCCTCCTCCTCCTGAGACAGAGTTTCTTCTATCTCTCCTGAGACAGAGTTTCTTCTAGCTCTATCTGTCCTGGAACACACTCTGAACTTCTCAGCCTCAGAAATTCGCCTGCCTCTGTCTCCCAGGTGCTGAGATTAAAGGTGTGTGCTGCCACCTTTCTTTGGCCCCTGTCTTTTAAACACTTTTTATAAGAGTTCTCAAGACTACATTCTTACAGGTCATATTCAAGGAGTTGCTGGTCTATGGGGAGGGGGAGACTGCCAGAAGTCTCGGAGACTACTGTGAACATTTCAATCTGTTTCAAAGTAGAACTAATTTCACCAGAGTGGCTGAGTATGCATCTCCTCCTGCCCCTTCCCTCTCCCCACCCCCACAGCCCTGCATGCCCACGCCTCAATTGAGGACATAGTCCAAAGTTGCCCTGCTCTAGACTTTGGCTCAGGGAAGACCCTTGGGTCCTTGACACTTGAGCATACTTGAGTTTAAGACTGTTCTGTACTCTGTTTTCCCAGGTATCTTAGGAGACAGAGATACTGAAAAGAAGCTGGTGGATGACCCGTCTTCGAGTCTGTTGGGCCCTCCGCCATGATTTCAGCCAGAGCAAGACAAGGGTCTTGGGTGCAGCTCTCGGTACTGGAATAGGACCTGCAAAGGCAGTGATCCCAAGCTCAGCCCAACTCTCACCAAGCAAGGGAACCTGCTCCTCATGCCTGGCTTCCCCTGAGTGCTATAGAAATAAATGACGTTCCTTGTGACTCATTCTGAGTCAGATGGGGAAGGAACACAAACCCATCAAAGTCCGGCTTTCAAATGTGTAAAGATTTGGCCGTTTGATTTGTGACCAAGATTGATTTGAAGAGGTAGAAGGGAAACTGAATTGCTCTCTCTCCTTTGTCGGCTAAGCTCTTTGTGGGTAGGCTGGGTAGAGGGTCTAAGGCAGTGGTTGTCAACCCGTGGGTCAAAAATGCCTTTAGCAAATTTCTATCTCAAAAAAACTATTTGCATACAATTCATAATAGTAGCAAGATTATAGTCATGAAGTAGTAATGAAAATAATATTATGATGGGGGCCACCACAGTATGAGGAACTAACTGTATTAAAGGGTTGCAGCATTAGGAAGGTTGAGAGGTGTGACAGGAAAAAGAGACCTCCGTGCTGAACCAGGTGCGCAGAGCCATGCTTAGTCAAACAGCAGCTAGCCAGGTTCCACCTCTTTCCAGCAAGCACGACTGCCCTCTTCATCTGAATGGCTTAGATGTCTTTGTTGCATTGAATCTTACCTACTCTGGTCTCTTTAGGGAGAGCATGCTCTGCTGTACATTTATTGATCTGCTAGGTGTTAGTGTTAGCATTTCTTCTAGGCTCCACCCAGCAGTTACCTAGCAACAGCCAGATACCAGCCTGGCTTGCCTTAAAGGAACTGTTTGGCCTCTCTGGCTCACTCTGATCACCCACTCCTACCTCTCTCTGGCCTCTCTGCCCACCTCTTTCCACTTATTCACAGCCAGCCTCTTCTCTCTTCTCTCCTCTCTCCTCTCTCCTCTCTCCTCTCTCCTCTCTCCTCTCTCCTCCCTCTCTCCTCTCTCCTCTCTCCTCCCTCCT
>NW_022196905.1:175530253-175539803 GCF_008632895.1 Mastomys coucha | reverse complement strand
CCCTCTCCCCTCTCCTCTCCCCTCTCCCCTCTCCTTCTCCTTCTTCCTCTTCCTTTCCCTCTCCCTCTCTCCCTCTCCCTCTTCTTCTCCTCTGTCCCCTGTCTCTGCCTCTACTCCCTTCTCACCCCACCCCCTGCTTTCTCATGTACCCAAATAAACCTCATCTTATACTAGACCCGTCATATTACTGATACCTCACTCGCATGAGCCCACAAAACATATCACTAGGGGACATCATAAAAAGTAGCCAAAGCACGTGTCTTGACCAATGGAATTTTACTGTCTCACAGCCGGAGGTCTGGAATCCAGGGGCTGCCAAACCCATGCTCCCTCTGAAGGTGCTGGGGAAGGGTGTGTAGTCAAGACCTTTTACTTCTCCATTGTAATAGCCTCAGATGTTCCTTGTCTTACGTAGAGTCGACGTCCCCTGGAGTCATTTCCTGGCATCTCTCCTCTAAGTATGTGTTTTACTATATACAAATTTCACTGTTTTTCATAAGAATGTCAATCACATTGGGATTGGTAGGGATTTGTCCTAATCTACTCTTGTAACTGGATTACCTCCACAAAGACCCTATTTCCAAATAAGGTCATACCTCAAGGTGCCAGCTTTTGGCGGGGTGGGGGTGTGTGTGGATGGGTGGGGTGGAGGTGCACGCATGCCTGCGAGAGTGAGTGTGTAGGAGGTGTCATAACTGAACCCATAATGGAATATGAACTTTGATGACCAGAGGTGGGACTCAGAGCTCCCTCCCGCCATTTCTCACAAACATCCATATTCTCTCAGAGGAATTAAGTCATCTGGGCTTTATAGCATTTCCCTAGGAAGCAGGCATTTCTCTCACCATGGAAACTGGAAGTGGTACATTTAGCACTGAGCACTGCAGAGGTGATCTGTTCGGGCTCAGGAAGGTCCTGAAGTCTGGGTGTGTTTTCACACTAAAGCAGGAAGCTGAGTGTTCGTCTATCCGTGTCTGATGGGCTGAGCCTCTGAATGCTACAAATAGTGCTCAGGGGACTAAGCACTATTTATGCTAAGCAGTGCGACCTTTCCATGTTCCCACCCAGTGATGCCATCAGGACCTGCCTGGGTCGGGGCTGGCCCCCTCAGGAGGCTGTGACTGAATGGAGCCCTAGTCCTGACACTCAGGCTCTGCCATGTGTGAAGACCAGGCTTGACTCCAGCCACTCCTTCGGGAGGTGACGTGATGGTGACCATGGCATCCTATTTCTGGCATCTATTATATTTCGCTGGATTTAACTAACAAATATCTGCTTCAAATAACACTCCCGGCGACTGGAAAACCCTTAGCTGCTCTTCTGATGTGAAGCCACCCAATCTGTCATAGATTTAAGACCTATATGAACAAGTCATTAAACACAGCAGTGCAGTCTATGTTAAAGGTAATTCATACTCAATAGAGAAAATGGAAGCTGAATACTGCTATCTGGTTTTCATCTGCATTTCTAAAAAATAAGCTTGATGTGAATCTGATATTCATTGGTACTTCCTCCATGCCTGAGTACCATGCCCATGTTTGCACACTTCATTCATTCCTATAGAACCCCTGCCATCTCTTCGTCTTCTGCCCATTCTATGGATGGGTAAATACAGCCATGGGGAGGTTTGGATACAGACCTGTCTCTGCATATGTCAGTTTAACATCCATTTCTAGGCTTACATCTTTAAAAAAATTTTCCTTGATAAACTCTGCCCAGTGGATCTCCTTTCAAAGATCCCTTTTCTTGAAGGCACTGTCTCTGTAACTTGTAAAACAAAACAAAACAAATAAAAAAACATAGATGTTTTTAAAATGCTATTTAAACACATGTATTTTCATCCTTGCTTCAACTTAAATGACTGAGGGAAGGAGTACCCGTGCATTTCCATCCAGTGAATATAGCATAATGTTAATGGCAGGTTGACGTTACCTGGGAAATCGGTCTTGGAAGACACGCATCTGATTTCTCTGCATTGACTTGGCAGTTGGAGCTTTTTTCTGGATTATTAATCTACTTCTCCAACACAGGCTTGATTTGTCATACTTTGGGCAGGGTGAGAGCTGGGCTTCTGGGGGGCACTTTAGTCACAAATAACTGTCATTGTATTTAAGAAATGTGGGATGAATGGAGTCAAATTCCTCCATGGCAGAGGTGACCTCACCTCTCTTCATGAGAGATGCAGAGAACATGAACAACAGGCCTTCTCTTGGTTTTCTGTGCTCTCTCTCTCTCTCTCTCTCTCTCTCTCTCTCTCACACACACACACACACACACACACACACACACACACACACACAGAGGAGGTACTCACAGATGGCCAGTGAATGACTGCAGTGGGTATTCTCTGAAATTCTTTATGCGATCACAATGCTTTGTTTTCTCATCGCTATGACAGACTACCTGGCAGAATCACTGTAAGCGGGAAGGTTTATTTTGACTAGTGATTTCAGAGGGTAGAGTCCATCATGCCAGGAAAACATGCCCAAGCATGGGATGGGGATATGGCTACTACTTTTCAAATGACAGCCACACCAGGAATGAGTCCATGGCAGGGATGAGTCAAGGATACCATATCCCCAAGGACCCACCTCCATTGACTTACTTTCACCAGGAAGCCCTACCTTCTAAAGGTTCTGCAGTCTCTCAAGTCCATATCACCAGATGGGGATCAGGTATCCAAACACAGGAGCCTGGTGGGTACACTTCATTTCACATTAACCATACATCACAGCCCAGGGACTCGGAAGACTGTCTATTTACTATTTTGGGTCTAGAATATCCCCCAAAGTCTCAGGGATTGAGGGCTTGACATCCAGCTGACAGAACTATTAGGAGGGTTATAAATCTCAGATACAGATAGTTGAGGATATGTCCTCTAAGGGTATCCTAGGACCCTGGTCCCTTCTTCTCTATTTGATGGTTTCCTCTACACACTTCTGCCTCTCCTAACATGATCCAGGTCAAGCAACTGTGTACTAAAATCATGAGTCAAGAGAAATCTTTCCTCCATTGAAATTGATTATCTCAGGCATATATATATATATATATATATCCTTTTTTGGGGGGTCAGGGTGACTGAAAGCTTTCTGATGCAGTTCCCTTGACTGCATCCTCCAGCATCACATTCACGTGTGAGACCAGCGAAGCCACTCAACATGCTGACTCTGAAGACTGAGATCAAGCAAGAAATTAAAGGTCCCTCTCTGGTGTGTTCTCACTTAGAGGCCCACAAAATCTCGAGTTTGTGTTTTGTCTTTTGAAGCAGGGTTTCACACTGTAACCCAGACTGGGTTAGCTCACGCTGACCTTCAATTTTGCAGTAATTCTTCTGGCTCAGTCTCCTTGATACAGAGATAACAGGCATGAACCGTACTCCCCAGCCATGAAGTTTGCTCTGTTCCAGCCTTCCGTAGCCTGTATGAATGTGCATCTGTTGGCTGAATTGACATAGAATGACAGAGCTATGCACTAGGGACTCCCTAATAACAATTTTGAATTCCAAGGAGCTCACTGACTTGGGGAATGGTCAAAGGACAAAGCAAAAGATAAATGCCTCCTACCCACATCCTTCCTTCCGCCCATATGCAAGAAGAATGTGAGAAATGGCAAACTTTCCCTGCCCAAATCCTCCTACTTCCCTCCCGCTTCTCGGCCCCACCCACTCCCAAGCACACAGATAAGAAAGAACTGGAATTTGCAAACCTTCAATGCTTCGTTTGTTTCCCATCTGTTTCCTAAATATGCCCAAGCCTTTAGACTTTTAAAAATGTCTGCCTTGCAACCCCAGGCATGAGTGACAGCCTCTGACAAAGCGACAGGCTGGATGTGGTTCATTTACCTGTAGGAAAAGGGACAGTGACCGGAAAAGAGGATTACAGTATATCCAGAGGCAATCAAGGGAAGAAAATCAAGCAACTGCCAAGAGGGTATTAAAAGTGGAGCTATGCACAGGGGCAGTAAGCTTAGAGAGACAGCGCAGGAAAGATCTTCCAGCAACAATTTCTAGACTTCATAAATCTGTAATCCTATCAGTCGCTAGGTGGTACAATTCTATTTCAGGAAATTTAACAAGTAAACAGAGCTTACTTGCTTGCCTTACAATTTTATTCAGAGCATCACTAAAGAATTGTTTTTAATTGTCAAATTCTTTTGAAGCAGCTCAGTCTAATCTGTGGAGAATATATATATTTTATATATATATACACATATATATTTTATATATATATACACATATATATTTTATATGTAATTTATATATTTTTCTATTATATATGTATTATATATGTATATTATATTTTATATCATATATTTATTCTTTTTTTTTCTTTGCTGAGAGTCAAACTCAAGACCTTTTATATACTAAGCATGTATTCCACCACTGAGCTACATACTCCCAGTCTAAGAATGCATATTCTAATTCTTCCTATACTCATGCATAGAGAATATGGAGGTATCTGGGGTGCTCAGCGTGGGGCTTAGATGAATCCACAGAATGTGGGTAACTCGTTTCAATAAAAAAAACTACTTGAAAAATCTATTTTTATTTAACACATGCATTTGCCATGTAATATACTGGGTATTGTGGGGCATACACGTTAAAGATGAATATGCAATGTCCAGCAATTTCCATGAGAGGCAGCTGCTTTTGATGGGCATATCTCTTTCCACCCCTGCAGATTTCCGTTATTGAGCTTCTGTGAAGAGATGGCAGGGCAGCTTCGTGCTTCTATCCATAGCTGATCTAGATCCCTAGCTACTCTCTGTAATTATCTGTCCCACTGACGACTCCAGTGGCTTCATTCCTGGGGTCCTACCTTACTTCTGGCTCCCGTTTCTCTCTTCACACTGTGACTCTCTTCACAGAGTCACAGCCTGTGACTCTGCTGGTCTTCAAAGAAAGTTCATCAGACCAACAATAAGATCAGCTCTGTGGGATGTGACTCAACCCTCCGTCCATCCTACCCACTTCTACATACACCACTCCCCAAAGTACATTGACATGGTGAGTCATGGTGGTGGGTCTGAGAAACAGCAGTGGCTGGAGAAATCAGGACAATGGTGATGGTGGGAGGGAAGAGAAGATCAAAATTCAATTTGTAGTATCTTTGTGAATGATTCATTGAAAGAGTTGAACCAACGGGGCTTAGAAAAGAGTATGATTCATACCATACAAGGTGAAGAGCTGGGAAATTTCCTTTCCCCATTTCAGCCCTGGGAATGAGTGTACAAAATGAGATCAGCCTTAAATGTTAAGGCAGAATGGTTTATGGAAGAGAGCTCAGTTTTGGGAGTAGACTAATGTGAGTTCAAATCCTGTACCTGTCACTTAACAACTCTGACCAGAGCAAATTAGTTCGTTTATCTGATCATCCATGTGACCATTTATACAGCCAAGAAAATATATTATGTCCAAGTGAGAGGGAAGGTTAGGATGGGTCATAGCGATAGACTGACATAATTCTCAGTAATTTTATATTGTATTAGCCGTCTATTTCTATATGATGAATTACCCCAAACAGAGTGGCTTCAAACAACATGTATTTACTCTCTCATAGTTTGTATAGGTCAAAATTTCAGCTATGATATACCTGGGTTCCTCTGTCTCAGAACCTCTCCCAAAGCCACATGGACATCTGAAAGCTCTGCCAGGGGGGACCTGTCTTTGAACTTACTTACATAGTGGTCTTTGGCAAACAGGGGTTCCTCACTGCCTATTGTCCAGAGATGCCAGTTCCTTGGCATTTGGGCCTTTCCATAGAACAGCATAAGGTGTGGCAGTTGGCTCAGCTTAGAATGCCAGGCAAAGAAGTGAGGGAAGATGCGGGCAAAGCCTCAGCTTCCTGCAATCTGGCTGAAAATGATAGCATGTAACTTCTGTGTCATATTGTGCTGTCTTTAGATGCAGGTTTCAACTGTGACTCAGGCTAGCCTATCACTTACTAGGTAACCCAGGCTAGCCTGAAACTTATGGCACTTCTACTGGCTTGCCTTGCTGAGTTCTGGGATGATAGGAGTGAGCCACCGCACTTAGCACAATAGCTCATTACTTTCATCATACCTGACTCAATAGAGAATGCTCACACTGTCTGTTCTATGCCCAACAGAAAGGCAATAACAGAAGAGAGAAAGCATCAGCTGAACTACCTTAGAGGGCAACCATTACACTCATGCATTCAATAGATACTTATCAAGGGTCTACTGTTGTCAGCCATTATGCTAGGCTACTAACATATAAAAATATATAGAGCAAGACATGGTACCCGCTCCAGTGAAGGTCATACAAGGACACACACATACACACAGAGGGAGGGGAAAGGGAGGAGAGAGGAGGGGGAGTGGGAAGGGGAGGGAGAGGAAGAAAGAGAGCGAGAGAAACAGAGAAACACATACAGAGACAGACAGACAGACAGACAGACAGACAGACAGAGGTGAGTTCATACAAAATTGCAGCCCATGTTCTAACGAATATGGGCCTGGTCTTGTTAAAAATTTGTGAATAATAAAAGAAACAGGGAAACAAAAGAGGGAAGGTAGGAAGGAAGAAGAAAAGAAAGAAGGAAAAGCAAAGGTATCCTGGAGTAAAGTCCTGTGGCAATCTAGGAAAAGAAGGAAGAGACACAATATCCCAGGCAGTAACAATTCCATATGTCAAGGTCTCAACTTACTGTAGCACTCTTTTTTGTTTGTCTGTTTTGTTTTTCGAAACAGGGTTTTTCTGGATTGCCCTGGCTGTCCTGGAACTCACTCTGTTGCCCAGGCTGGCCTCGAACTCAGAAATCCGCCTGCCTCTGACTCCCAAGCGCTGGTATTAAAGGTGTGCGCCACCACCGCCCGGCTACTGTAGCACTCTTAAATTTTTAATCACAAATAAGTTTACAGCACACACCAACCTGGGAAAAGGTACTTTCTTTGCGTACTTCATTGATGTCATTTCAGTCAATAGCTATACAACCCTGAGATCTTAAGTTCACAGCTCAGAAAAGCCTTTCAATGGATACTGGGCTCTAGAGAGATGTGCTTTAAATGTAGACTCTGATACCACAGGTCGCATATTGCTCATCAGCACCAGAGTGAATTTTGCGGAATCTCAGAAGCCCAGGCTCTGACATAGAGCTCCGGAGCTGGGGAGGTCATGAATCGCCCAGGAAGCCAGGGCTTGTCCCCAAAAGTGCCTTCAGAGGGTGTGGGCACTGTTCACAAATTTGCATTGCTACCAAGCAGGGGATTGGACAGCAGCCACAGTGCCACACCTTGAATAGTCTATTCTCGGTTCCTGGAACACAAATGAGTGACTGCTCTGAGCTGCGTCATGGTCACTCTAGTCACTAGGCTTGGTTTCTCGTCAACACTCAGCAGAACTGAAGCAGCAGTCTTTGTGGTCTTCTGGCTGTCTCTAATGTCCTATTTGCAGTACCCTGCCCTTGACTAAGTAGTCTATTTCTGTTAGGTGAGTAACTTCTAAATTCCAGACCTTGTGATGTTCTAATACTTAATGCCCAAAAGCTCCCCTCTCCTCCTGCTCATTCCCGAAGCCTCAGCCACTTACTTAGACATTCTGTGTCCTGGTTATTATATCCTGCAGTGCCAGCTTCATCCACTTCTGCTCCCTCCTTTTCTACTGTCTCAGGCAGCACTCAACAATTCCCCTTCCCAAAACCTACAAGTATTCTTCCTGCTTCCAAGCATCATGGGAAATCAATAACTCAGCCTGTGCCTGAAGGATTCTTGCTCATTCTCAAAGATACAGCTCAAATGGACATGCTAACCTACAGCTTTGTCTGGTCCCCACTGTTCTACTAGATACCTACCTATCCTTTACACTCAGTAAACTCTTACTACCAGTCTCTCTCTTCTGAGACTGCAGCAGGACTTAATGTCTTTGGGACATGTGTGCTGCTCCCTATCGTGAGCTCTTTAAGAGAAAAGGATGTGTCTAAACGTGGGGGCCGACACAGAGCTTGGCACCAGGTTTACATTCAATAAATGCTTGCTGAATGCTAAGGAGATGACAGGGTCCACTGTAAGGCACTTGGTGACAGTGAAGCTGAAATTGTCCCCTCTTCTTGAGATGGAATGGCTGCAGAAGCTGGGGAAGTTTTAATGAATTGTTATGGTTTAGGAAGTTTTTTCTTCCCAACAGTAATGTTGGCTTTCTGGTCAGCTTTGAAGCAATTAGAAATAGCATCCTCTTTCCAGTCTCTCCCCAGAATAAGAAAGACTCTCATCAAGCCCTTTCTCATTTCATACCTTTTAGGAGTTTGGAGGAGCCTGTCCAAGCTGGTGTCCCAGGTGGGTAGCCAGAGCATTCAGGTCTGGTGCAGGAATATAATGTGCACTGTGAACTATTATCTCTATTATTGTTGTTGTTATTGTTGTTGTTGTTATCCCTACTAGGGAGCAACCCCAGGACATGGATGAGCTATGCTAGAAGCTTCCCTTAGGAGTCCGAGTTCTAAAATGCTAAGAACCTAGAGCTTTCTTCAAACCCAGTAGGAGCAAGAGTCCCAGAACCCGAGCTGGAACCCATGATTAGCTCAGCCTGAAAATAACATCGGATTTCTCCCATAGATGCCTCTCTCTAATAGCCAAAATACCATAAAAAGCCATGAAGTCTAACATAGCTCATGCAGAAACTATTTATGATTTAAGAAGCTTTATTTACGTACTCCAAGCCATACGAACAAATTTGAAAACACACGCTGCATCCTTTGGAAGAAATGCTTGCATGAGGGAGATGAGTCCAGATACCAAGAAATAGAAGCAAGGAGAGAGGGAAGCAGTTGGTATGCCCCAAAAGACTAGCCTCAGGTTCTACTGGCACGGCATCCCGGCATGTGAGAACTAGCAGGGTTGTCATAATATCTTAGTATATTTTCTGTAGCTGTAACAAAACACCAGAGACTCAGTAGTTTAAAAAGGGAAAGTAATTTCCCTCATGTTTCTGGGGTCTGGAAGCTGTCTGCAGGGAAAGCAAGCTTCATATTGTGAGAAATGGGAAGAGCCGGTGGGCACCTGTAAAAGGTGAGCATCGGGAGGCAGCAGTGTTTAATAAGCACCCCCCCCCCAAGAAAGACACCAATTACCTACCCACCTTAAAGGCTCTCCTCCCCTGACAAAATTCAGTATGAGTTTTAGAGAGACAAATCTTAGCAGGTGGATGCAGCGTGTATTTTTAAATGTGTTCGTATGGCCTGGAGTACGTAAATAAAGCTTCTTAAATCATAAATAGTTTCTGCATGAGCTATGCTAGGCTTCATGGCTTTTTATGGTATTTTGGCTATTAGAGAGAAGCATCTATGGGAGAAATCCAATGTTATTTTCAGACTGGGCTAATCATAAGTATTTGAACCCGAATATAACAGCTCTACCCAACTTAGTGAACAAGGCAGTACTATATCACCAAGGCACACTCTCAGCCCAGGTGAAGGCTACTGGAAGTCACTGAGTAGTCAAAGCTATATTAACTTAAAAGTTTCTCCAATAAAAATGTAATATATATATGTGTGTGTGTGTGTGTGTGTGTGTGTGTGTGTGTGTGTGTGTGTAT
>NW_022196905.1:175500311-175529825 GCF_008632895.1 Mastomys coucha | reverse complement strand
CTCCTCCTCCTCCTCCTTCTGTTGCTAATTCAATATTTACATGCAGATTCAATTTCCCCGCTTGCTATTTCTTCCCTCTGCCTCTTCAAACCTTACTGGGTTTTTCAGTGTTTTTCTTCCTAGGTCATCTGTTAGCTTGCCTTTGTATTTGGAGCCAGGCAGCTCACAGGGCAAACAGAAGGGACTGTGGTGGCTCCCACAGCTCCATTGGTAAAGCTGGCACCTGACAGTGTTTTCTCATTTCTAACTGTGTTTCTGTGGGCAGCTGTGTCAATGAGTACCACACTGTGACAATGGCTTTGGTTCTTAAGACCCCCAAACAAATGACACTATTTTATGATAGTGGGTGACTGTCCCATTTCCTCCTTCTCATGGTCTGTCAGGCGAGTCTCAGGCAGGTGGCGGCTGGAGCTAGAATCATCTGAAGACTCAACTGGAGTTGATTTGATGTCTGACTCGCTGTGATGTCTGATTTGCTCTCCCTATCCTCATAGTCCAGGGGCCTCTCCTCTCTCCAGTCCCTATGGGTTGCTTGTACAAGTAGCCCCACCGGCAGGGCCTTCCAGTGTCTTACCTGACAGCTCAAACCTAAAAGTGCAAAAGGAGGCTTCCAGGCATCCTTGAGTCCCATATTCAGCATAATGTCACGTCAGTCCTATTAGATGAGTTGCCTAGCCCAGAGCTCATGTGGGTGGAACAATACAAAATTGTGAATATTTAGGTTCAGTTCATTGATACCTCTGAAGATGAACTCTCAGCTTCATGGGATTGAGCAGTACCTAGGAGACTACAGAAGCGCATCTCTAGGTGTGTCTGTGAGGGTGTTTCCAGAGAAGATTAACTCACTGGGGGAAGATTCCCTCTACATGTGAGCACAATTCCATGGGAGGGAGTAGACAGAATGAAAGAGAAGACGGAGGGAGTCCCCACTTGTGCTGCATCCTCTCTGTTCTTTTTCTATTTCCTACTCACCATTATGTGGATGTGCCACGCCTCCCTATCTTAGAGGAAAACCTGTGAAAACATGAGCAAAATAAACGCTGCTTGGTCAAGGTGACTCTCATACGTACCTGGTCACAAGCATCAATAGCAAACACAGCCATCTGTAGAGTGCTATCTACTAGAGTGAAGAATATCCTAGCAACATTGTGGGAGATCAAGAGATCGAGTTGGTAAATACACTCGTGCTGGCTAGTTTTATGTCAACTTGACACAAGCTAGAGGCATTAAAGAGGAGGGAGCCTCAATTGAGAAAATGCCTCCATCAGATTGGGTGCTAAGCAAGCCTGAAGGGCATTTTCTTAATTAGTGATTGATGTGGGAGGTCCCAGCCCATTGTGGGTGAGGACAACCCTGGGCTGGTGTCCTGGGTTCTATAGGAAGACAGGCTGAACAAGCCTTGGAGAGCAAGGCAGGAGGCAATACCCCTCCATGGCCTCTGCATCAGCTCCTGTTTCCAGGTTATTGGTCAGTCTGAGTTCCAGACCTGACTTCTTCTAACGATGACTAAGATGTGGAAGTGTAAGCTAAAGTTGCTTTTGATCATGGTGTTTCATCACAGCAATAGAAACCCTGACTAAGACACCACTGACAGTTCAGGAATTAATCAGCTTTGCCAACTAGAATTCAAACAACATTTTCTTCCCAGCCCGCCTGCTCAGATTTTTACTCTACTTTTGTAGCACTGTCTCTATAAACATCTACAAAGTTCTTTTTTTTAAGCCTATGTCAGCCACACAGTAGCCATAGAAAGAATAGAATTTTTCCTTGAAAGTAGGTTCCAATCAACAGAGAAACTGGTGATGGCTTGTTCTTCTTGTTGGTTTGTTATGTAGATGTATATATTATTTTATGTGTTTATATAAAATATAGTATCAACAAATGAGAGGGATAATGATAATGGCTTTTTAAAAAAATGCTTGTGATGGTTAATACTCATTGCCAACATAACAAAGTACTTAAATATCAGGGACATCTCATTCAAACCACTATAGGTGACATCAGCATCCATTATTCTGTGCTTCCTGACTGTAGAGGTCATGAAATAAGTTGTCTCATGCTCCTGGTGCCACCATGTCCCCACTGTGATGGACTTCACCTTTAAACTGTGAGCCAAGGTGGACCCTTCTCCCCTAAATCATTTTGTCAGACATTTTGTCTTAACAGCAAGGAAAGCGCCTAATACAATATTGTATCCATTTTTCTGCACATGGCACAATTTCAGTGTTCTCTGTGCTTGAATAAAACTCTACTATCTCAGGTCCTTTTCTGTTATTGTGATAAAGTTCCTGACCAGAGCAACTTCAGAAAGAAAAATTTTATTTTAATTCACTGCTATCACCTACCACATCAGGGAAGTCAGGGAGCAACATCTTGAAACAGCTAGCTGGAGTGAGACCAGGGTCCAGAGCAGAAAGCAAGAGTGAGTGTATGCTAGTGTTCAGCTCATTGTCTCCACCTTCTACAGCCTAAGTACTGTACAGGGAGTGGGCGCACCCACAATTAATTCAACTAATGTGATCAGGATAATCCCCTAGATCCCTGTGATTCTAGAGTCTCTCAACTGTTGATTCTAGTCTCTCAAGTTGACAATTAACACTGATCATCACATCCAGTGTGCATGTGTGTGTGTGTCCATGTCTATCTATCTATCTATGTCTGTATCTATTTATATCTATATAGAGTTATCTGCTCATTTGTTGACAGGAATCTAGGCTGATTTCATAACTTGAAACTCCAAGTAAATATGGCTGCACAGATGTCTCTGTGTTACACTGACTTCTAATATATAACCTTTTTTTTTTCTAGTTCTGTGATGAATGTCATTGGACTTCTGATGGAATTATTTTAAATCTGTAGGTAGTTTTGATAATAAAATACTTTTTCTCCCCAACATTAATTCTACTGATCCATGAGCACAAGGTCCCTTTTAAACAGCTCTCTGTTGATGCTTTTTTGTTTGTTTGGTTTGTTTGTTTTAAAAAAGCAGTTTTAAAACACTAACAGGGAAGAACAAGATAAATCATGGGCAAAAAATGGGAACATGAAGCACCAACGTGTCTAGAGTTACAATAACTATAAGTGGTCTATAAACACTAGCTAAAAGACAAGTATTGGCAGAATGAATTTTAAAAAGTAAACATGTCTATAGAGAGCCCAGTTGGTTATACAGAGATTAAAACTAAAAGAGCTAAAAACAGATATATCATGCAGATTATCTGAAAAGTGCCAGGACTAACATCATATGAAAGGCATTACAGATCAGACAATTGCCACTACAAAGGGCATATCAATCCTGATAGAATCTGGGCAAATTATCAGAGCTTCAAAATACATGACGACAAAGCTGTGGGGTGATTTACACGAAGCCACTGTTGTGGTTGAAAAACAGCTACAGGACAGCAAGAAATATCTATGTGGAGATAGGGCTCAGTGACACCACCAACCAGTCAGCTCTTGCAGATCTCCCTGCCCAACAACAGAGTACACAGTGTGGTCAAGTCTCTTCAAAACACACATGCCAAGATAGCCCCTATCTTGA
Organism: Mastomys coucha; assembly: GCF_008632895.1. Classification (NCBI taxonomy): domain Eukaryota; kingdom Metazoa; phylum Chordata; class Mammalia; order Rodentia; family Muridae; genus Mastomys; species Mastomys coucha. The sequence continues at coordinate 175,526,284 of NW_022196905.1, read as the reverse complement.
GTCATTCAACAAACCTTAACAAACTTAAAAGGACTGACATACAGAATGTATTTTGCCTACAGATTTAAACTAACAGCCAGTAACAGAGAGATAACAAGAAAATCTCCTAATGCTTTTTTTTTTTAATTTTTGGTTTTATATATGTGTTGGATCCACATGTATGTTTATGCATGATACACGTGTGTGAGTGGACCTGTTATTCTCTTCCTTTTTTTTTTTGTGGTGGATGCTGGTGTCTTTCTCTGTTATTCTCCTCCCTACCCCCCTTTTTTGAGACATTGTCTTTTTCTGACCCCGGAGCTTGCCTTTTCATCTAGGCTGGCTGGCCAGTGAGGCCTAGAAGTTGCCTGTCTCTGCATCCCCTGCTTCATGCTCTGAGGTTACAGAAGCACCTGGCTTGTACTCACAATGATGATCCAAACTTAGCGCTTCCTGCTTGCAAAGTAAGCCCTTTGCCACTAAGCACTCTCCCAAGTCTGTCCAAAATATCCAAGCATCGGGTCTTTTGCTACACACCAAAAGCATGCACGTTTGTGCAGACATACACACACACACACACACACACACAGGGAAGGAGGGAGAGAGGAAGGGAAGGAGGGAGGAAGGGAGGGAGGGAGGGAGGGAGGGAGAGAGAGAGAGAGAGAGAGAGAGAGAGAGAGAGAGAGAGGGAGAGAGAGAGTCTGTGCCCACCCACAGTCTTGTAGACTCTCTTCAGGACAGAGTAAGCAGTTCATCTTCTCCCAAGAGGGGCATCTATTAACCTGTATTGAGTGGGAGATTCATTTCTTCCTGCTTCCTAAAGGGAATCGTAGATGACTATGTATCTCCCCCCACCCCACCCCACCTGCCCCCACTGCCATGGTCCCAACTATTACTACCAATGTTTGATTTGGTCAGACATTGTCAAATTTCTTCCAGAAAAATTAATTTACTTCTCAGCTTTTTCTATCACTTGTTTAGCTTCCTCCCTCCCTTCCTTCCTTCCTTCCTTCCTTCCTTCCTTCCTTCCTTCCTTCCTTCCTCATTCCCTCTTCCCTCTCTCTTTCTTCATCTTTGTTGGGGGCACAAAGATCCTTAGTGACACCAGGAAATGTTAAACACATGGGCCTCTTCTCAGTGGAGGAGATAAAATACCTGTTTTCCTGCCCAGAAGGCTGGGAGTGGTTTGGTTAACGATCTGGGTGACATTTTTGCTCTGTGTGGAGGCAGACCTCACCATGTTTGCCCATAGAGGCAGCCCTCACCCAAACACCCTGGAATGACTGTCCCAGACTCTTCCCTCTCTGGACCATAACCCCATCCTTGGGGAAGATGTCACATGTACTTTATGGCCTGCTGACCTCTGTGTTATTGGTCAGAGACCACACTAGATTCCAGGCCTTTGCTATAGGACCCACCCTCTCAGTCACAGGGACTTTATTAAAGGAGTTTCTAAGTAGTCACATCTTAAGCTTTATTGTGCACCTGGATTGGAAAGATTGTTGCCTGGAAACCTTTCTCCCAAACTGTACTTTTGTTTTAAACATGCTGACCACGACGCCACCTGGCATTAGACTTCCCGGAAGTCAAATCCAGGTCGAGAGTGGAGGGACTCAATCTGAGCCTGGTTTTCATTCTCATCTCTCTGCACAGTTCGATTTCCTGTCTGGCACCTGCAGGGATCCCTCGCATCTTGTTTGAGTCTTGATATCTTGAACCACCACCTTTTCCACATTTTTTTTTCACTGACTTACAACTTTCTCTTGTTTTAAATATCCCTTTAGCACTGCTTTGGTGGGACTTACTTTGGTGAGGGGTGGGTGACTGATACCACAGGCTTGTGACATGATCAGATTGCCACTAGTGTATCAAACTAAAGGACCGCAGGAGGACATGAGGGACACAACATTTAACTCAAGGACACATGCCCTGTCTAACGGGATGGCTGAAAGAAATTTGAAGAACTAAGTAAAAACCATGCTTCCCACGGACAGCGGTGAGGTTTTTAACAGAAGTTACACTCGACTGAGATGAGAGGAGATTAAATGTTCAGGTAATGGGCAACTCCCTGGAGGCAACTTTCCTTCGAGAGTAAGGACTTTGACTCTTTCTTATTGGTACCAGAATGAGTGCTTATGTCTGACATGGGTAGGGAGAACCCTCCTGGGTGTACCAGCCAAGTTTCTTTTCCTTGTCTCAAACCTCTAGTCAAAAGTCCTTTCTTGCTTGAGGTAGTCACTCTGCCTCTCTCTGACAGTTAAAGTAATTTGCTTACAGTTCCTGCTCATAACCGGAGGCTCTTTAAGTTCCAGGAAAGTTTAAAATGGAGTTAGAAAAAAATTTGGAAAATAAACGCCATTGTTTTATTACTTGTGGTAGGTTTAAGGAAATTGAAATAATCTTTCTCTCTGTGTGTATGCATTGTTTGTGACGTCTGAGATGACTGGAAATTCGTTATGGTTGTAAGTTTCATTGACTACATGATACAACCCAAGTTCTCAGAGCAGGCTGAGAAGCAGACATTTGAGTGATTAAAAAAAAAACTACAGTTACATATATTATTTGTAAACGGAGGTTAGATGTGTAATCTTTATATTAGTTACTTGATCGAATATTAACCAGAGGCCATCTTGAAAGTGATTGTTAAAATATCATAATTAGAGATAGAATCTTCTGACTTTTAGTTCATTGAAAGGCCACGAGAAAGATATGTCTTGGATTTCTAGTCAAGCACCCTTCTTGAGAAGGGTACAGTATAATGCTCAACTCTTAAATGAAAAGTGCACGTCATCCCAGGGCATGACTGTGAGTCTGCAGTTTGTATTGAATGTTAGGTTCTCCTTAGGATAAAATTTAACCATGGGTAGTTACATGCTGGAAATGAGATTATTATTAAAATGACAAATAACAGATATAAAGTATAATCATAACACTTGGGGAACTGTGGGAAACCCTTCAGGTTAAGTCAGGCAGGGTTAAAAAAAAAAACCCAACTACAATGTTTGTTAGCTCTATTTATGCAGGACACTCAACCCTTAGCATTTAAGTAAATGCCTCTTCTTTGATTATGGTAACAATAAATAAAATTGCGTTTGAAACTGCCAACTAGGCAGAAATTTGTTAGCTGTTGGGAACCCGAGTATGCAGCTGCCTTTATGAATTAAAAACACTTCCGATGAACCTTACAAAAGCAGGGTGGACTATCAACTCTTGAATGTTTGGCTTCCAAAGCTGTGTTTTTAAAGGTGTGTAACCCTAACTGAAGTAAGTGTTAGCTTTACTCGTGTGGTTCACACTTAAAATTACAAAATGGAAATGAAAGCACCTGCCCTACAGAACTACACGAATGAGCAAGCAATAGTACTCATCTAGCCCAAAGTGGAGCAAGCAAGCAAAGGATGCTACAAATGGTGGTCACTACTGCTGTGATTATCTTGTAGACCTCAGTTAAGGTAATTCCAGTAACTTGACACTCAGGACAAAAATACAGAAATGAACAATGTGTTGATTACATTTCTTCATAAAGGGAACAACTAACTTTTGTTCTATATTCAAGATGAATATTTGACCATGGAATGGTTGCCATTTATCAGGAAATTAAACCAAATCAAAAAGGGTTAGTCTTTATTCTTCATAGTAGGAGTCTGATTCTACAGACAAAAGCAAAGACAGCTTCATGATAATTGTTCCAGGACGAAGGTGTTTTCACTTGCATAGTATTATGGATGAAAAGACTCAAGGTTTCCTCTCTGTCTCAGTAGAGTCTCTCAGCCAGTAGATATGGAGTTTGTTGGTTTGTTTGTTGGTTGGTTGGCTTTGTCTTGCTGAGATCATAGGACATCTGCACACTTTTGCCTTTCATCCCTGACATCCTGGCCATTGTTAGAGAGAGGTCTTGGCTGTCTGGTTCTAAGTGAAAGGTTTTGCACGAGTGTGATATGGATACTCTTACCGGAAATCCCTGGGTTTGTGTTGTCGACAGGCTCACCAGTCTTCTTAGGGTAGGAATGCTTTTCATCACAGTCTCAGTGGACAGCATAGCTGAACATAGATAATAACTAGTGAAACACTGTTGGAAAATAATTTTAACTCTTCCAGAGAATATTGTACAGGCATTGTGGTTGTCAGCTTTCTGCCACTATAACAAAATAACATATACTCAGGTTAGAAAAAGAAAAAAACTTTACTTTGATTTACAGTTTCAAAGACTGTAGTCCAGGATCCTTTGGCCTCATTGTTTTGGGCTTGTTGCAAGTTGTCACGACAACACAGGAACATAAATGTGATGGGACAAAAGTTGCTCAGTCTGAGGTCATAAAGTAAAAGAGGAGAAGAGGAGGGGCCTGTGGTCTGAGAGTTCCCTTTAAGGACACAACTAATCCAATAACCCAAGGATCTCCCAGTAGGCCTCACCTTCATAGACCCCACACCCTGATCTAATAACTTTAAAAGAAATATGGCTGAGGGTAAGATCAAATCTAAACATATGTTCTTCATATGGTTACCATTGCCACGGTCCTGACACTACACTCAGATAGATAACGGTAAGACGTGAGGACTGTTCTCCAGTGACCTGGAGGCATTCAGAAAGCAAGCAAGGAAATGCACATGTAAATAGTCAACCCAATGTGGTAGGGTGCATGTAAGGAGAGGGACAAGGCAGTTCCCAGGAGGATTTGACTCTAGAACTAACTGGTAGAGAATGAAAAGTGTTGAACTGATTAGAGGCAGATGGAGAAGGTATTCCAGGTCCGGAAGGTGCAAAGGAAGGCACAGAGGAACAGCTACTGTTGTGTTTCAGTTCAAATCTGGGGGTCACAGAACCAAATGCTATGTTTTATAAAAAGGTAAGGAATGTTTGGTGGATGTGTAGTCACATGTTGGGGAAGGGGGTGCCTCCAAGTGCCCATGCTGAAGCATCCCTTCCCCCTGTGGGACCAACCACAGGATGCTATAGTATAGAATAGAGTTTATTCAGGGAAGTGGGCAGGGAGTTGAGGGGCTAGAGACAGAGAAAGGCAGAGAGAGAGAATAGAGGACTAGAGATATAGAGGCTGGCCATGAACATGTGGAGAGAGGGGGAAGGGAAATAGGGAGAGAGGGGGAGCAGGAGAAAGGGAGGGGGCAAGCAGCCCCTTTTATAGTGAGTCAGGCATCCCTGGCTGTTGCCAGGAAACTGTGGGGTGGAGCCTACCTGGCTGTTGCCAGGAAACTGTGGGGTGGAGCCTAGACAGAATGCTAATAGCTATGATTCTATGCAGGAGACTTCATGGGACCTTGTTGCTAGAGAGTGAAGTAGACATCCCAAAAGAGATGGGAAATAGGGAAACGGTGGTCTGCCCTTTCAAGTAGCATGAATTCCATCCATACAAGGCCGGAGAGCTGAGCGCAATAAAAGTAAGTGTTCTCCACTTAGGAGTCTCGTCGCCTACAAACATATGTATGTCTGTACAAGGACATTTATTATAGTATTCTCAGTAAATAATGAGCTGGATGTGACAGTTGTTTAGAGAGAATTAAGCCAGCAAACAGAACCCTCAGGCAATAACCATCAGGTGTTAAAGAACATAAATGTCAGGCCTTAAAAGAGCAAAGGACCTTTGTAAAGAAAGAAGAGGAAGGACTTCTGCAGGGCAATGTTAGATGAAGGAAACATGAGAAGAAACAGCAATTTGCATGGTGTGACCCCGTTTGCGTAAGAAAACACTCAGTCTTTCCGTTAGTCACCCCTGCGTCTCTGTGCATCACCTCCATTCTTTATGCCTTTATTCTGCTGGACTGGAGAGAGGGTCCACCCATCCTTTGAGTCTGAGTCCAGAAAAGGAAGAGACTCTCAAAATAAACTAGCAGAGAGAGCAAAGAAGAAAATGTCAGCTTCTCGGGGAAAGGGCTTCATTATTGTCAATAACAGATACATTGGTTGGGAGGGGGCTCCTGCTCTGGGCGGGATGGCCAAATCAAAATGGAGTCACTGGAGCTGAAGTTGCAGGCCACCAAGCCAGCAAAGCCAGTTAAGTTGTTTATTTAACTTTCTGAGATATCAACAGAGTAAGAGATAACAGTCGTAGGATCCAAACAGGTTTTAGCTGACAAATACGCGAGTTTCTCCTTCGGTTTAATTAACTTGTACCAGGCTGTTCCTTTTCTTCTCCTTTTCTGCTTTCTTCAGGCTTCTCTGTTTATAAAACCAAATGTTCTCTGCTCCGTCTCTTTTGTTATGTGGGGGATGGAGTGGGGGTAGGGGTCAGTGCTTTACCCACTGAGCTATCTCTTCAGCCCATAATGTTGTCTTGACAACGGAGTTGATAGAAGTGCAATTCCTGGAAGGAAGGCAAAAGGAGAGAGCACGGGAGAGAAAAGGAGGGTACTGGCTGGATGGCATTATTATTTTATAGCTTATTGGAAAAATAAGGGATGGAAATGAAGTTTTAAGCGCAACACTCTCACATCTACAGAGCAGTGTTTGAAGAGGAACAAAATGGTGGAAGCAGACCAGAGAATATTTTACTCTAGCCCCGTAGATGATGGTTGACACCCGGGCAGTGGTCACACAGGTGCAGGAACGGGGATTTCTGAGAAACATTTTGGAGATGAGATGGGTGAGAGAGCTTGATGTTTACAGGAGCGAGCAAGAAGCCAGTGTGATCCTGTTAGCTGCCAAACAGGGACCGACCTTGCCTTTGAGTGCAAACCCCCACGTTTAAGAACAAGAGGACAGCTCCTTTGAAGAGCCATCAATACACCTTCGGAGCTTGGGATCCTTTTTGTTTTGCTTGGAATTCTGTAGAGAAACATCGAAGAAGGCAATCAAGTAAATGGAATCACTTCTGTATCGTTCTATCAAGAAGCTGGAGTAAACTTGGTTGGCTGTAACAGCAAACTGAGCATGCCAGGAGTGTTTCTGTCTTCTATCTGCTTTGAACACGTGATCTATATAGAATGCGCATGCTCAGGAAATGTGCCTGCCCGCTAAGCACTTTCTGATTTAAGCTTCCTTTGTTTGGGGAAAGCATTGCTTTGGGAAAACTCCAGGCTCTCCTTACTGGTTGTAGAAAGAATTTCAGCTCCAAGTGTAAGTCCATTGTTTGTATTCTTAAGATTAGGGTTAAGATGACTGTTGACAATCATAGAAGAGGGAAAACAGAATTTTCATGGTTGAGGCCGAAGTCTGAGACACTGGACAGAGTGTGAATAGATACAGGCAGAAGGCTGATTTGGGGAGCTGGAGTGTCGGGTAAGATATTTAATGGAATTCAGAGCATGTTGATATCAGAACTGAATGCACATGACTCCGGAAGTGCTCCGATAAATGACTGATAGGAAAGAGGCTACGATCTATTTTACTATGCAGAGGGGCTTGGTAGCATAGAAATAAAGTGCAAAAGCCTCAAAACTCATAACTGCCAGTTGCTGTAGATTTCACATCATACCATAAGGATATTTTGCCAATGACTCACTACATGACAGTCTTGCCATAAGATTGTAAGGGAGCTGAAAATTTCCTATTACCTAGAATCATGTAAGTGTCACATGTCACGGTGCTAAGTAAGCATGGCTCATTTTTGTGGTGACACTGGTGTAAGCAAGCCCATTGAGTGCCAGTAATATGAAGAGCCTAGCAGGGTGGTTATCTACAATGCATAGCACTTTAAGGTTGATATTTTTTATCATATTTTAATGTTTTATTTTGAGATGGGTTCTCACCATACATGTCATCCAGGCTGGCTTTAAACGTCCAGGGCTTATGTTAATGCCCTATCTCAGGCTTTTGAGAGGACAGCTGTAGGTGCACACCATCACATCTGTTTTCTGTTTGCCTGTTGTTTGTTTGTTTGCCTGGTTTGTTGGTTGGTTAGTTAGCTTGCTGTTTTTAAAACAGTCTCTCTTTGTAGGTCACATTGCCCTTGAACTCCCAAATCCTCCTACCTCAGCCCCCCAAATCTGGGTTGCCAGCAAGTGTCATTGTAACCCTCTGATGAGCCTTAGCTTACTGGGGACCCCCGAGTGAACAATGCAGAGCTGGGGATCGATGCAAAAGCAAGAGGAATTTACTGTTCCAGTATGCTAGGGTCGTCATCCTGCACCTGAAGGAGAGGCAGTGGCCCAGGGTGGCCATTCTGCAAGTTTTTATACAGTTTCCAGGAGCAGAATAGAGCATCAGCAATTAGGTACAATATGAATTGGTGGAACAGTGCACCCTTTAAACTGATTGGTCTTTAGGGAATGAGTTAGTAGGGGCTTAATTAGCCACTTCCTTTCCGTCTATGTGCTCTCTGACCTGTCTCTTCCAAGAGGGGAGAGGTGCCTGGTGGAATTTTCCAACGGCTCTAAGCTGACCTCTTCATCATCATATCCCATTCTGCATCTGGCTTTTACTCCTATCTTGAAGCACAGCCCTTCTACTTGTGGAAAGCATTTCTTGTAAAGCACTGTGGTGTGTTGTACAAGCTGCAGCTCAGGAATCTGTGTTTACTTTGTCTATGGATGGCATAGTGAGGCCATGATAAGGAGCGTAACCTCTACCATCCAAGCTCTGTGCAAGCAAATGCTGTACTGCTCTCACTACAAAGGAATATTTAACAATACATGCATGTGTCAGAAGTATTGGATGTTACTCAATGGCATGCCCATAGTTAAAACAAAAACTGCAGGCCGATCCAGGACAAAGAGCCTATTAAAATCATGTATAAGCCCAAGCAGTGACATCGTCATCTGCTCTCAGAACGGAGCCTGCTAACATAGTAGGGACACCTCAGCAAAGATTGAGCTTCCCCCAGCTCTCCAAAGAACAGAATAATTGGGGCTGAATAACCACTTGTGTTTCCTCAAACCATTCCTGGAAACAGTTATCTTAAGTCACATTTCCTGGAAATAGACCTCAGGACAGAGATGGGGTCTGCTGGATTTTTTTTTTTATTAGGGAGTTGTTACACAATAAAGAATTAGTCTGTCCTTTAACTTGGGTTCCTGGTACAGAGTTCCAAAAATCCTTGGAATTTCCTGAGCAATAGAAGTGTGCTTATCACACTGATGAAATGACTCAGGAGGGTTGTTAGACTGCCTTAGGAAGGGGTCTAACCGCCAGACACAGCTGTAGGCTTAAAGGGTTGGAACTAAGCCTGCATTCATGAAGGGGATAAGAGGGGAGAGATTGAGTTTAAAGATATTCCCAGTGCTTTTATCATCCATATCTAGTGAAGATATGACTGATATCTCCCTCCCCCAAAACTCTGAGCTACAAACTCAGTGGACCTTTCTGATTGTTAAGGATTCATCAATCTTTTGGAAGACCCGTACACTGGTTTTGTGGAGGAAGGATGCAAACATGATCACCTACATCACTCCCTGTGTGTGGGCTTTGTAGAGAACTGGTCATGACAAGCAGAGTGACTCCCTGACAGTAAAGTACCCACCCAAAGGAATCCTGGAAGTCATCAACCGTACAGCGGTGATTACAAATGCAAGTGACCTGAGGACCCCTGAGACTAGCAGTTGGCATCTGAAATAAGGGGAGTCTTGTGGAAGACTTTGCCTTTAACTTGGGGTCTGCATATAATATTTGAAACAGAACTTCCCAGGTACCCCATGTATCTTGACTGTCATGACTATCTCTGTGTGACTGTCTATACCGTAGTTTCCTCACTTATCCTCTTACTGATCACCATGAAGGGGATTTCCATGTTTTGATAGATCACAATTGTGAACATTGTTTACGTTGTCTTCCCTGTATAACTACAAGAACTTACCTAAACATAGAAACATACAGGTTAACATTGAACTTTGGAGATATGGGACACTGTTTTCCAGGGCACAGTCTCCTCAAGACATGATAGAAAGCCCGTGGCTGCACATACCTACTAAGACTTGGAATTTCCCCAAATTATGCCATTTTCCTATACAACAATGGATAGAAAATAAAATCTCACCATGGCCTCAATTTTTATTTCTCTGCTCCCCGATGACGATCCTTATCTATTCATGCCTTGATTGGCCACAGCTCTTCTCAGAATTATGTGAGTCTGGTCTGCATTCTCTTCCTTCCTGTGTCTACACCTTCTACTTAAGGCTGACATCTACCTGAATTCCTTTGTGGCCTTTCCTTTAGAGACACGCTGTTGGTGGCAAACCCTTCTCTTTGCATTGTTTCTGGAAATGTCTTCATTTCTGGCCCATCACTGAAAGGTAGTGTTCCGGTGTGTCGAGTTCTAGGCTGGCAGGTGTCTGGGGTACACTGAAGAAGGTCCCTCTCCTTTACTGGCTCCTACAGTTGCAGCTGAGAAGTTGGGTGTCCATTCAGTTGTTACTCCTTCAAGGGCTACCAGTTTCCTTTCTGTACTTTAGCCTGTGCGTGCAGATGTGACTATGTTCCTAGGAGTGTGTGTTGTTTTCAGTTTTTACCTAACTTTGGAATTCTTTTGTTTGTTTGTTTGGTTTGTTTGTTTGTTTGTTTGTTGGAGACAGGGTTTCTCTGTGTAGCCCTGGCTGTCCTGGAACTCACTCTGTAGACCAGGCTGGCCTCAAACTCAGAATGGAATTCTTGACTCATTCCTGCATTTGTTCTGTAAAATTGACTGTCGCTTCTTCAAATACGGCCTTAGACCCCCTCCCCCGCCTCCCACACTTTTCTTCTGGTGCATTTTCAGTAATGCTTTCGGGCTTTCTCTGCAGGGCCTGATCACTGTCCCACAGGCACATTTATCTCTACTGTCTCTGACCTCTGTTATGGGCAGTTTCTTTGGGTCTATATTCTAGTTTGTTAATTTCCTCTTCAGCTTGACCTGATAACCCTCGTGTATCCACCTACTTAACTGTGTCTCATTATATTATACTCCTTATGTATTTGCTTTGCTTAATTTTCGAGACTTCATGAAGCTTCAAGAGTTGTTTCTTGCAGGCACATGTGAGCTTGTCCTTCACTTCCTAAATACGCCAGATATGGATCTTCTATTCAGCAATTAATAATTATGCAAAGACCTTTATTGTTTATTAGGTTCTTAGTTACTTGGACAAGCTCTAGTTGCTAATGACTTGCTTCCTGGTGTGCATATTTAATTCTTAGCTTTAAGATGCTCATCATCTTTGGAAATCTGTGAGGATTATTCTTAAATTAAATTTATTTATTCATTTATTTATTCTTTCTTGCATGTATGTGTGCAAGACAGACACAAGCCATGCCATGCATATGGGAGACAGAAGACTACTTATAAAGTAGTTGTCGCTTTCTACCATATGGGTTCCAATGATTCCAATGGCTCTGAACCAATGGCTCATGACCCCTTTGGGGTTGCCTATCAGATATTTACATTATGATTCATTACAGTAGTAAAATTACAGTTATGAAGTAGCAACAAAATAATTCTATGGTTGGGGGTCACCCCAACATGGGGAACTGTATTAAAGGGTCACAGAATAGGGAAGTTGAGAACCACTGGACTCAACTCAGGATATAGTCGTCTTGCATGCTAGAGCTCTTTAAAGTCCATATAAAAGTACATTCTTCCAGAAAGCTAGTATAGCATTTATATAAATAAGCAAATCAAATAGAAAAGATAACATCAGATTGCCAAGAGGTACTGAGTCTTGGATACTTGTGTTAGCAAAAGAAAACAAAAAGAAAAATGTATAGGAATAACTCAAGAATTATGAAGATAGCACCATATGAAACATGTTAAACATTTCTGTAGGAAGATTTAAAAGTTGTTGAATAACAATAGCAGAACATTATATGTTGAGTGGGAAGACTTAGTTTCCTTGTAGTGAAAGCTTGATCATTGTAGAAGAGAGGGATTATTTAATAAATGGTGCTGAGATGCTAGGAGGCATTGAGGGGCTGACTACATATCTTACACTCTTCACCAAAATAATTCAAATATCGATCAAAGTCAAAATTACCAGAAGAAACTAATTGTTTCCTCCAAATGGAGACATCATCATAAAACCAAAGTGAAACCTGACAGTAATGAATTTGACAACATAAAAATGGAGAAAGATTCTCTGCGTGGCAAAATGATTTTAAGCAAAGTAAAAAGACAAATGATTATGTGTGGGGGAAAAAGTATTTGCAATTCATATCAGAGTCAGAAGGCTAACATCCTACATAGGAGAGAAGGCTCTTGCAAATGCCAACGAAATTTTATTCAACCCAAAGGAAATGAATGAAAGTTCCCTAACTCACAGTTCCCTAAAATACAGATGACACCAAATATGAATTGAGCGGTCACTCCTACTGATAGTAAGAGAGATGAATAAAACCACACTAAAGGACCACGCTTACTCCGTTGGATAAACCAATATAAAACAAATCTAAATTGTCAGCGAGGGTAGGAAGAAGAGGCTGATCTTGGATTGCTAGTGGGAGTGTATGTTGGTACAGCATCTTCAGCTGGCAGGTCAAAAATACCTATTACATTTCTATAAACATTCTCACTTTTTGACGCAAAAATTTCAACTTGAGGAATTTAGGCCATAGACAAACCCACACATCTATCCAACGGTGAATATACATTTTAATTCAGTGTACCTACCATACTTGGCTGTTGTTTTCCAAAGGTGGATGTGTTGGAGACTTGGTCTTCAGTCTGGTGATGTGGTAGAATAGAGGTGTGTGGGTGGGTGCTAGGTGGGAGGTTGCTAGATTTTGTTCGGGCTGTTGTTGCCAGGAAGGATTCAAATAGTTCACATGAGACCCTGAGTTGGATTTCAGGGGAAAAAAAATAAGTGATTGAAAACATGAGATTGAAGCTGCAGAGATACTCAGCCACTAAGCTGCTGAGGTGGCAAGTTTGAGGATCTGAGTTTAGTCCCCAGAAACGAAAAAATAATTGGTGTCACTCATTCTATTGCCAGGGAGGCAAAGCCAAGCAAATCTCTGGGGATTGCTAGCTAGCCAGTTAGGCCAGCAGCCTGTTCAGTGACTGCGCCAGGAAGATAATCTACAACAAAACAAAACAACGGAGATAGCTTCTGAAGACTGACCCCCGATGTTACTTCTGGCCATCTACACTCAAGGGCACATATGTGTTTCACACTTTCACACAAACATAAACACACACACATACACACACACACACACACACACACACACACACACACACACACCGAAAGGAAAGTGTTAGCTTGCTCCCTGGGTTGCTGTCTAGCTTTCTGTCTTGCAATATGACTTCTTCCTGTCACATGTGCTATTATGCCTTCGGTTAACTGACATGGTTACATTATCTTCAACTCTCAGCATCTAAAACTGAGCCCAAGAATCTCTGTCTTCAGTATGGATATGGTTTTATATATTTCCCAGTAGTTATGAAAAACAAGTAATTCAGGGCCATTGTTAAGTTTCTCAAAATATCAGAAGGAAACCAAATACCCATCAACAGGGAATGGTCTCTCTCTAAGTACCAGTAGGCATTTTCAGCTGTTGCTTGCCGGTTGGAGTTTAAATGTATTAGTATTGACTGGTCGTTAGTGTATGAGTTAGACTTGGACAGATTTCATGATGGATACAGACAGACAGACCCTTCAGATAGAGCCCTGTCTTGCATCAGAGCCTAACTCATTTCATCTGGGTAGGTTTAAAGGGTAGTTTCAATGTTTCATTTTGGTTGAACATCCCCAAGTCACAGTGTAACCACTTTCATTGGCTAATGGAAGGACAGCTCAGATAGAATCAATATGTTGAAAGTCAACATACTCACACCCTGACCTATGGGAGAGAGCACTTGAGAATAGCTTTCTAAACTGTTCCGGGGAGTCCACGGGAGTTCTTCTAACACATTGGTTCTCAGCCTGTGGGTTGTGAACCCTGGGGGTGTTGAATGTCCCTTTCACAGGGGTCACATATCAGATATCCTGACTCTCATATATTTACATTAGGATTCGTAACAGTAGCAAAATTACAGTTACGAAGTAGCAATGAAATAATTTTATGAATGGCAGTCACCACAACATGAAAAACTGAATTAAAGAGTTGCAGAATTAGGAAGGTTGAAAACCACTGTGCTAAGTGATCTCTCTGGTTTGTATCAGATATGAGTTATAGTCAGCACCACATATTTACCAATTCCCAGTAAATAAAAGGAAGAAATAATGACATGAATATATTACTAGTGATTACATGATTACATGTGTACTGCCTATGTAAGATGATTACATGTGTGTTGCCCGTGTAAGATGATTACATGTGTACTGCCTGTGTAAGATGATTACATGTGTACTGCCTGTGTAAGATGATTGCATGTGTGTTGCCCGTGTAAGATGATTACATGTGTACTGCCCGTGTAAGATGATTACATGTGTATTGCTTACATATGTAAGTGAGGCAATTGCTACGTGAATAAAATACAAAGCATGTGTATGTGCCCAGCATGACTTCAAACAACCGTTTTAGGTCTAAGGAATACTCGGATGATGCTAAAGGAGGTTGCTAAGCAGGCTACTGATAATTTGACCTCCGCTTCTTATTAGATATACTACACTTTCACAGATAACTGCATTCCTTATGAACCTTTCAATAAAGGTCTTCATTAAAGTTAGGTCTACTTCCCTGAGTCTTAAAACAAAACAGAACAAAACAAAACCATATTATGGCTACAAATTATAAAACATGTGTCAGATGCTCCCAAACCTGGTATACAGAATATGAGGTGTCAGACATAGGACATGAGGTGATAAGACAGCCTTTAAAGAACACCACTTTTGTGAGGGAGACAAGCCAAGAAAACTAAGTGTACGTGTTACTTTGGCCTTAAAGTAAGTGTGTATGTTACTTTGATCATGCTTGAGAGCATGAAAACATTCTCCTGATGAAGATTAACATTGCACAGAGAAGAACATAGAAGAATGGGCTCAGTACCTTCAAAGATCTCAAGCAAAGCTTCCCGTCGATGAGAGTCAGAAAGGTCATCCCAGGAACCTATAACTAAAACTCATAGGCTGGGTCTAAAGGGAAGTAGGCAAAAGTACCTTCAAATGGAGCAGACTATTTTCAAGGCCAACGCCCTCTGCAGAGTCCAGATTCCTGTTGGCTGTGGGGGAAGATGTGTGACTCTCAGTACTTCTGAGTACTACTCAAGTGAGACTTTGAAATGTTAATCATGACGTCCACTCTGACCCATTCTGAAGTGGATTCTTCTAGCTCACAGGTCTCTTTCTCAGAGGCCACTTACTCTAACGTGGGTTTCCTCTCAGCTTGAATCCCAGTATCCTGTTTAGAGTCTCTGCCCTCTTCATATGTATGAACAAAAAGATAGCTATAGAGTGTGATGACACAGACCTGAAATCCAAGCATTCAGGAGGTGGAGGCAGGAGGATTGTGAAGCTGAAGCTAGGCTAGAATGAGGAAATGAAGTTTTTATGTTACAAATTATAAACATTTATCAAATTCAAAGAAAGGAAAGAGATAGCATAGCATGCTTAAATTAAGTGTGTGTGTGTGTGTGTGTGTGTGTGTTGTGTGTGTGTGTGTGGTGGGGTACCTTAATGACATTTTGCTGATGGTCATCAACAGATTCATATATGTAAATATTTATGCAAGTATTCAACATGTGTTCACATGGTATATACATGGAAGTGACCCACTGACATGTGTTCACATGGTACATACATGGAAGTGACCCACTGACATGTGTTCACATGGTACATACATGGAAGTGACCCACTGACATGTGTTCACATGGTACATACATGGAAGTGACTCACTGGCATGTGTTCACATGGTACATACATGGAAGTGACTCACTGACGTGTTCACATGGTTCATACATGGAAGTGACTTACTGACATGTGTTCACATGGTACATACATGGAAGTGACTTACTGACATGTGTTCACATGGTACATACATGGAAGTGACTCACTGACATGTGTTCACATGGTACATACATGGAAGTGACTCACTGACAATCTCTGTATTAGCATAGTTCCTTATCCTTGGGGCTAACAGCCAAAAACTATTCATCCTCACCGTGGAACAATTTTTAAAGCTCATTAATTATGCATACAATTTACATATTTATTTTATTTCAAGGGCTGATTGAAATCTATTAATATCCGAAAACGCGCTTGCATGTTTAAGTATCTCTAGCTGTTAGACACTTTGCTTTCAAAGAGCACAAAGCTCACTCAACACTAATTTCTAGGGTGCTGGCCAAGGGAAAAGGCTTTATGCAATAAGGCAATTGTCTTTGAAGAAATAGTTGAAGCTCAAGAAATAAATTTAATGCCTGCTGAGAACTTTGTCTTCTTCTCTTCAATTTAATTTGTGTTTTTATCAAAGTAAAACAAAGGCTTTGAAAACCCCAAAAAGACTCCAAATCTTATAAAGCTTTCAAAACTCAGTTCATTACACCACACCCTTCAGTCCTACCTCATTTAACCTAATTCTCTCCCATCTTAAATTTATATCTGTTTCTTGTTGCCTCCCACACCCAGTTCAGCCTCAGGCCTTTGGCGGCCTCCACCCGAGGTGGTCACCTAGGGAATTAAGCCGAAAGACCTTCAGCAGACTACTGGCTTATCTCTGAAAGAGGTTCCCCTAGAAGTTCAGCTGAGAGACAACTACACCGGGCCTGAGGATGTCCATAGACAACGGAGCCCTTGGTGACCTTCCCTGGTGACTCCCTTGTGACTCCCTCCTGACTCTTCCTTAACTTCTCAATGTTTATGTTATGCAAATGTCATTGTAACCTAGAGATCCAGTTTGGCTTTCATGTATAAATGCTGACACCCAAAAGTAAAGTGGCGAGCCTTGATTAGAAACCCTCAATTCTGCTTAGTGTCCTTTTGTTCTCGAACTCTGTGTTTCAGGTTCTCCTTTTCTCTCTTTGGTCGAGGCAGAACCCAGTTCAGGAAACTGCTGGACAGTTTCTGCTTCTAGATAGTTCACTTAAAGTTTTTGTTTTATTTTATGTTATTTTCAATTTTAGGAATTTTTATGGCTTTTAAAAATAAAGTCAGATTCGCTCTTCTTTTCCAGTACCTTTTATCTTGTTCCTGCCTTATTTCATTGGTCAGGACTTCCTGCATGAGGTTGAAAACTTTTACTCTGTTCTTAATCTTAGGGGAAAGCATTTTTCTTTCGCCATGGAGTAGGATGTTAATCGTGGAGCTTTGTGAATTCCGTTTAAGAGGTTGAGAGACTTCCTATCTATTGCCAGCTTCCTGGGTCATGTTGGTGTGGTTGTTTTAGGTTGGCAGTAAGTATTGAATTTTGTCTGATTTTTTTTTTTTTTTTTTTTTTTTTTTTTTTTTTGTATCTTTTGAGATGAGCGTGTGGTTTTCTTGTTTTTGTCTGTTGATGTGGTGAGTTGCACTGATTCATTTTCTAATGTTAAATCAATTATTAGGTCACGCTGAATGAATCGTTTACAGTCTTCTGGGTCTGAGTTGTCAGTAGTCTGAATTTCTGTGCTTATACACTATTAACCTTTCATTTTCATAAAATATCTTGGCCATCTTGAGGTACCTGGCCTTTACTTGCCTCACAAACTATGTCCAGGAATAGCTATGTCTCCTCTCATTTCTTAACAAGTTTCTCTGAGATTGGTATTGTTCCTTCCCAAAACCATGGCTTGAATTCACCAGTGAAGTCATTTGAGTCAAGAGCTCTCCTGGGGCGGGGTATGTAATTCTAATTTCCATGACAGCTATTAGACACCTTGAAGATGTGTTCATCTTCTACTGTCTACTTGGGAGAGGTGTGGTTTTTTTTGAATATTTGAAAATTTTCATTTATTCAATTTATCGTATAAAATTATTCTGTATGTCTCCTCCTCCCCTTTAATGCCTGTGGTACCTGCCGTGGCTCCTCGTCTTCATGCCTGATTTGTGTACTTCCTTTACTATTTCCTTTAGTTTCTATAATTAAGAATTTTTCAGTTCCATTAACTTTTAAAAGATGTAAATCATTGCCTTTTCTGTAGGATTCACCCATTTTTAAACCTCACCAATTGCTGCCTATTTTTATTAACTTGTCTCTGATTACTTTGGGTTTAATTTGTTCTTGGTCAAGTCTCTTAAAGCGAGGGTACAGAACATGACGTTTATATTTTTCTAATACGATCACTTTATGAACTTCACTAACCATTGTTTTAGGTAGCTCTGACAAACTTTGTTATACAGACATAATTTCTGGTTTTGTTTGTTTGTTAGTTTCATGGGTGTGTATGAAGCTATGTGATCAGAAAGTGAATGAACATTTAGGAATGATATGCCCCGCCCCAATGAATTCATCCTCTAGTCATCATAAAATGACCATCTTTCTTCCTGGGTGATATTCTCTGCTCTGAAATCACTCTAGCAACTCTGCTTTCTTCTGATTGCTGGGAGCGTGGTATCATTGGCTTTCACTCTTCAACTTTCAGCTTCTGTATGACTTCCGTTTTAAAACTGACTTTTGTATCCCCCACATACAACCTTCAGCAGCTGCCATCTTGCCCTGTAAGAAAGTTTGTGCACCCCGGGATCTCTCCATGTTGTTGTGCCGTAATCCACTGGGGAGCCTCAGGGCTCGCCTATTTGTGACCATTTATTGTAAAAGCTCCTGTCTCTGGTGGATAACTTCTACCCCAGACTCTCAGGAATGGAAGCAGACAGACGTGCCTTCACTTATAGGAAGGGCTGTTGCTTTCTGGATGTAGTTCATCTATGTTCTTCGTAACCTTAGCTCTCTATAGAGTTCAGTATCGCTATAGTTTTACAGCTTCTTCAACACGTTTATATGTCATCAGGCTGATGCAGCAGTCTCTCGGCCTACTTTAATCAGAAGTCAAAGCTGGAATTTTGATTATAGAAGGAAACTAAATTCTAAATTCTGTTTCCTATTATCTGTGCAATCCTCACCGTTCCCAGCTTGCATATACACCTCCTCTGTCTTTCCTAATCAGGCATGAACACCAGGTCGTATTTTATTCAGCCGATATGAATATTCACATCATGCTAACTACATAACTATTGTTCATTTCTGTGCCACCGTTCTCTCCTCTTAGGCCTTTGTGTTCCTCCTGGACTTGTGATTAGAGACAGGAATACAGACTCACAATCAAGAGCTCAAGAGCCTTTAATTTTCCTAAATCTTTCCTCCGTGCTCAGAAACATCATGAATCCTGCTTGCATTTTCTCCCAGAGCCGTCTGTGCTGCTCTGTTTGGGGTCGATTGTTCTGGGTCCACCGCGAAGCTGGGGAGCCAAGCTTCTGTCTACTTCTCCCCACACTGAGCCTTTTGTCCCCTTAACGCTTTGTCTTCAGTCTCCTTGGTCCATTCTCTTGTTCAGTGCCATGAGTCCATGGCAGCTTCCTTAGAAAGAGCATGTGTGAGAGGTTAAATTCTAAGTCCCTAGATATCTGAAAAACAAACAAACAAAAAATCCCAACAGTGTTATTGGTTGATAGTTCAGCCCAGGATTCTCATTTGGAGATCATTGTCCCCCTGCAGTTTGAAGGAATCTCTATCCAGAATGGCCGGAAATGTCATCAAAAGACATGTCTATGCCAGCCTGGGGTCTCCTCATTCTCCTTTCTTTGAGTGTTTGCAATCATTACCTGCACATTCACAATCATTCCCCCTCTTTCTCTCTCTCCCTCTCACTCCCTCCCCCTCTTCCTTTCCTCTCTTCCTCTCCTTTCTTTCTCCAAGTTGTTTATTATTATTATTATTATTATTATTATTATTATTATTATTATTATTACAAAGAGAAACAATCTTTTTAATGGTATTTTCTTATCTAATAGGTCTGGGATATTTTTATTTCTCAGAAAGACTTTAAGAACTTTGAAGTTATTTTTAATTCAATCTTTTGTGTCTGCTTAAGCTTCTTCTAAATTATATATTTTCAGGTAAATTTGTGGCCTCTCTGAGGTAAGAGATTTCCTGAAGTGCTGGGTTTATTTCTAGATACTCATTAGAACATGGCATAATGATACTACATTTAAAAAGTAGTTATAAACCTAATAATATAGGCACATTAAGATATTTTATTTGTTCTGAAAGAAAAACACAAAGATCTAAGTAATTGGATATATACTATCTATATCTACCTGTATCTATAGCATCATCTCTCCCTCCCTCCCTCCCTCCCTGTCTTTCTTGCTCTCTGTCTTTCTCTCTCTCCCTCCCTCCCTCTCTGTCTTTCTCCCTCTGTCTTTCTTTATATATATTTTTTCTCTCCTTCCCTCTCTGTCTTTCTCACTCTCTGTCTTTCTTTATATATATATTTTTCTCTCTCTCCCTCCCT
The DNA here is from genome assembly GCF_008632895.1 of Mastomys coucha. NCBI lineage: Eukaryota > Metazoa > Chordata > Mammalia > Rodentia > Muridae > Mastomys > Mastomys coucha. The sequence continues at coordinate 175,506,083 of NW_022196905.1, read as the reverse complement.
CTCTATCTGTCTCTCTCTCTATATATATATATGTATATACATATATATATAATATCTCTCTGTATATATCTGATGTATTTATTAATATATATTATATAATTTATATATATAGATATTAAATGCAGTTGTGATCAACATTCTAGCAAAGTCTCCTTATGAATAGGCACAATTATTCTAAACTGTATACAGAAAGGGAATAAACCAGAGCATGGCTTTGAAAAGGAAGAAATGAATGAACCTAAGTGATTAACAGCTCATTATCAACTATATAACCAAGACTCCGAGGTGCTGGTGGGAAGACAGATGCATAGATCCACAGGACCAGAGAGTAAATTTGGAAATAGATTGCACACAAAAGTTCCTGTGATATTTAGTCATCAGCGTCTACCCCATTGGGTTTAAAATTGCCCAGGAGATTGATGAAACACATCCTGGTTCTGTCCCTGCTAACTTTCCCAGGGAGCATTGACTGATGTTGAGAAGACCCACACTAAATGTTGGGCTAGAGGCCCAGGTGAAGGAGAAGGAGAGGGAGAAAGAGAAAGGGAGAGGGAGAGGAAGAGGGAGAGGGAGAAGTAGAGGGAGAGGGAGAGGGAGAGGAGGCTAGTGTTGACCTAGCACGCTCCTTCTCAATGCCATGTGGTAAGCTGCACTGCCAACCTCCAGCACCACAATGAACTGGTGCTTTCTCAGCTAACTAATCCAGTGCCCCCAAACATATAGCATTAATTCAGTGGCCTTTTCAGAAAATTCTGCTGGAATAATTGAACAGTACTGGCAAACCTACCAAGCAGCCATCCAGATAGCAAACAAGCAAAAAATTCAAAATGACTCGGGCTTGGTTCAAAATGCAATACTATGGAACTTTTATATGAAGATTTAAGGAGCTGGGCATTGTGATACCCACCTGACACCCCAGTGCTCTGGTGTGGGGGTGTGGCAGCAGGTGTACTGTGAGTGTGAAGCCAGCCTCAGACACTGGACTATCTATATATTGAGGCCCTGGGTTTTGTTGCTGCTTTTGGTTTTGTTTATGTTTTTAAAGCACTGGGCAAACTTCCCAGGATTTTGAGGGCAAAAAGTTCATAGAAATTATTCAGGCAGAGTTCCATAAAATGAAAAATTGATAAATGGGACTTTATCACAACTTAAAAACATTGTACTAGAAAAGACCATGTTATGAAAATGGGCAGATGAGCTACCAATTGATGGAAAATTTTGCAAATCACATATCTGTCCCAAAACTGGTATATATGACATACATAAAGAGCCTTTAAAATTTAGCCTTTGAAGAAAATCCAACAATCTAATTTTAAAATGGACAAAAGACATTGAAGACATATTTCTCTAAAGAGACTGTTCAGCTGTTGAAGCAACAGGAAATTTTCAGTACTGCTAGCTATGAGGTAAGTACAAATGAGAGGTCACGTGGCAAACATTAAAATAAAAAGAAATGATGAGACTGGGAAGATGGCCCCGTTGGTAAAATGTCTGCAACACAAGCATGAGGACCTGAGATCAGATCCACGCCACCCGCATAAAAGCTGAGCACAGCTGCACACATCTGTAACTTCACTTCTGGAGGAGCAAAAGCAGAAAGATCCCTGGAAATCACCTGCCAGACTGTGTAAACCCAAGGTGGCAGGCTTCAGGTTCAGTGAGACACCCTGTTTGGCGGAATAAGTTGGGATCTGGTGAAGGAAGATATACAGCATCAACCTCTGGCTTCTGTGCACCTGTACAAGTGTGTACTCACACACATACCCCTCCCCCAATGCAATGTAATGACCATACCAGACGCTGATGAGACACACTCACATGGCTGGTGGACGTGTAAATGAGCACAACTGTTTGTGACAACAGTACCTCTTTAACAGTTAAGCATACAGCTATGTCATTGCCCCGCAGGTGCACCCCCCCCCCGCATTTATCCTAGACAGACAAAAACGTATATTTACAAAACCCCTGTTCACTGAGGTGCATGCGTATCTTCATAACTAGTCCCCAACTGGAAACAGCTCAAATAGTCTTCAGGGGTCAAAAAATAAATTTGTGGTACATCTCTACCAAGAAATATTATTTAGTAACAAAAAACGAACGAACGTGATGCAAGCACTGATACTGGCCACAATGCTCAGACGATCATGCTTTATAGGAAAAGGGTTGATTCACGTGGTTCCACGCCATGTAATTCACCCTCATGTATAACACCCTCGTGGAGATAAACCATAGAGCTAGAAAACAGTGGTTTCCAGGGATGGAGGAAGGACAGGGAGGGAAGAGGTGTAGCTGGGCCAGATGACGATGTGTGGAGTGTAATGCTCATCTGGCAGTGGCACTGTCACGTCCTGCCGTGAAATGTTGCAGCCGCCTGGCCTGGCAAGGTTCCCTCCAGGAGGAACGTGATGCAGAGACCCCTCCGTGTTACTTCTTACAGTTGCCTGGACTTCTCATCTAAAAGTAAAATGTTTGATTTGAGAGAAGGCGGAAGGAAGGAAGCAACGCCAAAGAAGAACCTTTCAGACAGTTTGCTAAACTCAGTTTCTGGGAAGACTTTTTGGTTTTGTTTTTTTGGGTTTTGTTTTTCGAGACAGGGTTTCTCTGTGTAGCCCTGGCTATTCTGGAACTCACTCTGTAGACTAGTCTGGCCTTGAACTCAGAAATCCGCCTGCCTCTGCCTCCCAAGTGCTGGGATTAAAGGCGTGCGCCACCACAGTAAAGGAACTCACCTCTAAAGTCAAGTGAAGTAGGAGCTGGGGCTTCCAGCTTCGTGTTTGAATGACCTTGACTCTGCTATGGTTGAATGCCCATGGTAACACGCTAGGCACAGTCCTGCTCCAGGAACTAACTACTCCCGCCCTCAGGCAGGCTCCAGCTTACCTGGAGGTCCACAGTCAAAGCAAACATTTTGTCCTAGATCAAAGCCACTTTGTCCAGTCCTAGACCTAGACTGGCAACTGTTCTCCATGCTGAGACTCTGGAGATGGGTCCTCTACCAACTTTTTGATGTTTTGTTTTGAGACACAGTCTCATTGCGTACCCGAGGCTGGCCCAGGGCATACTATGTCACCCAGTCTGTAAAATCATAGTCTCCCCGCCTCAGCTTCTGAATGCTGGGATCACAAAGCATGCACCAGCATGCTCGGATGCTGCCAGGTTTCTGATAACACTTCTCTCCTAGTGATGCTTTTTTGACTACGCTTCCCCAATAGGCAAACCGTACAGTGACAGGATATCACAATGATTTTAACAGTGGCAATTTAAAAACCAAGGAAAGCAGATACAAAGCAAAACCCTGATAGGTTCCGCCCCCCCCCCCAGACCATTCTGTGTGTACACCCCAGGAGGCCATAGCTGTACACAGAACACCTTAACCCAGTGGGGAAGTGCCATATATGTTGGTGACTATGGGCTCTGTGTGTGTGTGTCTTCTAGACAGGGTTTCTCTATGTAGCCCCAGCTGTCCTGGAACTTTGCTCTATACATCAGGCTGACCTCCAACTGCCTGCCTCTGCCTCCCAAGTGCTGGGATCAGAGGTGTGGGCCACCACGAACTGGGCTGAGCCATGTCCCCTTAAGCTACCTCCTTGCTGCCTGATAGTCTTTATGTGCAGTAGTCATCATGTGTGCGCATAGCTCAGAAGACTTAAAGGTCCGGAGTACATGGATTTTAAGAGCCTGCATACATACAAGCAAGCTTTTACTGAGAATCACGTGTTGAATTTGCAGGCTTTTCTCACAACCGGAATGGCTTCCAGGAGGTACAGTTTCTTTTCCAGATAGTAGAGCTTTGTTTCCGCAGAGCTGGGTACTCTCAGCGTTAGCTAATGGTACCCCTCAAGACACGAGAGTCCATTGTTAGGGTTTTAAGTATCTGTATTTCTTAGACATATACATTTCATAGACATTCTCCAGAGCTCAATACATAGAAGCAAGGTCCTCCTTTGGGGTCACATTTTAAAACCTCCAGCAACTGAAAGAGCAGCCACAGTGTCTTGTTTCTTCATAGCTGGGATTTCTCTTGGGTTTTTTTCTTTGTGTGTGTGTGTGGTGTGTTGAATGTTTCATGTTTTGCCCTTTGTGTTCATTCCTTTATGACTCATTCCTTCCTGCGCTTTGTTCAGCTGTCCATTGAGTGCTTGAAATGTTTCTTGTTGATTTTTTAGTAATTGAGATTTTTAGATAGTGAAGGAGTGTTTGTGTGTGCACATGCATGTGTGTGCGTGTGCTTGTGCTTGTATGTGTGCATGTGCATGCGTGCATACATACATGTGCTTGTCTGTGTTTATGTGCATGTATCTATGTGTGCGTGCACTCATGTGCACATGTACGCGAGCGTGTGTGTGTGTGTGTGTGTGTGTGTGTGTGTGTGTGTGTGTATAAGCAGTTGAGAGGTGCTCCTTGTTAAACAGCTATGCTGTTGTGGTTGGGGGTGGAGTGGGGTAAGCCAGGCATGTCAATTCAACCTTTCCATCAAAAAGGGAAGAGCGGGAATCGCAAAGCTGCTGAACAAGAACGAGTTTCATTCTCTCCTGATTCAAATGAGTCTTTTTAGTGCCCCACCCCCACCCCCCAAACACCAAGATGGGACCTTCTCTTTATGCACACAATTGTTCATCACTAGCAGTGCACTTCTGCTGGGAAGGGACCCAGTGATGGAACCTGAAGCGCTTCCACCAGCACGGCACAAACCCCTTTTGCCATCTGATTTAGAGAGGGCCCTCTCTTCTGTCTAGAAAGACATTGTTTGTTTTGCTTTGATTGAAAGGTTGATAGCAACAGCGGTATGCTCAGCAACTCGATGTGATGTGGGTGGCACGCTCCATTGTCTCTACTGATTATACTGGCTGCTTCTGAATTGCATTCCCACACTGAGGCACCCCCGTGGAAGACACGGGCACTGAGCATGCCACAGACAGCAGTTCAGAAAGCTCCATTGGAACCGCTCTCTTCTCTGCCCCCATTCACCCTCTGGGTGGCAACAGGAAAGGGCTTTAGCATTAAAGGGCAAGAGGAAGGGAATGCATGACCAGAAATTCAGATGGGAAAGGGGATGCTGACACGGGCCGGGCCGGGGAGCAGGTGACCCCACCCCAGCAGAGAAAGAGACTGGCAGTTCCAGCGGCACAGTCTTAGGGAAATCCCTGACATAGGTTCCTGACAGGGCTCTCAGGTTCCTTTTCCATAAAATGGAGCTGGTGATAATACCTCAGGGGGCTACTGAAATTAAGGTAACGCTTGTAGGGTCGCTGGCTCCATGCTGTTTCTAAGCCAGGCATGAACTAATTCAAGAAAGGGAACTAAAGACCCGAAGAAGTAACTTGGTCTGAAGTGTATCTAGGATGTCTATAGTCTCTGGCAGGTGAGACAGTACCCCTTTCTGACTCTGCCATCATCTCCTAGTCACCATGGTGCATGTTTTAATAGCCCAGGGAACACCATTCACTTCAGATGCAGTATCTGAAGATGATGATGTTTTTAAAATTATGGTAGGAACTAGAGTCATGAGTCACTGGATAGCATTTGCTCTCTGAGCATAGAGACCAGAGTTCAAGTCCTCAACACCCACATAATCAAACAAACCAAAAAGTGGATTCAGTAGCACACATCTGGAATCTCAGGCCTCCAGTGGTGGCATGGGTGGTGGAGACAGGGGAATTTCTGAAAGGTCTAAGGCCAGCTAGCCTGCTAGCAGTGAAGCATTGTCAGAAGGTGAGGCTGTCCTCTGACATGAACACGGGTGTGTGTGTGTGTGTGTGTGTGTGTGTGTGT
>NW_022196905.1:175497294-175500301 GCF_008632895.1 Mastomys coucha | reverse complement strand
AGAGAGAGAGAGAGAGAGAGAGAGAGAGAGAGAGAGAGAGGAGAGATATTTGGAAAGGAAGCTACATTTGCAAGGATTGACAATGTTCCGCCCTAGCCCTGTGAGCTAGACAGTATGCTCCAAGGCCCTGTGTTGCTTGCATGACAAAGGGTTGCGACCATGACTGCCACCTTTCTGGGATTAATCCTAAGGAGGGTAGTCCCTGGCAGTAACTACTCTGAGACATGCTTCACTTGGACCTCTTGACTCCAAACTGAATTTAAAACAAGATTTAGCAAACAACACCTAGGCCTTCGCGGTAGCACAAGGAGACACTCACTGCTAAGTGATATGTCCGCAGTAGTGAGTAAATTTGCTGCTGTAGCCAAATGTTTCCTTCTCGGATGCTATAACCTTAATGATCGATCGCCTCTCCGAAGCTGTGTTCAGTAGCAGCTATTTCTAAAGGGAAATCGTCTTTCTATTGTTACCACTGCGGTCTATATTTCTAGTTAAACTGGAGTTTTTGGCATTTAAGGAGAAGAGTGCCCCCTAGTGGAGGTAAATCCAATCCAATGGTAGCCAGCAGGCCCCATCCTTGGAAGCTCTTGACATCTATAATTCTCTTCCCAAAGACATACGTGGCTTAAGCATCTATCACAGGATAGGTGCTTTATTAGGAATAACAAAAAGAAGGTTGTGTTTCCGTGAAGGAAACAGACTGTAGCGGGAAAGGATTAAGGAAAAGAAGGTGGTTGAGACTAGGCCTAGTCAAAGCGAAATGGATGATGTCCTGGTTAGCATGTGTACTTGACACAAGTAAGAGTTACTTGGGAAGAGGAACCTCAACTGAGAAAATGCCTCCGTCAGATTGCCTGTAGCCATGTGTGCAGTGCATTTTCCTGATTCATGATTGATGTGGGAAGGCCCAGCTCGCTATGGGCATTCCCACCCCTGGGCAGGTGCTCCTAGGTTGTATAAGAACACAGGCTAAGCAAGCCATGAGTCAGAAACCCAATACGTAGCATGTCCCCCGTGGCCTCAGTTCCTGCCTGCAGGTTCTTGCCCTGTTTTTTCTCAGGGATGGAGTGTAAAGGGTAAGGTGTAGTTCACCCTTTCCTCCCCAAGTGGCCCTTGGGCATGGTCTTTATCCCAGCAATAGAAAGCAAGCCAGGCCAGGCAACAGGCAAGACCACACTTCTTGCTTGTTCTCTCTCTCTCTCTCTCTCTCTCTCTCTCTCTCTCTCTCTCTCTCTCTCTCTTCCTCCTTCCCTGCCCCCCCTTCCTTCCCTCCCTCCCTCTCTCTGGTGTGTGTGTCCTACATGTGTGCACGAGTGCAGAGGTCAGCGGTTAACATCAGATGGCTTCTTCTATTACTCTCCACTTTATTTTTTGAGACAGGACCTTTTACTGAACCTGGGGTTCGCCGTTTTAGCTGAGTTGACCGGCTACTAACCTCGAGAGATCCTCTCATCTCCCCACCAAGTCCTGGGGTCCCCAGATGCGGCTGCCATCTACCTGGGCACAGAGGACCCGGAAGCAAAAACTTCCCTGCCGTTTCCGCAGCTCTCCCTTTTATCTTACTTTGTTTTTGAAACAAAATGCTGAAGGTGCATGGAAATGCTTAGTTCGAGAACTTTTGGGCACCAGAGACACTGTTCAAGTGAGTGTGTCAAACGGGTTTACACACTCTTCTTCAGGAAGCAAACTGCCTTAACCTGTAGGAGGGACTGCAGGGCCACCTCTACGCAAAGGCCAGGGGCCACGCAGTTGCAAAGGACTCTCCTGCAGGAGGACCTAACGGAAGACTACCTGAGAGACCAATGAATGATCGCTGAAGCAGACAATGCCAGCCACAGGGAACTGCTGCTTAGAAGAGATGCTTTCTTGGGGGCCGATGGGGCGTGGGTGGAGGTCTTAAAGGAGCTTGCAGCAGCATCCAGAGGAGTTTGCTTAAGTATTTTTCACCTGCTCTCCGGAGTCTGCATTGTTAACTCCATACTACGTCACCTCCTCACCTCCGTCATCTCTAACCCCCTAAGGGCAAGTAGGGTCAGGTAGCGAGGTAGCGAGTAATCCAGGGCACAGGCAGCAGTAGCCTAGAACCTGTTCTGCCAAAAAAATGAGAAACGATACCCTGATTCTCACTCTTGAGCTTGAAGCCTCTTATGGGATGTGAGATGCAGGATGCATATCTGATGCCCAGTAAGAGCTGTGAGGAGCTTGGGAATCGAGTGGAGCAGGGAAGCCACTGACCAAGTGCAGAAGCAGCCAGGCGCCTGCAGAATACTGAAGTGACTGGCTATAAGGAGCAGCCAGAACAGCAGTCCCACCCCCTCATTAGGTGGACAAGATATAATATTGAAGATAGATTCATTCTTATTGCCTGTAATAGAGTTTGGAGTACATCTTCAGTGTCACTCTGGTTACTGCTTAATATTTGATTCTGAATGTGGGCAGAACCTTCTGTAGCATAAGCTATATTCAAATTCGAGGTGCCAACAGTAAATCAACTTACTTGCAAAATTCCTGACCATTTATCCATCCCCTCCTGCCCGTCTGTAGTCCAAGGCTGCAAACTGTGCTTACAGGTTTGTTCTACAAAGCTCTTTAGTAGCACATGGTACCCTGAGTTTGGGACGCTTTATCTTCCTTTCCCGGTGTCACGCCTCCTGCATATGTCTTCACCCGTGGCCTTCTCTTTCCCCTCTGTTCTCCATTTTACTATTTGATCTCCACACATCCTCATGGCCTCCCTCACGTGGTCATCATCCCTCATGCGACGTAGTCAGAGAACTACGCGATATGTTCCTGTTACGGTGGTGTCACTCGGCGCGTGGTAGTTGAACTTTTCACATGGCTTATGAGTTCAGTCTAAGTGCTTCCACCATTGCTGTATACATAGTTCACCATACGAGGTGCTTGCTCCCGGGTGTGGTGTGCACATACCTTTGTTCCCAGCACTCTGAAGGCTGAGTCAGAAGGATCTCTGTGAGCTTGAGATCAGCCTGGTCTACATGGTGAGACT
>NW_022196905.1:175484801-175497170 GCF_008632895.1 Mastomys coucha | reverse complement strand
GTCTACAGAGTGAGTTCCAGGACAGCCAGGGCTATACAGAGAAACCCTGTCTCGAAAAACCAAACAAATAAATAAATATTTGAGGTTCAATTGATGATTAAAGATCCAAAACTAAATAAGGCACAATTTCTACTCCTAATAACTCATGACAAGTGAAGATGGTAAATACATTTCCATGGCAGGCATTAATAATCAATGACAGAGTTCCCATGCAGCTCTTTTGTCTTTCTTAACGTAGTGATCCATATGGCTCTCACTTATTCATCTCAGTTGGAGCTAAAAATAAACCCTATCTTCATCCTAGCACATTCATTCATCCCAGTACAAATTCATTAATTGCAGGGCATCCAAGGTGTAAAGGAAAAAAAAAAGAGGTTATCAGAGACGGACTCGTTACTATCCCTGCCTACAGCTGGCTCTGTCTGTGGACTTACTTCTGCGTGGATGTCATCTTAGGGTCACTATGAAGAACTGCTCATTGTCTGAGGGCTGCCCAGGCAGGTGACAGGGTAGAAGAGCACTCCGATCCACAGGTCTGCGTGAGAAGTGAGACTGACGACCGCAGAGGGACCGGAAAGCTGCCATGTATAATTAAAATGGTCAAAAGAAGCTGAGCTGTGTTTTGGAGAAGGTTCCAAACCTGAAGCTCTCTGTGTGATCTGCTTCCTTCAAAGGCAGCCTGGCCTGAGGGCCCTTTAAGAAGGGGCTCCACACTCACTTTGTATATGCTACAATTGCTTCTTTCAGCTTTCTATTCCTGAATATGCCCTGGAACTGTATGTTCAAATGTAGTCTGAATTCTACCTTTCGCCACAGAAAGAGTCTCTCCCTCCCCCCGCCCCCAACCTTACCCCTAGTGGAAAAGAAGGGAACAGATTCTCTTTTCCCCTTTTAATTAATTTATTTATTGACTTTACATCCTGATTGTAGCCCCCTCTCTCCTCCCCCTCCCCCTCACATAGCCCGTCCTCCCCCCTTCTCTGAGGGGTACCAACTCACCCTGTCACATCAAGTCACTTCAGGACTAGACACATCCTCTCCCGCTGAGGCCGAACGAGTCAACTCAACTAGGGAAATAGGATCCACATGCAGGCAACAGAATCAGGGTACTCCCCCACTGCAGTTGTTGGGAGAGCCACTTAAAGACCAAACTGTACATATGTTACATATATTTGGGGGACCTAGGTCCAGCCCATGTTTGCTCTTTGGTTGGTGGGTCAGTCTCTGGGAGCCCCCAAGAGTCTAGGTTAGTTGACTCTGTTGGTCTTCCTGTGCCGTTCTTATCCCCATAACAGAGTGCAAACTTGTACAACCACTCTGGGAATCAATTTGGCAGTTTCTCGGAAAACTGGGAATAGTTCTACCTCAAGACTCAGCTATAGTACTCCTGGGCAGGTACCCAAAAGATGCTGAACTATACCACAAAGACACTTGCTCACTTGTGTTCATAGCAGCTTTATTAATAATAGCCAGAAACTGGAAACAACCCAGATGTCCCTCAACCAAAGAATGGATAAAGAAAATGTGGTATATCTACACAATGGAATACTACTCAGCTATTAAAAACAAGGGCATCATGAAATTTGCAGGCAGAAGAACGGAGCTAGAAAATATTATCCTGAGTGAGGTAACCCAGACCCTAAAGGACATACATGCTATGTACTCACTGAAAAATTGATATTAATCATAAAGTATAGGGTACCCAGGCTACAATCCACAGACCCCCAAAAAGCTAAATAACAAGGAGGGCCCAAGGAAGGATGTGTGAATCTCACTCAGAAGGGGAAATAAAATAGTCACCAGAGATGGATGGAGGGAGGGAACTAGGTGGGAGAGAGAATGGGGAGGAGAATGGGGGATGAGGTATGGATCAGGTATGAAGAGAGAGGACCTGGAGAGTGTGAACAGAATTTGGCAGCAATTGGGGTTGGGGGAGCATCTCTAGGACATGCCAGATGGGGAGGTTCCAGGGAGTCTATGAGGGTGGCTCTGGCTGAGGCTCCCAGCTTATATGGAGCCTGGAGTGGCCACCTCCTGTAGCCAAGTAGGACTCCTGGAGGAGGGATAAGGACACCAACACAAAATTGTCCCTGCCTACAAGAAGTGCAGGGACAAAGATAGAGCAGAGACGGAGGGAATGGCCAACCAATGGCTGACCTAACTTGAGACCCATCCCATGGGCAAGAACCAATCCTGACACTATTAAGGCTGCTCTGCTATGTTTGCAGAAAGGTACAGATTCTTAACATGATTTCTTACCACTAATATCTACCCTGTTGCCAAATACTGATTCTCCACAGGGCAGGGTGGTACCCAGAAACAAATGAACATCGTGAAAGGACCACAGGGCCTACCATTCCCCACATCTGCTGTCCAGGCGTCACTGGCCAGTCTCCTAGATCCTGGAGACTTCTTGTTTTGTGTCTAGGCCCCAAAGTTGAGAGCAGGTTGTTTTAAAACCTCTCTAAGCTTGTTTCCTGATGTGAAAAATGAGAAGTTGAAATGAGCCCTGGCCTCAGGGTGCTCACGTGCTGCACCCTAGGGCAACGAGCCCCGAAACTGCCAGTCTTTCTCTCTGCTGGGGTGGGGCCACCTGCTCCTGGGCCCGTGTCAGCATCTCCTTTCCCATCTGAGTTTCAGATCATTCATTCCCTTCCTCCTACCCCTCAGTGAGGAAGCCCTTTCCTGCGATCAGTCATTCCTAACATCTTCGTTGCCTGAAATGATAGAACACCTTAGTTAAGACCTTTATTGTCCTCCCGGAATTTTTGTTTATTTTTTTTAGTTCTCTTTAAAGAGCAATTGGAAAGGATCTCAGCCGAAGGTGTTCAATACACAAGATATTTATTTGATAATGAATTCACAGCAGGACCACCCCTGCAACGTCCTACCTGAACCCCCTTTTTGCTTAAAGACTGACGATAGAAAAAAATCTTCATGAAACACACTCACAAACATATTGGCCCAACCTTGGAGTGCTTACTTCCTGGGCAAGCGCCCCACAGTTTGGAGACATTCAAGGACATCCCCTGCTCCACAACCGCCTTCACCTTTCCTTGTCAAAAAGCAGCAAGCCACCTCCCTGCATGGGTTGCAGGTGAAGCCACGCCCCCATCCCAGCATTCCCAGGGAACAAGAGAGAAGCTGGGAATCCACCCCCACTATGCTATGTGTGGAGGCAGTAGTCAGATGGGGAGGAAGTCACGAAGGAACGTCTGAATCAGATGGTATTTCACCCACCACAGCCTGGGTGACTTGTGCTCTAATCGACAAGTCAAACAGTCCCCCAGGCTTGCCAGAAGCGACCCAAAGCGGCCTGGTCTGGCTGGAGCATCCGGTCAGCACTAAGGTTAGAGATGACTTTGCAGATACGGGGAGGGGGGAAGGGAGTGGGAGGGGAGGGGGGGAGAAAAGGCAGGACAAAAATGTTGGTTGGGGAGAGACAATGAACTCAACAGGTTTTCCTCTCAAGGTTAGAAGGGGCCAGATAGAGAGGGTGGCTGTATCTCTCATTTTGAACCCCACCCCCACTCCCTTTTTCCTAGGATTCTCCATTTCCAGATTTCCTGCCCAATCACAGATGAACCAATTTCTGATAGGCCCAAAGAGGAACTAAGGTGAAAGAATTTGATATCTGGGTTCCTGGGTGCCACCTAGCTGCAGGTATCTCTGTGTTAGCTATTCCTTATATGGCGTTATGTCCCAGCCAGCACCGGGAACATACTAATCTCTTGATAAGGATCTTTTGATTTGAATGGCTCACCCAGGATTGGGGACTAAGGAAGTGTTACCACGGAGTCTCCCTTGAAGAATTCCCATGGATTATTACCATCAGAATCTTCGTGCCTGGAGCGGAGTCTCCCTTGAAGAATTCCCATGGATTATTACCATCAGAATCTTCGTGCCTGGAGCGGCTGAAAACCTACCCTAGAATCTCTGTCTGAGAATCTCACAGGCAGGTGCTCCAAACTACCAGTGGAAACGCTTGTTCCATTATCATCAGAGTCTAGTTTTAATTCTTAGATGGCGGTCAGATCTGATTAGAGCTGATTCCCCAACCATGTAAGGTTGGGGAATCACCCTACATAGAGTGGAGCCCCTGTAGGGCCTGTGGACTTACTCCATTAAGAGGCAGACCAAAGCAAGTGGAGAGTATATGGAGGGAGGAAATGGAAGTGGGCAATGGTGTAATTCTATTCTAACTTCAAAAGATGAAAAGAGACACAGCTCAACTTCCTTTGGACTCTTTTGTTTCCACGTTTCTCTGTTCCTGAGTATTTTGTTTTGTTTTGTTTTGTTTTGGATGTGATGTTTTGGGTTGTTTGTTTTTCCTGTTTTGTTTTCCAAACAAGGTCTCAGGTCTCACACTGTAACCCAGGCTGGCCAACATGCAATGACCTTTTGCATGGGCCTCCTGAACGCCAGAAATACAGGCCTGAGTCCCCACACCTGGCTGCTTCTGACTCTTTTGTCACATGAAATCTCTACTTTATCAAGTGCCAAGAAGTATTTGTATAACACACTTCTATTAGGGTCACGTCATACCTTGGGGACATCTGATAGATAATTATTTACATATTAGTAAAGACAGATTTATAGCTGAATATTTTCTATTATAGGAAATGTAGGTTGGTTGGGGTTGAGAATAATCTGAACAGATTTCCTTATTGTTAACATTTATTCTGATTAAAGGAAAAAAAATAATGAGGCTACTAACAAAACCTCCCGAGCCCTCCCATGCCATACCCAACCCTCCAAGAGCAGCAGGTGAGGGTGTTCACCAGCTCTGCTGCTACACAAGCCGCTGGCACAGAAACTCTCAACCTGGGGACAGAAGGCCAGAGCCTGATAGGACACAGAAAAGTATTACAAAGATTCCACAGCTGGACTGTCTGGGTACTGGCTGGAGGGGCCAGGTGTGTGTTAAGGGGTAGCCTAGAGGCTGACACAGGCTCACACAACTATCACTGAATGGTAGCAGGTGACCACTGCTATCTAGATTATAGTCATACTTGGGGACTTGGGATGGACTGACAATTTTTCATTAAAATGTTTCCATGGATAAAGAGACAGTAGTTATCATGTTGCTCCTGAAATGCCCATGAAAACTGATGTCGGGCTCCGAGTGATTCTAAGAAGGAGTGAATCACAACTTGAGCTCCCTACCCTCAAAGTGCCGACACAGAGACACCGTGAGGCAGTGAACTAACTGTCAATACTAAGAACCAATCAACAGCTTACATTCCCATGTTTACTATGCGCCAGGAACTGCTCTGAGCCCTCTTCAAGGACTAGAGCATGACATTCTCTGGAAAACCCAACAAGATACAAGCCGCTACCATTCCTAGTCTAGAGCTGGACAGCCAGGCCAAAACAAGCCTGGGGCATCACAGAGGACCCACGCCTATTGTTTGTATCGCTTTTGGGTCCTGTCAGTTTTGGATTCTTGTCTTTTTAAGGTGGGGTCTCGCTGTCCAGCCATGACCCCCAACTCATCATGTAGAGCGTGCCAGCCTCTGATTTGCAGTAATTTTCCTGCATCTGCATTCTGAGTGCTGCCATCATGGATGTGTACTACCACTCCCAACAAGGGCACAATACTGATGGACAGTGTTGCCATGAGACTCTAAGCCCTCCCCTAGCCTCTCCACGACCCAGAAGACTCTAGGGCAGTGGTTCTCAATCTTCCAAATGCTGTGGCCCTTTAATATGGTTCCTTGTGTGGTGGTGACCCCCAAGCATAAAATTATTTTCTTTGCTACTTCATAACTCTAAGTTTGCTATTATTATGCATTATAATGTAACAACCTGTGTTTTCTGGTGGTCTTAGGTGACCCCTGTGAAAGATCATTCAAGCAACCTACAGGTTGACAACAGCTGCTCTAGGGGATTCCTGGCGATTCACATCCTTGAACTTTCCTGTAAATGGGTATGGTCATATTACCATTGATGGCTTCATCTCATATCACCACTGCTAGATCCATCTTTTCAGTCTGGTTTAGCTTCTGTTAACTGATTAGTTGGAAGAACATTGATGAAAGCAGTAAGATTAGGTTGGGAAGCTGACAGAAGAGTGATGCTGGGGGAACACCCTCGACAGCTAGCATGTAGGAGACGAGGTGGTACTGGCTTAAAGACACTCTCTCCCATTATCATTCTACTGTGAATCCCAAAATCCTCTCTCTGGGTTCCCAGCCCTCTCTGATTTTGGAATTGTGGAAGCAAAACCACCTCACACAGTCAACTCTATGGCTGCCTCAAGGAGAGCTGGTTCTTCACCTCTCACAGGAGACATCTGTATCGAGACGCACATAAATCCTAGTCCTCGTTACAACCAAAGCCTTCAACATTCCTCTGGTATAGAGCCGTGTATGTATATGTAGACATCAAATTCCAGTTCGTGAAACATAAGGACCTGGCAAATCACAGAGAATCGGAGAGGTTAAATCATTTACTTTAGATCACACAGCTATGTCATTCCTCTTTGTCTTCATTTCCCTACCGTGAAGCATAGGGGCTTCTCCTTAAATGTCCAGTCATCTGTGAGAACTGAGGAAGATCATGGAACCTCTATAGCTTCTGCTATGCACTTGAAGTATAGAGGACAATCTGCTGTATACACCCCACAGAACTATTTCGCTATGAGACCAAATCATGTTCTTCCCACCTCTCTACCATCCCTCCAAATAACTCTGCCTGCTGGCAAGGGATGGGGCACATGGTCTTTTCTCTTTCGCTCCCTCCTCTGTCTCACAGATTTTGAAACAAAACAGTATGGTGACTTAGCCAAGGCACAATGTAGATTGTCTTAGACTGGGCTAGCGTGTCTCACCAGCTGAGTAAGTTCTGGGGTTCTGTTTGCAATGTCTGTGCACTGCTGTGGCTATTAACTGCCTCCTGTGTATGCGGTAAAGAAGGTGGTTGAGGCTGAAGTTGGAGTTCGAGACCATCCTGGGCTACATAGTAAGATCTTGTCTCAAAGAATACAATTGAAAACCAATCAAAGCCTACAAAAACCCCAAACAAGCATACAGAGGAAAAACTGGAGGGAATCAACCTCCCCTTCCAAAATAAAAGTTGTCTAAAGCTACTCCACACTGGTCCTCATCAGCTTCCCGATTCTTGCTTCTCTCCCTGAGCAATCACCTTTACCCAAAACTTCCATTAGGGAAGATTTTCTTCTTTTTAAATAATATTTCTACTAATTCTTTAAGGAGTTCACATGATATATTTTGATCAATACTTGCTTTCTACCCCAACTCCTCCCAGGTCAACCTTCCCCACCTTCCACTCTTTACCAACCCAAACCCAACTTCAAGGTTTTTTGTTTGTTTGTTTGTTTTTGTTTTTGTTTTTTTGAGACAGGGTTTCTCTGTGTAGCCCTGGCTGTCCTGGAACTCACTCTGTAGACCAGGCTGGCCTCGAACTCAGAAATCCACCTGCCTCTGCCTCCCAAGTGCTGGGATTAAAAGTGTGAGCCACCAGTGCCTGGCTTCTTCTCTTCTTTATACCCGTTCTACAGCGGCCAGTATCCTCAAGGCTTTGTGCCTTTCGTCCTTTCTGGGAAACCGACTCCTTTTGCATCAACAAGCTTCCTATTCTTTAATTGCCCATCCAGTGTGTACTGGCTAGTTTTGTGTGTCAACTTGACACAGGCTGGAGTTATCACAGAAGGGAGCTTCAGTTGGGGAAGTGGCTCCATGAGATCCAGCTGTGGGGCATTTTCTCAATTGCCCCTTGTGGGTGGTGCCATCCCTGGGCTGGAGGTCTTGGGTTCTATAAGAGAGCAGGCTGAGCAAGCCAGGAGAAGCAAGCCAGTAAGAAACATCCCTCCATGGCCTCTGCATCAGCTCCTGCTTCCTGACCTGCTTGAGTTCCCAGTCCCGACTTCCTCTGGTGATCAACAGCAATGTGGAAGTGTAAGCTCAATAAACCCTTTCCTCCCCAACTTGCTTCATGGTCATGATGTTTGTGCAGGAATAGAAACCCTGACTAAGACACAGTGCAAGGATTGACCTCTTGCCTCTGGAATCTCATTTGCCTCCTGGTGTAAATCAGAAAGCATTCTTCTCTTGTCGGTTGGGCAACCAACTCATTTTAGTCTAAACACAATCACGGATGTCAGTGTCCAGGAAGCTTCACCTCCTCTCTCCAGGGACAGTGGCCCCTCAGTCATTCCCTCCCTGAAGATCCTCCTTCCTTCTATGCTGAATGTAAACACACACACACACACACACACACACACATACTGGCTTCAGCAATAATCCATTGGCAGAGGACCCATATGCTCTGGCCCAAGCTCTGTCCTCCTCTTCTGAAATCTATGTAGCTATTTCTGTGTTTATTTTCCCATACTCCATCCCTCAAGCCAACAGTGCCTCCTCAGTCATGTGTATCCACTCTCTTCCCACAGTTTTGTCAGCCCTAGACATTCTCATCTTCACTCCTTCCTCCCCTGACCCCAGCTCCAAGTCCTATCTGATAAATCTTATTTCCCGGCCCTTTCATGGTATTGGTGATATACCTATAGATATAATGTTTTATAGGCTTTCATTATATCACACTCCCTGTATTCTTTCAACTAAAATCCCCTTTGGAGGCATAGCTATAATTTGTCTGCATCCATACACATGACTGCCATGATTCTCTGGCAGCCATGAAAGTCATTTCCAGTTCTTGAGTCTGGTACTGCAATTTTACATGTCCTTATCCAAATTCATATCTTTCTAGAGCATTCACTATGTGCTTTCCCACTGTGACCAGCCGGCTAAGTACTGCAGTTTTCGAGGATATAGGAAGAAATGATAATAGAGTCACAGACTCCATAATGATATTTTGGCAAATGACAGACGCATTACAACAATGATCATATAAGATTATATTGTCTAGTGATGTTATGGCCACTTTGTATAAAATACATTCTATGATGTCTATAAAATCATTAGGCAAAACCTCCAAGTGATTAATTTCCTAGGGCTTGGGCCCATCCTAAAGCTGCACACAACTGCATATATATATATATATATATATATATATATATATATATATATATATATGTATATTTGGTTTTTTTTTTAAAGTCCCTTATTTAAAAAGATGTTAAATGGGGAGGAAGAAAATTGATAAGGGCAATTACTAATCAGGAACCTTTTTGAGCCCTTACTGTGTACCCATCATCAGACTCAGTGTTTACACGCACTGGCTTGTTTAATGTCATATGGAACCTGTGAGTCACTGTCATGGCTCATTGGCAAAAGTCATGCTACAAAAGATAAAACTGGGGATGGAGGAGGTTAAGTGACTGCCTGATGTCAGAGACTAGGGAGCAGTCAGTAAAGCTGAGCGGGCACCCAGATGTATCTGACTGCTAACTCGTTGAACTGACCTTTCTGGTCTGCCTTAGGAATGCCAACCTGCGGAAGGATTGGGGTGGAGATGGCCCTTCTTTCCCTATCATTAGGACTTAGCCTTCCAACTGCCCACCAACAAGGGAACTGGAAATCCCACACCTTAGCCAAAACATGTGGGATTCTCACTTAAAATACCCGATGTAAATAAAGAAAAGGAACGTTATGGTCAAAAGTCACCTCTTTGAGTAATAAGAGATCTGGTTGGGCTGGGTATATGGCACAGGGATTGGGCACTTGCCTGGCATGTGAAATCCCGAGTATAATCCCTAACAACAAGGTCCAGATGGTGGCTATGGTTAACAATCACACACTGCACGCTTGAAATCCAGTGTTATCCTCACAAAAAATAATTTATAAAGGGGGATAAGTGTGAGGCGATCATTATTTTACTCAGCTTCATCATGGGACTCTCTCCTGAGACACATGGGAATCAAACAACCATGGCTTATGCCTCAAACATAGTCAATTTTACTATCAGTCATACCTCAATAATGCTAGAGGGATCCCCAAGTTTTATTTTGCTGGTGTTAACAGAAGACACTGTAGATCTAATGACAAGACAATGGTTAGTCTTGGCATGTGTTGGGTAGGGTGGAAGTCTCCTCTCCAATGACCTTCATAGGAATGCCCCACCCCATTCTCCCATAATCCTCACCATGATCGCCGAAGCTCTCCCGAGCCTCATCCTTCAAAAATAAAGTGAGGTCTCCGGCTAACAGGACTCGCCAAGGTCACACTGCTCGAACACAGCCACATTTTTAACTGTCCTGTGCTGCCTCGTATTAACACCACTTTCTCCTGGGTACAAGTCATTGTCTGATAAATCTTATTTCCCGGCACTTTCATGGTATTAGTGACAGTTACAGCATTTGAGCCACAGAAAACGTTCACTGCACAGGCTCATTAAACCCAGAGGATTTGCTGAATCCAGAAGTTGTCCCAGCATGCGGAAGGGCTCTGTGGAGGCACTTTTGTGTGTGTGTGTGTGTGTGTGTGTGTGTGTGTGTGTGTGTGTGTGTATGTATGAGAGGATTTGCTATAATGTGACTTTATCTGAACAACTGAGCCCTTCTGAAAGTTCCACTTCAAAGAAAGGGTCTATCCCCACAAGCCCCGGCATTCCTGAGCCAATCAGAGATTACTGGAGCTTCTCTTTCCACTTCAGAAAGGCAACTGAGGGATCCAGGCTGTCCACCCACCCTTCCCTGGCAGATGATACTGACTAGAGACAGGCCGTTTCCCTGGGTCTGATCAGATATGACATCTGTGTGTTGAGACTTGCAACTTGGGAGATCCAACCAGACTTTTCCAGGACCAAAACTACTGACGGGCTTAATAGCTCTCATTTGATGAGGACACACACAACACAGCTCCCACGGGAGAGCTGAGAGGAAGCAAAAACGTCCCATGCAGAACCTAAGATCACACTTCTCATGTCCTTAAGCCAACTTACAGTCACCCTGTCCACCAAAAGTCCTCACTCAGAGCAAATGGATCCAGCACACGGTGGTCATGTTTACAGAGTCCAGGAGGAGGCACAGGATAGAGGTATAGAAAGGATTTCCCTATCACCACTCCCCGACCCCCCACAACGTGTGCGCGCTCACACACACACACACACACACACACACACACACACACACGCACATGCACACATGCACGAGTGCACTTTTCCTTGTTGAAGTTACTAGGCAACCCGGGGTGAGTCATCACATCTCCAGGTAGATTAGCAGACCAGAGAATGGCTTCTGTTTATTTGTTAAAAGCTTTGACCCTTCTCTTCTCTTAATAGCTCGGTTTGAGGTCGATAATAACCACACAGTCCTCATCCCCACAGAAACCTTGAAATTGGTCGGCTTAGCTCATTTAATCTTAAAAAGCAATTGACTCTCCCTCCCCCTTCTCCCGTCCCTGCGCCTCCACATTGGGTCGGGATAAAGAATCCAGAGTTTAGCAATAATGCTAAAATTAGCAGGGATTAGAAATGTTGCTAGAACTACGGGGTGAAGATTAGAAACCACATCCCCTGAGCTTGGGGCAGAGGGCACCCTGAGAGGCATCTGGTCTAGGGAGCCAGGCCTTCCAGCTGCCCGACTCTTGCTGCATCTAAGGAAGCTGGCCTTGAAGAGACCCTGGGGGAGCATCGCTCTCACAGAGTTTCTATTTTAGGCCCTGGAAGTCTTCACAGCTCATTGGCTCTGCATGCCAAGCAGGAAGGAAGGTCCTCAGAGAAGGACCAGACGCTGGAAGACCTTACCAAAACCAGAAATAAGTCAGCAGAGAAAATCAGAGGAGCCACAGGGGCAAAGCGCATGTGCTGAAAAGGGGGCAGAGCTCAGTGGGGGACATACCCCGACACAAGTTCAAGACCCCAGCTCCAATCTCCAGGACCCATGTAAATGTTGGGTGAGTACAGCAGCCCACAGATAATACCAGCCATCGGGTAGAGACAGAGGATTCCTGGAGCAAGCTAATGAACTAGACCAGCTGATTCAGTACACTGGAATCAGGTGAGAAAGCTTGTTTTAAAACATACAGTGTACACAAGGAAGGAGAGCACCCAACCAGCCTTGTACCATGCACAAGCATGCACTTTCACACACACACACACACACACACACACACACACACACACACACACATACATATACTCAGAAGTACATACACACATATATACCTCCACACAGAAGCAGCCCACTTACACATATACCCGCACACAGAACAAGCACGCGAGTGCACATAAACAATTTAACCACAGCTCACCTCTCCCCACCTACAAGGCTAACAGCAGCTGTCAAAGCTTTTCATTACACTCCCTTGCAACACCTCAACAGGGATGGGCAAATGACCGGCTCGTGAGCCACATGTACGGAGCCTGTAGTCCTCTATAGCTACTGGAACAGCCAATAAGCTGTTTCCAGATCTGGAGAGAAACGTGGATTTTTGAAAGATTCTTTTT
>NW_022196905.1:175477660-175484746 GCF_008632895.1 Mastomys coucha | reverse complement strand
TTTTTTTTTTTTTTGAAAAATTATCATTTTTATAAAATTTTTTTGAGGCATGGTCTCACGTACCCCACACTTGTCTCCAGCTCACTGTGTATCAGAGGATCACCCCGAATTTCTAAATCTCCTATATTTACCTTCCAAATGCTAAGGTTACACCATGTCTGCCGCCCCATGTTCTATTCTTCCTTGGGGTAGCCAGGCCCAACTCGTGCTGAGCTGGGCGGGAGGGAGGGAAGCTTAAGGGGGCACAGGTGGGTGCAGGCAAAGAACACACCTGGGAGCAGCTCCAGAGAACAGGTTCAGCTTATTGGAGGGAAGGGTACATGCCCCTGGGGAGATGGCAAGGGTCTCTGGGGCAAGGTTTGTGTGGCTGTGTACCATTGGCCAAGGCAGGGTGCTAGAAGATACTTCATCTACATACTAAAGGGTTGTAGGGGAGGGGTGGAGAATCTTACAAGATTTTCACAAGGAGTGAAGCTTGATATTGTCAGGGTAATAAACACCTGCTAGGGTTGATGGTGGGGATAGGGGTGTTGGGGGTATGGCACCATCTCTGGAGGGGGAAGTAACCAACTCCTGGTGTTCGAGGTATCCGAGGTGGAAGCTCCCCCGACCCTTCCTTCGTAACCCTGGGCCACTATGGTCCCACACTTGACTAGTTTATGCACTACTAGGGATAAAACCCAAGGCTTCATCATGCTAGACGAGTTCTCTACCACCGAATTCCATCCCTGCGCCCGTGTTTATACCCTCTTGTCTTGAGCTTGCAAATGTGTAAAGGCTGCTGCCTAGTCCACTGTGCCCACGTGGAGCAGAGCCTCCTCATATAGAGCAGGATTCTTTCCCTGCTCCCTCCATCTGTGGTGAGTGGATGAAAGGTCTGTCTATTCACGCTGACACCTTCCCACCTCTTTGCCTCTGGTCGCATCCCCACGCAAGCAGACCAGAGCTCTGGGCTCTGTGATGGCTCTCATCAGCTTCTCTCCTCAGTTCCGGCAGCCCTATCCGAGGCCTCATTTACAGATGAGACTGGCCAGGCAAGGGCCCATGGAGGGACAGTTTCTCAGACACTCTTGACAGGCGCAGGTAGACGATTTTGACTGTCTTCCAATTTCCTTCTTTTCATTCGAGAAAAAGGACAAGAAGAGAAGCAACTTGGTCAATAGGATGTGATGCCCTATGTAAGAACAGAAATGAAGATTCTTGGCGGAATTGGAGTGCACTCAGCTCTGGTGTTTGAAGGGAGAGAGAGGTTTCTCCTTCCGTGTCATTATTGTGTAAACATCATCTTGTCTAGCTGGTTGTTATATCAACAACCACCACAGAGGTCCGTCTGAGGATTAAAAAAGCAGTTTTGTTCCACCAACACTTGAGCACTCATAAACTGGCGTTGTCAGCATCAGTAAACAGAGAAGCCTTTGTACATGGGTGCCCGGTGTCCTGGGTAGGGGGCGGAGTTCCATTAAGGCAGGGGTTCTCAACCTGTGGGTCACGCCCCTCCCAACAAACCTCTACTTCCCAAAGTGTTTACATTGTGATTCATAAAAAGTAGCAAAAATTACAGTTATGGAGTAGCAGCAAAAATAATTTTATGGCTGGGGTGAGGAGTCACCTTGACATGAAGAAACGGGCACAGCGTTAGAAAGGCTGAGTTTGTATTAAGGGATGAAAGAGGAAGGTCAAAGGCCTCAAAGGCCGTGTCCCTTACATCATAGCTAGGTGGTGGAAGTGTTCCTGAACTGCTGGATTGCATTCCCAGTCACCCAGTAGCAGGATTTAGCGACAGTCTCCATTTTTATCTCCTTTGGGCCCCATGACCTTGACTGAGCTGCCAGAAGCAGAAACTGCAGAGCCTTTGGTCTGCTGCGCCACTCAGCTCCAGGAAGGGGGAAATTTGATGACCTTAGCCTTATGAAATTCCCCGCTGTAGCTCTTGGCTCCACTCCGGTTCCATTTGGGAGGTCTCTCAGCACCTTGACATTTCCTGTTCACCACTGCTCTTACCAGCCGCACTCTCTTACCTCTTTGAAAAGGTCTCCTCCGCCACCTTTGAATAGAAACTAAAAATACCAAATTAGACGAATCCCACCATGGTGGAAATCTCAGTCCATCTGAGATCAATCACTCGGAGGCTTGGAGAGGCAGATTTTTGTATTTGTTATTATGTTCCGTTTTTTCAGAAAAGGATCATTTCATCTCATGCGAATGGATTTGCTCAGTTAAACCCCAGAAGCCAGAGTGAGGTCTGATCCAGCCCTTCCTACCTATGTCAGAATCATAACTAAAGAATTTCTGTGTGTCCGTGGGCACTACCATTTGGAACCAACTGGCAGCATCCTTGACGTCAGCACAGCGGGCACAATTCTATTTTGTGAGGTGCCTGGCATGACTCGCTCTGGTGACAGTGGGTTTAAGTTTCCTCCCCCTGCCTTCTCTTTCCAAAGCACTAAGCTTGAGGCTTGGAGCATGTACCTGCATCCTGCAAGCTCTGCCCCAGGCTCCAAACCCCATGTGTCTAGCCCTGTATGATTTATCTCACTTTTGTGGATTCCTCTAAATTCCAGCTGTTCTTCCTTCTCTCCTTAATGTGCATTTTCTCCTGCTGAAATTGCCTTCAGGCAGCTTCTGGAATGATCTATTTCCCCTTTCAACTCTGTCATCAGCATGCTGCTAAATGAGTCCTCCTAAACTCCAGCTTGGCTGGGGACTCCTGTGGAAATATATCTCTTCCAAAACTGAGCTTGAAGAAGAGGATGTTTAAACATCTCTAGGGGGATTCCTAAGAGCAGAGGGGTGGCTTCAGGGTTGGGTGGAGCCTGCAGAGAATGAAGGTCCAGGGTTCCCTGAAGAAACGCAGATGGTGTCACTGGGTTCTGGGCTGAGAAATAATTGTAGTGTCCCTCTCTTGCTGTTCAAATGCTTGATAGTGAGTGGCATTTTTAGGTTCTGCTGTGTTAGCTCCTGCTTCTAGAAGGCTTTCTCTCAACCAGAATACTTGTCTATACTTGGCTGTGCAGAAAGAAGGACTCTGCAGTGCTACGTGGTCATGTGAATATACATTTAGCTGCGTTAACTGTCATTTTTAAGCAAATGGAAGATAGAGAAGTGGGTTATAGAATGGGAAGGACTCTAGAGTCAGGCTACGCTTTATCCAAACACTGACCAAGACATTTACCAGATACATGTGTGATTGTCATAAATTATCTTAAGTCTCTAAAACTTCAATTTCATCACTGGTAAAATGTGACCTAAAGTGATTTAAAGGATATCCACGCTACTGCAATCTTGATTTTACAGATAATAAAGCACATAGAAAGCAATTTGCTCAACATCTAGCAATGTCCATAGATCTTGGCAAATGTGAGGGACTTGGGTGGCTGAAATTTCACAGCTTAGGCTCCGCCATAGAACAGGGATACAGGATGCCCAAGACCCCATTTCTCTCTAACACTTTACTCACCTCCCTTGTTGGCCATGACTATCAGGACTGTGGTGGTCTGAATAAGAATGGCCCCATAGGCTCATATAGTTGAATGCAGATTGGCACTATTTGACAGGATGAGGAGGTGTGGCTTTGTTAGAAGGGTGTCACTGGGGGGTGGCCTTTGAGGTTTCAAAAGTCCATGCCAAATCCAGTGTGGCCCCCCACTGCCTGTGCATCAGTAGAACGCTCAACTATTTCTCCAGCACCATGCCTCCCATGCTTGCTGCCATGCTGATGGCGGACTGAAAGCCTGAAACTGTAAGCCAGCCTCCAAATTAAACGCTTTCTTTTGTAAGAGTTGCCACAGTCATGATGTCTCTTCACAGCAATAAAACAGTAAGTTGAACACTGCCCAAAGATCTTGAAGACTTGCATCTGACATTGAGAAATCAATTCCAAACTAACTGGGAAACTTGCTCACTGCTGGCTAGCTTTCATAGTTCCAGAAGGTACTATGTCAGGCTAATGGGAGGGAAAAGAGATGTGTGATCTTACCCAGGGCTGAACCCTGCATGTTCCATTACTGACCTGCCAGGCAAGATGTACCCCTGGTGCGACAGTAGCATGATTGTGAGGAGAGTAAGCTAGGCTCAGGAAACATTGAGTAAGAGAGGACAGAAGGTAGTAAGGAGTGCTATGAAATGCCATCCTCCAGATGTGACATGCCATGATACTTACGAAATCATAACAGCTATAGTTTCCTGCACAAGATCAAGCCAATTAAAACACAGCATGAAGCCCCTCCCCTGGGCAAGGAGCTGTTGGAAGTTCATAGCCACTGGGGTAAGCAGAGTCTTCAGGGTCGTGGCCACTGTTTGGTTGCCCATCCTCCAGTGAACCGCCCCACCTCCGTGAAAACACAGGAAACACTGAGTGGATTCCGTAGATAATTAAAACAAGCAAGATGACGCAGGCTTGAGGGAGGGAGGTGCTGTGGGGGTGTAGAGAGGAATTGGAAGTGGAAATGGAGGGATGGATGTGAGCAAATACATTGTACATTATCTATGAAGTTACCAAAGAATACATTTAAAGCCACCTAAGACCCAAAAGAGACTTTGTCACTCTCAAAGACACCCTAGTCTTCTGATATCAATTTCACCCTAATTGGATCTCTCCATTAACTTGGGTATGTTCCACATGAATTCCTGCACCTGTGCGATTGTCTGGGGGCCCCAGGTTGAGCCCAGCATCCACAAGATGCTATTGACTTACTCTGTTGACCATCAGAGGAGCAACAGAGACACTACAACGAAGCAGATACTACAGACTTGAGGTGCTGCAAACCTTTATGGAGATGAGATCTCGGAAAATTATTCACCCAGGGCCACCCACTCCGGACAGCCCTGCACGGTCCGTCAGCTAAGAAGCAGCTGGGCCAAGGCTGGCCCTGGCCAGCTGCCCACAGTGCCTTGAACTCCATGTGCAGGGCTGGCTCACAGGAAGTTCCAAGAGAGTGGGGCTGTTATTATGTTCTAAATGCCTTGGGCAGCTTGAACGAGAAGAAACCTCATGGTAGAGCAAGTTTGTAAAAACAAAATGTGGCTTTGCCTCTCTTCTGAGTCTTGATTCCGGTTTTATAAAAGGAAGCTCACTTGCAAGTAATTAGGGACCAGAGCAGATGGCTGAGACCCGGGGTAGCGCTTCCCGAGCTGGCCAGCTTTTAAATGGAAGAATAAAGGCAGAGAGTCTAGAATAAAGAATTCATCTGCTCTTTACCTAGGCTCTTTGAAGGCAGCCTTTACAGTTGCCTGCATGGTAGGAGTGTCTCTGTATTTATAGAGGGTCCATAGAACTACACCCAGGACTGTAGAGATGGCTCAGTGGTTAAGAGCGCTGGCTGCTCTTCCGAAGGTCCTGAGTTCAAATCCCAGCAACCACATGGTGGCTCTGATATAGCTGTCTCCTGAGAGGCTCTACCAGTACCTGACAAATACAGAGGTGGTAGCTAGCAGCCATCCATTGGACTGAGCACAGGGTCCCCAATGGAGGAGCTAGAGAAAGGACCCAAGGAGCTGAAGGGGTTTGTGGCCCCATAGGAGGAACAACAAGCTGAACCAACCAGTACCCCCAGAGCTCCCAGGGACTAAACCACAAACCAAAGAATTCACATGGAGGGACACATGGCTCCAGCATCATATGTAGAAGAGGATGGCCTTGTTGGTCATCAATGGGAGGAGAGGCCCTTGGTCCTGTGAAGGCTCCATGCTCCAGTGTAGGAGAATGATGGGGCAAGGAAGTGGGAGTGGGTGGGTTGGTGAGCAAGGAGACGGGGAGAGGATAGGAGGTTTTCAGAGGGGAACCCAGGAAAGGGGACAACATTTGAAATGTAAATAAAGAAAATATCTAATTAAAAAAAAACCCTCACCCTCTGTCTTCTGTGAACTTCATTCTTTGAATCTGAAGAGCATGAATTCAAAAAGTCACTGGCTCGAGGCAGCTTTGGTAGCTGTCAAGTCTCCAAGGGCCTGAGTCCCCCAAGCTAAGCTACCTAAGACCCAAAAGAGGCTTTGCCACTCTTAACCCTAGTCTTCTGAAATCATTTCTACCCTAATGGATCTCTTCATTGACTTGGGTATGATTAGTCAGTAATAAAACTGCCACAGTAGTAGCATGCTTTTCTAAATTTTGTGAGTCATCATATTGCCTGAGGTAGTGGAAGAGCATCACCATCTCCAGATTTGAAGCTAGTTCCTTAGAAGTATGGGGGTAGCCTGAGCCTTGTGAACAGCTTACAGAGCACAGTGCTGCCACTAGCTGCTGCTGGGTGTCTTGCCCCCTCTTTGCTTGTCTGAGCATGGTCCTTGACCCCCTCTTCCTATAGCCCCCTAACTTAGAGGTCACGTCTGAGATACTGTGATGTCCTCTCAAAACCCCCAGCATATTCTTTTATTCATAAGCTTCAGTTATTATGTATTGACAAAAATAGAAGAAATTATGTAGATTAGACACAGCACCGTGAATACAGCCCATATTTGCATTTATAGTCTCTTCAAGGACCTTGCATATTTGACACGTGTATCTCTAAGGATTTCAAACAAGATGTAGTCTTGTGTCTCCTCTGGATTAGCAATGGCTCTCACATAGTTCCTTAGCTATTAGAAAGGCACGTGATAAAATGAAACTGCCATTAAAGTGAAAGGTAAGTCTTGATTATCTCAGGGTCAGTATCCTTTCTAGGGAATGGGGGGGCAGTAAGAGTATGGTCAGGATGGTGGCCACACCCATGTTAATCATTCAGAGTTCAGAGGAGAGGCCCAAATCCTCAGATGGAGAGAAAAGGTGAGAGCTATACCCAAGCTGTGAAAATAAATAGCCTGGGCTGAGCCCAGAGCATTTCTCTCTCTATTCTATCTATCACTAGGCCTACGCCTGGAAGTTTCTAGCCTCTGTACCATCTAATCTTCCAAGCTGACTGATTGAATCCAGCTTCTCTTGGCTTCTGACTGAATTGCTCTGCTTGGCCTCATACTAACTTTGGCAATATGTTCTAGTCTTCTGGTTCCTTCTCATTCTCTAGCTCATTGTGTCTATCCTGTTTTCCATGCCACCTGGTAAAACTGCCACACACACACACACACACACACACACACACACACACCACCTCT
>NW_022196905.1:175474436-175477650 GCF_008632895.1 Mastomys coucha | reverse complement strand
CTCTCTCTCTCTCTCTCTCTCTCTCTCTCTCTCTCTCTCTCAAGTACCCTCTATTCCCTGTGCTATTCTCATGTGAGTTGGGTGGGTATATCTTATCTCTGACTCATTCTGTCAAATCTTTCTCTGATTCATCACCTTGTCTGCCCCTCAATTAGAAATCACCTTCAAATATGGCCACTTCCTTCTACAAACTAACCTTCATTGTTAGAGATTAAAGGTATGTACTAAGGGTTTGTGTGTATTCCAGCCAGATCATACTATAATCCAGGGCATGTCTGCATTCTAGAGGTCTTTGGATGTGCCCCCTTGCCAGAGCAGCCATGTTGCTTGATTAAAATCCCTCTACAAATGCACTGGGGGAAATAAGTGGAGAGTGGAAAAGAGTTGGGGAGAAAATAATCAATTGGGCTGGAGGAATATCTCAATTAAACAGAAACATCACCAAAGCTTGCCTAGATGCCCAGGCAAGTACATGAGGCCAGATCTTACCATGGCAGACTTCCTGAATACCATCAGCTGGGCTCTCATTGGCTGGGGAGGAAGATGATTGGGGACTTCAGCACATCCAGCTTGGGAACACTGTGTTGGATGAAGAGTGATATGAGAACAGGTCTGGTTTTGATGGACTCTCCAGCTCTCATATTACCTCTGTTAACAGCTATAGCTTGTGAGGTGTTTGCATCCTATAACTCCCAGCTCACCTGTGGACTTTGGCCATCTGAAAGCATTTGTATCCTGTGGGATGCAGGAAAGTGTTAGCACCAAGCTATAGCTCTGGATAAAGGAGGTAAGAAATAGGGACCTAATGACTCTTTCCCCTTCTCCCTCATCCCTAACACCATCATGTCTCTTTCTAAGAATGATTCTTTCCTCTGCATTGTTACCAGTGAGCCAAATGCACAAGAAAGCTGCAAACTTTGAATGTACCTTCAAAAATAAGGCCTGGGGAAATGGAATAGTGGTTAAAGAATTTGCTAGTCTCTCAGAGATCTGGAATTCGCTTCCCAGGATGGTGAACCACACACAACTCTACAATTTCAACTCTAGGGGGACTGATATTCACCTTCTATCACCTGTACCCAGGTACAAACATACACGGGCACACACACACACGTGCACACTGCAGACACATGCACACATGCCCACAAACACATGTGTGTATGCACATATGCATAGACATGAATACATATACATATACATATACCACAAACAAATAGATCTTTTAGAAAACCCTCACTACATAGTTCCTGGTATGAGTAGTACCAGTGAATGTTAATGGAAATGGCTTTAATTAGTTCTAGAAATGAAGGTTGACAGTGAACAAATCTGATTAAGATGCCACCAGTGTGTCAAATTTAGGCCGAATAGACACAATCCCAGTCCTTCATCCTACAAATCCCAAACCCTCATCCTACACATCTATGTCTTTGTGGACAGAAATGTATTTCAGCAGATAATACTAAGGGAGAAAGAGAGCTGAGTAGGAACTGCCAGGGAGCATTTAAGCACCACCTTTAAGTGCCCACCACTGCCCACTGACCTAATCAATTGGATAACAACAAGGAGAGCTGGTTCGATTCTAAGGAAGAGAAGCCACACTGAAAAGGCGGGAGGCAAGACGAGTACTTCCTTTCTATGAGCCTGGCAGCCAGGGCTAATATTCATATTTCATATTGTCAATCTTGTCCTCTTACTTTAAACTCAAAATGAAGCTCCCAGCCCTAATAAAAGCATGCTGTATCCTTACTCCCCTCTCCATGTTAGCTATTCTAGCTCATGACAGCATAGCTGTTGGTTCAATAATCTCCTGGTCTTGTCTAACAGTTAAAACTTGGGTTTTGGAAACATGCAACCATTGCAAGGGCTTCAAAACACCAACAAAATAAACACAAAAGCCCAACAGCCACCTCCTTACTGCAGAACATCCTTCCTTCCCTTGGCATCAGCCAATAGGGTGTAACTTAGAGGCCTTAAATAAATCTGCATACTAACCCTTCCCAGAGTAATCTCTCTCTTTCCCTCTCTGGCCTCCCAGACCACCTCCAATTTCTACACTGAGCTTCTGATTGCATTTCTGGGTCAGCAGAAGGTGAATGGCTCCCTGTGTGGGGGAAGCGGAGTGGTTGCAAGATATATCTTGCCTCATCTCAGCAAATGGCGCCCCAGCTGTCAAGGGTACACGGCATACCAGGCTGTGATCAATAGGAAGGAGAGGGTGCGTAGCTTTCACAGGCTGCAGTACAAAATGGCTAAGGTTTGAGCAGTGTCTTTCCCATCCTGTTTGCTTCTTGACATGAGTCTGTTTCATTGGCAGGTCCCAGAACAAGGCTTCCTAATAGAGTTGTGGGGTATTTGTTGAAAGGGGTCATTTGCCGTGTGTGTGTGTGTGTGTGTGTGTGTGTGTGTGTGTGTGTGTGTGTATGTGTGTGTGTGTGCGTGTGTGTATGTGTGTATGTGAGTGTGTATGTGTGAGTGTGCTTGTGTGTATGTGTGTATGTGAGTGTGTATGTGTGAGTGTGCGTGTGTGCGTGTGTGGTGTGTGTGTGTGTGTGTGTGTGTGTGTGTTGTATCAGAGCTGAGGGGTTGGGTGCTCTGAGTCTAAAAGCCTATGTTTTTATTTGTTTGTATTTGCTTGGGCAGAATTCTAATGTGGCCTATGGAATCCTGCTGACATTTCCAAAGAAAATGGCTAATTGAATTGTGGATGTAAAAGAAAACTGTTGGCTTTTTTTTTTTTTTTTTTTTTTTTTTTTTTTTTTTTTTGTACATAAAGAGAAAAGATTCAAACCTGACAATATTGACCTTTAAAAAAATGCAGAGTAGTGGAATAGCTTGGACCCGTCCCCTAAAAGCACAAAGCAGCATGTCAGGATTAGAGACAATTTGGATGGCTCTCACACTACTTGGAACTTTGTAGCCTCAGTCCATTAATTTATTCAGTGAGCACATATTGGCTTCCAACTGTGTGACTGAGTCTAGTGAAGTATAGCTATCACCACAGCTTTCTGTCACCATTGCAAAAAAAAACTCAAGATAAGCAAATTAAAGGAATAAAAGTTTATTTCCTCTCATGGAACCAGAAGGTTTAGTCCAAGGTGGTCAGTTAGGTCTGTTACTTGATGCTTGTAGCTTGTGGAGAGATAATACCTGATGGCAAGAAGCCAGTGGTACAGCAAAGATGCTCACACTATAGCAGTCAGGAAGGAGAGAGGAA
>NW_022196905.1:175454845-175474426 GCF_008632895.1 Mastomys coucha | reverse complement strand
CTCTAGTGTGGTGATTTCAATAATAATGACCCACATGGGCTCATATATTTGAATGCTTGGTTGTGAGGAAGTGACAGTACTTGACAGGGATTAGGAGGTGTGACCTTATTGGAGGAAGTGTGTCACTGTGGGGGTGGGCTTTGAGGTCTTATATGCTCAAGCCAGGCCCAGTGTCTCTCTCTTCCTGTTGCCTGCAGTTCCAGATGTAAAACATTCAGCTACTTTTCCAACACCATGTCTGTCTTCATAATGTCATGCTCCCCACCACCCCAATGCCCCCACCCCCACCATGATAATAAAGGACCAAAACTCTAAAACTGAAAGCCAGCTCCAACAAAATGTTTTCTAAGAGCAGCTGTGGTCATGGTATCTCGCAATAGCGAGAGTAACCCTGAGATACCCAGTAACTTCCTTCCACTGGGTCCACCTCCAAAAGGTCAAATCACCTTCCACTAACATCACAGGCTAGTGTAATGACCAAGCCTTTAAGCAAGGGAGACTTTGGAGAATATTTAATATTAAAAAAGGGGGGGGGCAGGCAGTGGTGGCGCACACCTTTAATCCCAGCAATTGGGAGGCAGAGGCAGGCAGATTTCTGAGTTTGAGGCCAGCCTGGTCTACAGAGTGAGTTCCAGGACAGCCAGGGCTACACAGAGAAACCTTGTCTCAAAAAACCAAACCAACCAACCAAACAAACAAAAACCAAGAACCAAAAACCAAAAAGGTTGATTTAGTATCAACTTTCAGAGGAACCTTCCAGACAAGCAATTTTATTTCCAATATAAAGGGGAAAAAAGTATTCTTATAATAAAGGAGTTTTGTCTACAGGACCATCTTTGTCTACCACATATACCTTAGCTTCTATTCCATAAGAGTGTCTTACCTTATTCTATTCGATAAGAGTCAGCAGCCATCAAAGTCCCATAAAATGATTATAAACGGCATGCATTTATTGTCAGACACTAAATGATGGAAAGCAGTGGTAAGTATCAGCCATGTAGCATTTTATGTGTGCAGAGTGCCTTAGCATCATATTTTATGGCTTGTTCTACATAACAGTGGCGTGGGCGCTGGTCTGAACAGCCTGTCTCGGGCTAGGAGAATGGCAACAACCACAGGCTCATCAGCATCCTTACTAAATGCTGCCTGCCTCTGGGTTTGAATAAAGGTCATCACATCGTACACATTTCTTACAGTTTGCATCGTGCATATTCAGAGTTGGTTCCCTTGGTCTCATATTTATGTATAATGATTCAGAGTCACATCTCAAACTCTGCAGCTGCCTGGATGAGCAAGCACTGTAGGCTTGACCCACCCCTTTTAGCCTTCCTCAGGATCAATACCTGTTACCACAGCTGGAATTCCATTTCAGGTTCCCTCCCATCAGGTTTCTTATTGCTCAAGGGCAGCCAAAGGTTCCCACCCGTCTCCACCCCTTTTTGTTCCAAGAAAGCCATCAGTGGGGTGACCTCTGTGTGTCTCACAGTGTGCTACCTTCTGGCCCCGGTTTCTTGGGAGCCACTTCAGTAGAGAATTGTCCCTCCTTCTTTATTACAATCTCCTGAAAATCTACAGCTGGGGCATGGTTTTGGGACATCAGGAGTTAAGATCTGATGAAGGAGGACTCTGTTCTCTCCTCGTTCCAGTCCTCTAAGCATATATCCTGAACACTGGGTTTGTTCTGAAGGCTTAAAGTGGTTCTCAGCCTTCCTAATGCCGCAACTTCTTACTGTATTTCCTCATGTTGTGGTGACCCCCAACCATGAAATTATTTTTGTTGCTACTTCATAACTGTAATTTTGTTACTGTTATGAATTGTAATGTGAATATCTGTGTTTTCCGATGGTCTTGGGCAATCCCTGTTTTTGGAATGGTCAGTCGACCACCAAAGGAGTTTTGACCCACAGGATGAGAATTGCTGGCTTAAAGGGACTAGTCCCCATCTATGAAAGCAAGGTCTAATGGGGAACAGGCCAGCTGGCCATAACTGTGGGCATTGTGAATGCACTGGAGGGGTTGGCACAGCAGGAGAGACACCGGCACCAGCTCTGAGGGATCAAGTGAGGAGTCTTAGACTCCAAAGCCTTATGACTCCATTCTTTGGCATTATATTAGAAATGACAGTGTATTTGGACACTGTCATTTGACAGGGATACAGATTTGGGATCTGAAGAGCCAAGGACAGTGCCTTAGAAATGGAGTTTTAAATCACCTCAACACATTTCACAGCTAGTCTCAGCACTGAGGTCAGGGAGGGGGTAAGGAAATAGCTTTTTTTAAAAAAATTTAATCTAGTGTGTGACTTTTGCAAGTCACTTGACTGCTTTGAGCTTCCCTGTCTCATTCAGCTTACATGTGCTCTCATGTGTCTCATGTACCCAACACATCTGTGCAGAGGATACAATCACACATATCGCATGTATGGAAACAGGTTAACATATACATAAATAAAGTCATGACTGTGTCTGATGTTTCTGTGTGCTCATCTGCTTCTGCCCGGGAATTCCTGCCAGGCACAGCAGAGTGCCTTAAGGTGTCCCCCCTCTTTTGCCGGTCCACTGTCAGACGTCACCTATAGGGCATGTGAGACTGTGCTATCAGACAAGCATAAGAACTGATTGAGCTCAATCCCCGGGGATCTCAGAAATCTGAGAACGGCGGAAGTAGAACCACTTCCTACCTGTCTCTGTACCTGGTCTGGAACACACCTAACCACACACCTAACTGAGAAAACCACGGGCAGGTAGTCGCGTAGCATAGCACCTCCTCCATGCTAATGAGGGTTCTACATAGCCTTAGCCTTCAGCCAATGACCTTCCTTTCCTGGGTATTCTCACTCCCTTCCTGCAAGAGGTATTTATAATCCATGGTTCACTCTGAATAAAGTGTATGCACCCACATCAACCCCCAATAAAGCAATATGAGCAAGCTAAGATCGTCTCAGAGAACTGCTTCATTAAAGATCGCCACAGGGAAGGCACTCACCTAAAACAGCTGTGTCTAAGACTCTCTCAGGAACTCTGCACTCATTCCCAACCAGACTGGACCCTGCTCTTCTCGAGCTCCGCCCACCTGGTACCCAGAGAGGAGACTGGGAAGCACAGCTTTCGTTCCAGACCCTGCTGTTCCCCTTCCTGTCAGGCGGGTAGCCCTGGAGGGAAACACGGGCTGTGGACTCCTTTTCCTGTCTTTTGCGCTCTCTCTATAGTGTCAAAAAGAAGTGAGAGCTACAGAAATGCTTCCCATAGAGCCCCTTGGTGGGCAAATCACTTATTTCCTGGTTGGGACTCTGACTTCTAGAGGATCTAAAGCAGCATCACTACTTTTGTTCTTAACGAGATCCCATTTGTTTGCGAAGGCTGCAGAACTCCACAGCCTGGGCAGTTTAACTAACAGAACTTTATTTTCTTACAATTTTGGAGTCTAGAAGCTCAAGCACATCAGCAAGGCCACTCCCGTTGTCTGGACAAGATCCTCTGCCATCTCTACTCTGAATGTGTCTGAATCAGTGTCCGTCCTCGTCTCTCTTCTTCTAAGGACACTTGTCATCTTAGATTAGAGTTTGCAATGGCTAATTTTCTCAGCTTGACAAGATCTAGAATCACCTAGAAGTCCAACCTTTGGGCATGTCTCTGAGGGACTTTCAGGACTCTTTTAATTGAGATGGAAGACCCGCCCTAAAAATGAGTGACACCATTCCATGGGGTGGGTTCCCGACTGACGAGAAAGAAGAAAATGAGCTGTGAGTGCTCACAGCTTTCAGGACAGATGCTCCGAGGAAAGAGCATCAAAACGCATCCCCGTAGTTACCCACCTATCACAGATAATCATCCCAGTTAACTAGCTGGGTCCTGAGCTCATCCATTATAGCTCCATCCTCTAGATGTGGTTCTGACACTGACGACACAGCCACCTGACTCTGGAGATAATGTGCTGGCTCAGACTCCTGCTGGCCATGAGTCTGCGGTGGCACGCTGTACCCTCGAACTGTGAGCCAAAAGAAGCGCTTCCTCCAGCTGCTTTTATCTGGTCGTGTGCTGAGAAAAGAAATTGAAGTGGGACGTGGACCCTTTAAGTATCTCATCTCCAGTACAGTTCTGTTCAGGGGCACTGGAGGTTAGGTTTCAAATTATAAATTCTAGAGGGAACATAGTTTAGCCCATAAAATGTTCTAGTCATTCATTTGAGAAATACTTACCGATTGCTTACATGATAGACAGCAAATATGAACAGGGCATGGTCAAGGTGAGAGTTAAGGAGCTGGTTGTCTTAAACTCAGTGTGTGACCTCCTCCCAAGGGCAGACAAGAGAATATAGGAGAGGGGGTGGGGCATGAGTCTGTTCTCGCTTAAATAGCTCCAGCTGTGCAAAGTGAATGTGCCAGACTCTACCTTCCGGTATGAAGAAAGACCTCCCCCTGCTGGGGGGTACCACTGGGCACAATGATAACTTAGCTCTGTGATGCCCACTGTCAAAGCTTTCCTCTTTGGACCATTCCTGGGGCCTCCACTCCTACTGGGATCGGAATGGAATTGATGATCTTAAGTGACAACATGGACCAGGTCTTGGGGAATCAGTATGGTCTTATGAATAGCCTCTATCAATCAAATAATAGGAGTGGTTAATAGTTGGGTAATTTAGATGATGCTATCACCCTGTGGCTAATCCAGGATAGGTCCATAAGATTGCTCATTTTTTTGTCTACCGTGTGTGTACCTGATTCATGTCCTCTCTCCTTCCTCATCTCTGTTTGCTTTTGAATCAAAAGCAATGGTAGAAAACTGGGAGTGAGTCAAAATTTAGCAATTGGGGGTGGGGGGAGGTGGATATAAAAATCTTCCTGCCCAAGAAGTAACCTCAGGGGCTGGGGCAAAGCTAAGTTCACTGGTTAATGTCCTTGAGCAGGATTAACTAGCAGTAATGTGCATCCCAATAGAGGGTCCCCAGGAGTCCAGGCACCTGTAGGAAGAGGGGTCAGAGACTCCAGGACTGGGAGGAGGGGTCAGAGAGAGACTCCAGGACTGGGAGGAGAGGTCAGAGACTCCAGGACTGGGAGGAGGGGTCAGAGACTCCAGGACTGGGAGTTCTGCAGGCTTCTTTCTCCCTCACAGTTGCCTCCTTCGTAGCCTGGACTCTGCATTGCCCGCCTCACGGTCCAACGAGTGGTTCCAGTCCGTAGGGTCTTCCTAGTTCCTCTCCTCATTCATTACCCACAAACCTTCCTGAACTCCAGCTCCTCCTCCCAGGTTGGCTGGAGGAAGGAGATTCTGCACCAGTAGGGAGCATGACCCCAAGGATCTTCATACCCTCCTTCTTAGACACTCATCTCCCCAAGGGGCTCTTCATCCGTATTATAACTGCTACTCTAAGTCCTGACAGCCCTAGAGGATCGCTACTTCTCAGCGTATCCGTACTCCAGTCCCTGGGGACGCTATCAGGGTGATCTGAGCTGAGCTCAGGGATCTCTCCTGTCCAAACCTGACAGAGTGATCCCAAAGAGCTCAGCCATTTACCAACCACAGTAGGCTGGAGCCCTGGCTCCTGGGCCCACATCCCGTTTCCTTCCTTCTTCTCACACTATTTCTATTCGACACAGCACAGCTAATTTAGCTTTTGCCTCCTCAAAAAAAAAAACATACAGCACACAGCAGATTCCTACTTTGTGGCAGCGCCTCCGGCAGTGAGCAGTGCCCAGGGCATTGAGCCATTTGTTGAGCAAACCAATGTGCTCGGGGAACTGCTAGTGAATCGGTAATCTACGCCAGGAGGGTAAATATCCGGGTGGGTTTCGACACTCTCTCCTCAGTGACTCATCTGCGCTTTAAATATCGCAAAGCAATACCAAGGTCCAGTTCGCATTGCTCTTCTCTTTGTCTTAAGAGGATGGGGTCTTCATGGTCAGTGTAGACACAGGATCAATTTCCATTGCTTTCTGTTGGCTCTATCAATCAGCAATGGGGAAACAGAAAGCCATCCCACCCACCGATGAAGAGAGAGCCTCCGCTCACCCCTCTCACCCACAGCTACAGGGGTATTCATCAAATAACTTAGAAGGGGTAGCCTCTGCTCACCCCTCTCACAGCTACAGGGGTATTTATCATATAACTGATAAGGGATAGCCTCCACTCATCCCTCTCACTCACAGCTACAGGGGTATTCATCATATAACTGATAAGAGATAGCCTCTGCTCACCCCTCTCACTCACAGCTACAAGGGTATTTATCATAACTGGTAATATCTCTGCAGAAACTAGTTGTACAAAAATTGTATTTATGCCAGGCAGAGGTGGCGTACACCTTTAATCCCAGCACTTGGGAGGCAGAGGCAGGCGGATTTCTGAGCTCAAAGCCAGCCTGGTCTACAGAGTGAGTTCCAGGACAGCCAGGACTGCACAGAGAAACCTGTCTCAAAAAACAAAAAAAAAAACCAAATAAACAAACAAACAAAAAAAATGATTTAGTATCAACTTTCAGAAGAACCTTCCAAACAAGCAAACAATTTTATTTCCTATAAAAAATTGTATTTATTACCTTTTTCTCTCCCTCTCCCTCCCTCTCTCCCTCTCCTCATTCTCCCTCTCCCTCTCCCTCCCTCTCTCCCTCTCCTCACTCTCCCTGTCCTCCCTTTCCCTCTCTTCCCTCTCCCTCCCCCTCTCCCTCTCTCCCTCTTCCTCCTCCTTCTTTTTCTTCTTCTCCTTCCCCTTCTTCCTGTTATCCATCTTCATCTTTTCTTTTTACTAATGAGAAAAACCTTGACATCTTTTGAAATTATCGTCCTTAAGATTACAGACATAATGTAAAGAATGCTGTTCATAGAAGTGTTCACATGAAGCTGGGAGAGATAGCTCGGTGGTTAAGAGCCCTGGCTACTCTTAGGGAGGACCGGGGTCAGGTTCCAAGTGCCCACACAGCAGCACAGTACATTTGTAACTCGGGTTGTGGAGGATCCTCCGCCCTCTTCTGGCCTCTGTGACCATTGTACACACATGGTGCAGACACATACACAGAGGCAAGTACTCATACATATAAAACATCCATAAATAAACCTTTTAAAACATTTACGCACAAATATGAGTTGCTTTATACACATATATATTCAAGTGTAGATACTGAATATAGTCTTCTACACATACATATATCAAGAATGAAAGAACATACCAACAGACTAAGAATTGAGAATAATGGTAGTAATTATTTAACTAGGTTTTTCATAAACATGTATTATGTATATGATAAGAAAATGAACAAGGTTTCCTTATTTTTAAAGAACGAAACGTTTATTTCACGTTGACCAGTCACAGTCAGGTTTTTGGGATAGGAAAAGAGCACAATCGCCTTCTTGAGGGGGACTCTTGTCTTTCATTTTATTGTTTGCTCTCCGTCTCTCAACCAACTGAACTGTACAAACTGAAACATTGGCACAGGATCTCCGTTCCTATTGCACTGCGCCTGCGCCTAAAATTGAGCATCATTTGGGCACGCCGAAGACTGAAGCCCTGCTGCGCAAGCCTGCCCTGAGAAATTGGTCCTGGCCTCAGAGCTGCTGTGAAGCCTCGGAAGTCTTATGACCCTGGGCTACTAGCCTTGTCATAGCTTCTTTGCGTCTTCCTACTTTCTCCTCAGGGAGAGCATGTCTGTGTCTGCCATCTGTCCCTCCTCCGGGCTCCACCCAGCATGCTCCAAGATGTTCTCTAGGTCGCTTTGGTCCTCACCCACCTGGGCTTCTGCTTTGTGTCTGTGCTTGTGGCACTATCCCATAGGACTTTTAGGCAGTTGACTATGGACACCATTTTGTGTGGGGACCAGCTGACCAGCTGGTAGATGTCTCCAAAGGGCTCTGAGCTGATCCTCCCCATAACTAGAAAGATAGATTTCTCCTTTGGGGAGTCTCTCTACTGTCTGCAACACATCTTCCGGTCTGCTCATTGTGACTCAGGAAATATAACATAAGAACTCCTCTTCCAGACTAATGAGCCATGGATACCCCACCCGGATCCTGTCCAGCACACTTTAATATCTCTCCCTCCCGAGTTTGCATCTCCACGCTTCTGCCCGACTCAGATTCGGGCATCACTTCCCTCATCTGCCCATTTGAATCTCATCCATCCTGCAAATCCGCTCTCAGATGTCATTATCCCATGGCTTCCTGTCACCACCCAAATTCACCTTTCCCCCTTATCTGAAAATTCTCACGTGGCTTGAATATATGCAAAAATTTTTAAATGACAGTCTCAGATGCATGCTAAGAAGAGACAAGCCTGGGTATCTGACAGCCCCCTCTCCGTATTCTAACAAAACCGGCAAAATTGGCACTGAAATTCAATGATTCGTGTTCTTTCTATGACGGAAATGGTGGACCATATCAGTGTGGTATTCTCCAGACACTACATAGACACAGTGACAAACTCCGGGAAAACTGCCTCAGAGTTTCTCCTTGTGACAGGAAAGAGTAGGAGTTGGAGATAATGAGGTGCTCCATCAACGACTCTGAGTCTAGACAGATTTCCCACACAGAGTAAAACAACACTCAGAGAGCCACAGCACTTTCTCAAAATGGATTATTGAAAAGGAAAGAGTTCTACGCTGGCTCCTGGGCAGGAATGTCTGGCTTTAGGCTTTTCTTCTTGTGGGGGGCTGGAAAGAGCCCAGCAGATATTTGCTTCACATGGAGAATCTCAGCTCTGTAGGTCTCCCTTCTCCTCAGGGTGGTTGGCCACCAGCTCATGAGGGACAAAGGGAACAGAGTTTACAAACGGGGTTTCACATGGTCCGTGAGTATGAATGGTAATAATGACATACCAGGACCAGCTTTGCAGAGATGAATCAGTTTTACTTGGGGTGAATCAAGGGTTATAGGGATATGCAGGGTAGGCAAAGGTCATTGGTTGAAAGCTAAAGTGCTGAGATGCTTCGTTGGCATGGGGGAGGCATTCCCGGAATCCCAGGTGCTAGCTGATATGAATGGGTTATCATGAGAGAGGAAATGGAACCTGTAATCTCTTAACAAAGGCTTTGGAACATTCTGCAGGTATAGGGTGTGGGGTCTGGGATCCCCCAGGTTCAGAAGAGAAAGCCTTACTGACAAAGGGAGTCTGCAGTTTTGCACCAAGCCTAGAAGGCTACCTGGACAGTGGTAGACTTCAACTTTAATTAGCAGGACAACACACACCCATGTTTTAAGCTCCAGCTCTTAGCTATCCTTTCTCCAGGAACTTGGAGTCCATTTCTGACACAGGGCAGGATGCACTGTCCTGCTCTCTCCTCCAGGAATGTGCAGTGATTTTGTCCTCTGATCTCCTTTCTCAGTGCTAAACGGCGATGGATTTTGACTTACCATTGTTATTTGAGGATCACCATAGAGCATGTTTAAGTGTTCAATCGGCTGGTTTCATACAGAGGCCCTTGAAAGTTTAAGAAGACCAATTTCTCAGGTCAATTGACATATATAATAAGATTTCAGTAAAATTATAAAGCAGGTATTTTAATAAAAACTATCTCAAATTTGTTTGGAAAACAACATGAAACACCAAATAAAAGAAAGTTAAAGCCTGAGAATTAAAGGAGAAAGGATTGTTTTTGTTTTGTTTTGTTTTGGTTTTGTTTCTTGTTTTTTGTTTTTGGTTTTGGTTTTTCAAGACAGGGTTTTTCTGTATAGCTCTGGCTGTCCTGGAACTCACTCTGTAGACCAGGCTGGCCTCGAACTCAGGAGTCCGCCTGCCTCTGCCTCCCAAGTGCTGGGATTAAAGGCGTGCGCCACCACTGCCCGGCAAGGAGAAAGGATCTTAAGGCCAGATATTAAAACATGTCCTTTTGGCCCCCATAATAAAAACAAAAGCAAACAACAGCAAAAACTATACTGGGTTTTAATAGTCTGGTATTAGTAGAACAGCAAGGTAAACAAAAGAATTGACTCGGATGCTCTGTTAGTCAACTTCCCTGAGCAAAACCAACCTTAGAGGGGAAGGTTTACCTGGGCTCACAGTTTCAGAGGTGTCGGTCCATGGCCACCTGGCTCTGTAGTGTCTGGACTCGTGATGAGACAGAACGCCATTGTGAGAAGCACAGGGTGGAGAGCAAAGTCCCTCATCTCATGGGATCCAAGGAGCAAAGAGAGAAGAAAGGGCCAGAGACAAAGTGTACCAGAGACAAAGGCTACCAGCAACCTGTCCTCTCTCTCCAGCTAGGTCACATCTGCTAAAGATTACACCACCCTCAATAAAATCAGGACTCTACTAGTGCGCTAATCCACTGGTGCAGTCCTCATAATCCAGTAAGTCCCAGAGGCCTCTCAGCTCTGTTGTACTACACAGCAAGCCTTCAATAACAGACGTTCTTCCAAGCCGGCTAGAGAAGAATTAAGAATGATGGTGGGAAATGAGGCAAGCTGTTTGAAATGAAGAGAGAACTAAGTTGTAGAACTCTTTACATGACAGTAGGCTGTATTGCAAACAGACTGGATGCGCTTTGACTTTGACTTTTGCTTCAGGGTCTGTGACTCGGGATGACAATGTTGGAGGTAGAGGGACATTTTGGTGGAATCTACCAGCACATTATCAACTCTTCTGATGCTCTGGCTACTTGCTCCAGGACGTCTTGTTCCCAAGAGCTTTTATCATTGTGATACTGTCTGCCATGATGCGACTCAGAGGAAGGAGCTCTCACCAGAACCAGTGCTTTGCCGGTCATGTATTTCACCTTCAAAACTGTATGAGTAAATGAACCTTTTTTATCTTCAAATGGTCTCTG
The DNA here is from genome assembly GCF_008632895.1 of Mastomys coucha. Taxonomy (NCBI): domain Eukaryota; kingdom Metazoa; phylum Chordata; class Mammalia; order Rodentia; family Muridae; genus Mastomys; species Mastomys coucha. The sequence continues at coordinate 175,463,680 of NW_022196905.1, read as the reverse complement.
GCATTTGTTATAGCAACAGGAAACAAACTGCTGCAATGTTTAAGAGAGAATAAGACATTGGAGCTGGACAAGATGAAACGTAAAGCTAGCCAGACAAGGAGGGGTGAAGACATTGATAGAAAAAGAGAAAGTCCTTTCAAAAGAAGGACTTTATAAACTGTGATTATGTAGAAAGGAAAGTTTCTATAAACTTAAACAGAACAACAACAACAACAACAAAAACAAAACAAACCCTTCAGGGACTGGAGAGCTGGTTCAGTGCAAATTGTTCTTGTAGAAGATTGGAGTTCAGTTCCTAGCGGCCATATTGGGCTGCTTACAATTGCTTGTAACTCCAGTGTCCTCTGAGGGTACTGTACTCATGTGGCACACAGAGAGACACATGAGTTTTGAAAAGTACTTTTAAAAGCCTTAGAGAGATATAGGCAAACAGATACAATGTATGAAATGTATACAGCATGCCATAATATATGTGCTCACAAGGTTTTTGTTTGATTGTTTTGGTTTGGTTTGGCTTGGTTTGGTTTGGTTTTTTGTTTTGTTTTGGTTTGGTTTGGTTTTTGTCAACTTGACAGAGTCATTTGGAAAGAGGAAACCTCAACTGAGTAAAATGCTTCTACTAGATCGTCTGTGGGAAAGCCTATTGGGCTTAATTTTTTTATTGACAAGTTATTAATGTGGGAAGGTCCAGGGTTGCCCCTGGGCTGGTAGCCCTGGGTTCTATAAGAAAGCAGGCTGAATAAGCCATGGGGAGCAAGCCAGTGAGCAGCACCCCTCCGTGGCCTCTGCATCAGCTCCTGCCTCTAGGCTCCTGCCTGACTTCCCCCAGGTACTATGTTCTAGATATGTAAGCCAAACCAACCCTTTCTTCCCCAACTTGCTTTTTGGACATGATGTTTTCTCACAGTAATAGAAAGAGAACCAAGCATACAAAGATCTTCTTACAATTATTAACAAAAATATGAACACCCTCTGCTAAACAAAACTGAAGATGTCAAAATATAATTTACAAGCACGAGCAACAGAAATCACCTCTATACAAAGAGCTGTGCTCGACTTCTCCACTAGTGAGAGACACGATAACTGCAAGTTGTCTTGTTTTGTTTGTTTGTTTTCTGAGAAAGGGTTAAACTATACAGCCCTGGCTGGCCTGGAACTTTCTACAGAGATCATATAGGCCTCGAGCTCACAGAGGTCCGCCTGTCTTTGTTTTTGTTTTTGTTTTTGTTTTCTGAATGCTGAGGTTAAAAGTGTGCATCACCACACCCTACCATAGGTACTTTAAAAAAAAAAAAATGTGTTCTGCATGCACGGATGCACATGTACCACATTTGGCGCCTAGGGAGGTCAGAAGAGGGTGTCAGATCCTCTAGAACTGGAGTTATAAATGGTTGTGAGCCACCATGTTGGTCCTAAGAACTGAACCCAGGTCTTTTGGAATTGTGATCTTAACCACTGAGCCATCTCTCTAGCCCTAAACTATCATTTTAAATTGTGAAAATGGTGGGAATTTAGGAAGTGCCTGTATAGTGAATAATTTCCAGGGTTATAGATAAAACATTTAGCAGCTTCATTTATTGCTGATGTGACTGTAAATTCCTATAGCTTTTTTCTTTTTTTTAAATGACAGGATTGGTCATTTGTACTTTTAAAAATCCTTAATGTACAGATGTTTTCCTACTGGCCATGGAGCTGAGCCCTAATAAGCTCATAGTACAGTGAAAATGTTGCAAATCCAGAATTAGTCCAGAACACTCCACCACCAGTCCCTCATGGCCAGGCCACACAGTGTCTGCAGCCTCAGCCATTACAGAACAGCAAGAGAACAGTGTTACAGTCACCAGCCAGTGTTACAGTCACCAGCCGGGGAAAAGGTCAAACTCAGGATATGGAAGTGAGTGCTTTGAGCTGCACACGCATTGTTTCCACAGTAAAGTCAAAGGGTGAAACCAAAGTGCAGGAGGTTGGGAGCCCTCTGGCCTCTTGAACAAACATCTAGGACATTTTCCTAGTAGAAAATTTGTATCTGGACACAGAAAGGCGTGTGCTAAGTGAGCCAGCACCTGCAGTGATATTGTAATACCTAAGAACTTCAATCAGTGTGATTTTAGTAAGAATCTGTTAAATTAATTTGATTTGTATTCAAATGATGGAATATTTCATACCCATAAGATAAATTTAAATAATGTTAAACAGCTTCAGTGATTTTTTTTTCCAGTGGTGGCAATTAAATCTAGGGCAGTCAAAGCCAGGTGAGGGCTCTAGCGCTGAGCTACATCCCCCGCCCAACTCACAGTGAAAGAACACATTCTAATGCGCATGGTGATAATTTTGAAAAACAAATTTAAACAAAGCTATGCTAGTATGTATGTGTATGTGTGTGTATATATACATGTGTATATACATATATATATACACACATATATATAATCATACATTAATGGTGATTACCTTTTGGTGGTAACAAACAGATAATTTAAAATTTTCTCTTATATTTTATATATTTTACAAGTTTCCCACAGAAATATACACCATCTTTATAGACAGAAAACATACTTTATTGTATTCAGCCATTTCCATAACTGGATTCTTAACTAGATCTTCAATTCCCTGAGGCCCTTTGTTCTCACACAGATCCCCCCACCCCTCTCTACTCCTGCAGCCAGCGGACCAGCGTGATGATGTTAACAGAGCAGCTCCCCGGAGGTTCGGAGGTACGCAGTTGTTAACAGGCTGCCTTCCTGAGCTTCCTTTACTTGTTGTTTGAATCCAAAGCATGCTTTAGAAATATTGAATTTCACCTAAAATCCATTTTTTTATCTGAGTATGAGCAATATTACTGCCTGCTCTGCAGCAGGAAAGGGGAGGAGAATGACAGACAAAGAAGGAGGGGGAGGGAGAAGAGAGAGGGGAAAGAGGAGGTAGGGGGAGAGGGGGATAGAGAGGAGTGAAGGGGGTGTGCTATGAAGGGTTAATATCTAGCCGCTGCGTAGGCCACCTGTTCAGCATCTGCCACATGGCCTTCCTTCCCTTCAGAAGGCTCTGAGGCTCACCAGCTCAGGAAAGGGAGTTTTGTGTCACAGTGACTAGATACACAAAGACCGGGCCAATGCAAATAAGAAATTCCTGGTCCGCAGATAAACATTGCCTAAGAGGTCCAGACAATGAAATGGTTGATAGCCTTTTCCAACAGGACTTTTTTTTTTTCTTTTTCTGTAATTATGTTTTTATTGACTTTTCAAAGGAAATGAAAAAGGCCAACATATAATTGACTAAAAGAAACCGAGGTAATAAAAGCAAGCCAGAAAATGTCTGGAGGACATGCATAGCTAAGGTACGATGCCTGTAATGGGAAAATCTATTATATTGTGCTGAGATTATGTAATTACCTACACACGCTGCCTTGGCTGTGGGCGGGAGCTCGCTGCTGGGACGCCCAGTGCAGTGAGGAGATTCAGGCATTTTTCCAAATGTGTATATCCTCCTGTATTGTGAAGTCTGGATTTCAACAGCCCTTAGGAGCTCTGAATTCTGACTTCTGCATCCAAGAACTCAGGAGCAGGTTAGCGGTGTATGTAGGGGGCAGGGCCAGAAGGGGTTCTTGGCAAAGTATTTAAGGAGTTGTCCTGATGATGCAGTAGCTCATATTAATTACTGGACAAACACATACACACACACAGACACACACACATGCACGCGCACACACACACACACACACACACACACACACACACACACACACACACGCACGCGCACACATGCACGCACTTCTTGGATGATCAGTGGATAGGAGCCAGGCTCCAGCGAAGTAGTTAGCAATGTGGCCTTGTACTCAACATAATTATCAGTATGGTTTGATTAGCCCTTCTGAGAGGCTAATCAAAACAATGAGTAGAGTTCAGAAAAGAGTGCTGGGCTGCAATATTCGCACACTCTTGTCACCCATTATTGAAGGATTTTTCTGTTTCTCAGGCCCCTTATTCTATGGCTTTGAACAATCGGGCAGCAATGTTGAAGAGAATATCGTTTCCATCAGACACTAGGGTAGGGAACATTCAGAACTCTGATCCTGATGAAATTAGAAATGGCAAACAGGTCTGATCTGTGAGCGAATTATACCTACTGTTTTCAGGACAAAATCGTAGGCTAAACTGAGCTTGATAGATTGGAATGAAGAGCTGAATATAACAAGATGTTTGGTTTAGATACATGTTTGACCCAGCCCTCCAGTCTGGAGGTCAGCTGCACAACCCTGAGAAAGATGGGTGGGCAGTAAAAGAGCAGGTTTGTAGAAAGGGCCAGGGGGACACAGAGTACCTTTAGGGCCCTGTCACGCACACTTTGCGTGAAGGCGGTATCTGAGGCGTAAACTTCAAGGAAAGTCAGTCTCCTGCCTCCGCATTGTTGCCTGGCACCCCAAATTCAGAGGTGGCCCAGATATGTCCTCGTACTAGTATGCTAGGAACTCACCAAGATATCATTTTCTTACAGCTAGCAAGAGAAAATTTGGACATTGCTTTCTGACCTTCACCACTGTTTCCAACTATCTTAGTTTAATGTTTTAAGTACTAGAGAGTAATTGAAAGGTTTCTCTCACTCTAGGACATTAGCTGAAAGTGTTAGGTCAAGATTCCCCTCTGCCTGCCTCCAGCAAGAACCAGAGAATTAACATAAGAATACCTCAACAGGGAGGGCTCCACCCCTCTTCCTCCTGCTTCACACCTAGCTACCAGACCCTGCTGACCTGGGTGTGTGGGGGTCGTTTTGCCTACGTGACTTCAGTCTAACACTAAGACTGGAGGAAGGACTTAGACTCACATGCAGGACTAGCACTAGAACTTAGATGGGCTAAGACTCAGATTCATGTATCTCTCGCAGTCCCCCGGGCCCAGGCCACTTGGACCCGGGGGATACAGCACCAGTTCAGAGGAGATAGCTGCTGCTTTAGACCCAGTATGTTTCAGATAGCCTCAGAGGTACCTCAATTGTTGAGTTTCTCATTTCTCTTTTGCAATCATTGTAAAAGCCTCATGCCATTTTTAAAGAAATACACTCAGATCTTACATCACTCGTGTGTAGTCTGTTTGTCAAAGCCGAATCCCGTGCCCACCTGGCCAGAACCCATCGTCTCGCGGAATAAGGGACCCCGCAAGAAACACCGGTCCGCGGCAGGGCCCCCAAGGAATGCTTCCTCGGCTGCACACACAGAGACCAGCAGACCAGGAAAAAGCAGTCTGCTTCCCTTTTGTTGGATTAGAGCCCAGCCAGAAGGCAGTCTAAGGGGAGGAAATGAACACAGATATTTGCAGTGTAGTATACACATGGACTCGATGCTATGAGACTGATGTTGCTGCCTGGTCCACCATGAAGATAACCTGATTGGACGGAGTGCTATCAAAGCACAGGAGAGGGGACCCTTCTCAGCATGAGCATGCTCTGTAGACAGTAGTCCATGCCCGCCCACCATGGTGTAGGTTCAGCAGCCTTTGACAGCCCTGAGCTCTTCAAAGGAATGGGGCCCTGTGCCTGGAAGCCATTCTGTAAGCCTTGTTTAGGCAACCGTTTCCAAGTTCCAAGTAGTTAGCCCTTAACATACATATACATAAGCCACACTATATGGACACAAATATAGTGTGTGTGTGTGTGTGTGTATACAACAATAATAATTATCAAAGAAGAGCTCATGAGCCCAAGATAGAGCAGGAGGGGAGGGGGAGTTGGAGGGCAGAGAAATGGGGCACATGAAATGCTGTCAATACAGTGTACTCACATATGAAATATAAATAATAAGTAAAAAGAAGCATTTTCCTATACTTTTCAGAACTCACTTCTCTTGGCTCGGATGCCCTTTAGTGATGGTGTAGCCTTACACAGGGCTGCAGATCTTACTGATCTCCCAGCACAGGCAGTAACCCAAGGAGGGAAGTCCTGCATATGGATGGCCCCAAACATGTGTCTATATTTCCTCCATGGGCAGATGGTTTTATAGGCTTCACTGGTCAAGAAAAAAAGAGAAAAGCTATCATGAATTGTAGTGATTATAAAAAAAGAAGGAAAAAAACCTACCTCGTGGGTGCAGAGACCAGAACTGTAGAAACTGCAGCTACCCCCTGGGCACTCTCCCCTCCGCCCCTGGACCCTCTTAGATTTCAGAATTGAATAAGAACTGTCAGGAGAATGTCACCCAGTACTGGGATGGGGGATGCTGAGACCTTTGCAGTCCAAAGATGAACAAAGGGTCCCTTTCAGTGACTTTAACTTTTAAAGAATATTCATAGTAAACTTTCTTTATGTTTTAAAATATTTATTTATTCTATTTTATGTGTGTGCACGTTTTGCTTGCTTGTATGTACGTGTGTGCACCAGGTGCATGCCTGGTGTCCAAGGACGTCAGAGAAGGCCTGTGCTATTTGGGGGGAACCTTAATTTTAAAAGTCATTGCCTGGACTAGCATTGTGGCATTGCCCCCTATGCTTTCTTCTAGTAGCTTTATAGCTTCTAATTTTGCATTTACATATTTAATCCAATTTGACATTAATTTTTTGTACATCAGGAGCCATGGGCCCAACTCTGTTTTGAATGTGAACATCTTCCTGTCCCAACCTCACCTCACTTATGGAACAGACTCTTGTTCCTCGCTGTACACTCCCCCCCACCCCCGTCTTTCCTGGATTAGTGTCCCCCAGTGCTCACGCCCGTGGGACGGACACTCTTATGACCCCCACGGCTTTGAGACCTAGCAGCGTGGCCACTGCAGTTCTGTCGGTTTGTGCTCCAGATTGCTTTGTCTGTTCAGGGTCCGATTTTGTTTTTCTGGTTCTGCAAGAAGATGCCATCCCGATCTGTGGTACTGATATACTGGCTGCGGGCTCTCATTTCTCTGGGAAAATCCCTGACATGAGGAACTTAAGGTGACAAGGGTTTGTTTTGACTTAGCATTTTGAGGATCCAGTCCATTGTGGCATCAGGAGACAGAGGCAGCCGGTCACTTGGCAGCCACAGAAGCAGAGAGATGAACTCTGGAAATCAACTCACCTTCTATTATACATTCAGACTGGCACCCCAGACTGGCATGGCAGGGCTATCCACACCCAGGGTAGGGCTCCTTTACAACTCCCTCAGAGACAGCCTCAGAGGTTTGACTCCTAAAGTGACTCTGAACCCTGTCAAGGTGACAATCAACATTATGGACCTTTTTAATAATATTAATTCTTTCAATTCATAAACCTGAAATACACTTGCATTTGTCTCTTTGTCAGTTCCTTCATGTGGTTTTTAGCCTACCTTAGGTCTTTCACCTTCTTGGTTAAAAATATTCTTTTTGATAGCTATTATAAAAACAATTGTTTTTTGTTTATTTTTAGGCAAGCTCATTGATCATGCATGGAAATGCTGTTGACTTTCCTCTGGGGCCTTTAAACCCCCTCTATTCTCCCACAGGCAGGCTTTGGCATTTTCAAGGGGCACTGAGCCCTACACATACTGGATCGGGCTACTGCGGGCTGAAAAGAAGTTTGACATCGGCGAAGGAGAGTTTATAGGCCAGGCATCCAGGAGGGGAGACATTAATTATTAGGCTCTTACACTGGAATGTGAGCAGCTAAGTTCTAAACACATCTATTCTCTCTGCACAGACCTATTTTTAAAGAAATCCCATTACATGCTTCTTGAATGGCCCAAATGCTTCTTGGACAGCTCACAGATCTCTAACTCTGTCCCTCTTTAGATCAGAGTAAAGAGGCCAGTGAGTGAACTGCAGCTGCGACCTCAGGTGAGCTGCAGAGATAAACCCAGAGTTATTGAAATAGGAAACAGTCTCTCTCTCTCTCTCTCTCTCTCTCTCTCTCTCTCTCTCTCTCTCTCTCTCTCTCTCTCACACACACACACACACACCACATACACTCACACTCACAAGCACATAGCAGGGAGAATGCACGTATTTTCAAAGTAGAAACTAGCTACCAGAAAGACACTGTGCATGATGAGGAGTGTCTAAAATGACCAATTAAGACCTTAGCTCTGACCGCTGCTGGTCCCCAACAACCTCTGGCACAATGCTATTTCCCATCCTCAGGCTTTTGTCTTGTCTCTCTATTCCTCTCTGCCCACCCCCTGTCCCACCTCTCTGTCTCTCTGTCTCTCTGTCTCTCTGTCTCTCTGTCTCTCTCTGTCTCTCTGTCTCTCTCTCTCTCTCTCTCTCAAGCACAAATACACACATACTAAATAAATACATACAATTTCTATAAAACTAAAGACAAAAAGACTATTGTTCAGTTTGTTTGCTGGCTCTGTGAAACAGGATCTCATCCCATAGCCCAACTGGCCAGAACTTCTTATCCTCTTGCGCTGTCCTCCTGAGTTCTGGAATTACAGGTGCATGACATCTCTTCCAGCATCTCTGTGACAAGTGACATTGTAATATATCATGCACATGGCCACTGTAAATGGGAGATGATGTTTATACTGCCTAGCACACAGTACACACTACAAGATTCCTTGTTCCAGGAGCAAGAGAGCAAGGGTATAAGATCCAATAACCTCATTTTCTGTATCCATTCCTCTGTTGAGGGACACCTGGGTTGTTTCCAGGTTCTGGCTATTATAAATAAGGCTGCTATGAACATGGTGGATCATGTGTCCTTATTACATGTTGGAGCATCTTCTGGGTATATGCCCAGGAGTGCTAAAGCTGGGTCCTCTGGTAGTACTATGTCCAGTTTCCGGAGGAACCGCCAAACTGATTTCCAGAGTAGTTGTACCAGCTTAAAATACCACCAGCAATGAAAGAGTGTTCCTCTTTCTCCACAACCTCTCCAGCATCTGCTGTCACCTGAG
>NW_022196905.1:175412956-175454001 GCF_008632895.1 Mastomys coucha | reverse complement strand
AGGACAAACAACAATATGAACTAACTAGTACCCTCAGAGCTCCCAGGAACTAAACCACCAACCAAAGAATACAGATGGTGGGACTAATGGCTCCAGCAGCATATGTATAGCAGAGGAAGGCTTAGTCAGTCATCAAGGGCAGGAGAGGCCTTTGGCCCTGTGAAGGTTCTGTGCCCCAGTATAGGGGAATGCCAGGGCCAGGAAGCAGGAGAGGGTGGGTTGGAGAGTAGGGGGAGGGGAGAGGGAACAGAGTTTTGGTTTTTTGTTTTTGTTTTATTTTATTAATTTTTTTTTGGAGGGGAAACTGGGAAAGGAGATATCATATGACATGTAAATAAAGAAAATATCTAATAAAAAATGGATTTCTTTTTAATCCTATAACCTGTGGGTTATCCCATGGGCCCTGCAAGTTATCCTAGAAGCCCACACTTACCTTACAGATCAATGTTCATCCTACAGTCTTCATTTGAGTAATTACTCTTTTTTGAACTGGAAAATTTTTTTCTTCTTTCCTCCTAATTGCTTCCAAATTTAACCAAAGCACCTTTTGACTCTTGCTGAGAATGGATTTGACCTCTCAATATAATACTTACACCCAGCACAGAACAACATAAAGCAGATAGGACAAGTGATTAGCATGGATATGAGGTCTTGGGTTTTTTTTTAAATGCAGTTTTAGATAGACTTTTCCTGCTTGGACAACAAGAAATCTAAAGTTGAGAACCCTGAAATAAGTCTACAACAAGGCAGGAATTACTTCAAGTTTTCAGCACATGGTTGGACGTGTCTGGTGGTGGCATGACATTGAGGACCTAGCAGATGGCATGTCATGATGGCTCACAGGAACCTTTTAGAAGAGGAGGGGGGATGAGTTAGGGCGCTCCAAAGTAGGAATAAAATGGAACATGAAACCATACAGCAACTGTCCCCTGTCACAGGACACAAAGCAAAGGCCCAGACAGGTAAGGACACCTACTCAATCCTGCTGGACCAAAGTCCAAGTGCCACTGTTTTCTATCAAATGGCCTTCGATGAGGAGCTAAGAAACACCATGGTTTATGAGGCTCTCTCTATTTCTCCATTCTATCTATCTCTCCTTTACTCTGGTTTGGTTTGGTTTGGTCTGGTCTGGTCTGGTCTGGTCTGGTTTGGTTTGGTTTGGTTTTGAGGCAAGGTCTTTCTCTCAGGCTGTCATTCAACTCACAGTTGTCCTCCTGCCTCACCCTCCCAGGTTCTCTCCATCCCTACCTACATGCTCTGCTCCTATTATCCTTATCCCTTTTGGATAACTTTTGGGAACTGGCTTGATTTCACTCTCTGGCTGCTCCACTTCCTGGGGATGCTCCCTCCTCACACTTCACTCTGCACTTCAGCACAAACATATCAGACACTCACCCTTAGTAGGAGGTAAGCTCCTGAAGGGAGAGGTTGACCCCTCCATCATCTTTGCCTCTGGGTGTCTAGCACAGTTTTTAGAACAGCCTCTCCAGAGGGCACATTGCTAGAATAACAGCCATGTCCAAAGCTGGGGTTGAAGGTAGCCTAGCTTTTCCAAATCGTACCCTCTTATCTGAAGGTACCCATAGGAAAGAAGAGGTGAAGAGTGCCACATGGCCATAGAGTAACATACACATTAGTGCTGTGCAGCCCCACAACACAATAACCACTCCCAGTGTGTCGAATATCTCTGCAGCAAATCTGCAGAGTAGACATTAACTACTCCATTTTTGCACATAGTGGAGCTAGGCTCATCCGTATGAAAAAGTGAAGTCATGGGCCAGGGCCTTGCATGGCATTGCTGTTAGAAGCAGGCACCTGCTAGTTAGTCACTTTTGTCCTGCCTTTGAAATGTGGGTTTTTCTGCTTATGCAAGCTGATGCTTCAAGCAAAATTGCCACAGTTGTTCTGCTGAACAATGCCAAGGTGAGTTAACTAGAGTTCTATTTCCAAAAAAAGATGAGGATGGGATTTTTTGTAGGCAGAGGGAAATGTGCTACTTTAATAATTAAGGCTAAGATCAAGTTTGGGTTGACAAATCTAAGGCCACACGTTTATCATGAACAGGAAACCATCTTTTTCGATGTTGACCACAGAGCAAACCAGCTATGCAACAAGGACATTCCAGTTCACTGCAGTAGAACTCAAGGGCACCAGCTTTAAAGTGCCCACCTGTGAGCACTGAGCTGATGACCCAGTGGTAGGTTCCTTGTTGTACAAGCATGAGAACTTGAGTTTGAATCTCTAGTATCCATATTCTTAAAACATGCTGTGCATGGCAACCCATACCTATAACCATAGCCAAGTGAATCCTGGAAACTTGCCAGCCAGCCTAGTACAAACACCGTGCTTCAGATGCAGCAAGAGATCCTCTCAAGGGGATACATTGGACAGTGATAGAACAGGATACCCAGTGTCCTCCCCTGGCCTCCGCATACTTACACACACAAGTACACATATGGACACACTAAAGCGTAAATAAAGCGTAAATAAATGGACACACATTTGCCTAATAAGGTTCATGTGCCTCTCATGGGTTTTTGTCAAGTAGATAATTTCCCTATTTCTTTTGGAGATGGGCATATTTATTTGGACACAGATGGAGGCCTCAGAACAGAAGAAAACTCCAGGGGCATATGTATATGATGGTGTGCTTCTGCACTGGGAACCTAAGGATGTTTATGGGGTCTCAGGAGGTCTCAAGTCTTAGGACTCATCAGGAATGCAAACCAGTAGGGAGTATGTAAAAAGGGAAAGCTTTGGTAGTAGTAAACTACCACGTAGTTTTAGCATTACTATCAAACACAGAATGAACAAAAATGACATACACGCATCTGTTCCTTCCAAAATAAGAAATTGAAGGGAAACTATAGATGTTAGCAACATTAAAAATGATAAAAAACAATTGCTTGTAAAGCACTTACCTTTCCTAAAATACTTCCATCGAAAAACCAGGCAAAACTGAATACTAGCTGGATTGAATATCTCACTTAAAACAGATAGAAGAATCGGCATCATACAAACAGACGGCTCAGGCTCTGACATCATGGCTAAGCTGTGACTAGTCTATCATCCATTGACTTGCCTGTGGCCTGAGAGAAGCTATGTTGAAACTTAGTGTGGCAGTTAGGAAAGCAATACATGTGACGACTGTCCCCTTGCCCAGCGCCCTCCTCAAGAGAAACACACACTGCTGGAAATGCCAGTCATTCCAAATTAGGAAGAAATGGAATTAGTAACAAACCATACATGATTAATGTACTGGCTGATGACATTCCAATTTACTCATCAAGTTTTCTCCAAGTGTTATGGAGACACTTGTACAAATGGCCTAACCATTACTTTTTCCTAACAATGGCTTGAGAGGACATGGCCTCAGTCCACCTGATCAGGTGAGGCTCCACCAATGACAGTAGCAAACATCAGCTTTCAAATTAGCTTAAGAAAATGAATTGAGGTACTCTAACATGCCAGGATCAGAGGTGAGGAGGACACAACATCTGTCCCAACACTGGGAGTAACTGGGACCAGCAGGACCCAGGCACACAGGAACTCTGCCAGCCCAATGGTTCGGGTTGCTTCCTGTCTGTCTGGGCCGGCCTGTGCCCTGAGCAAACCTTGGGCGCAAACTCTACAGCCAGTCCCAAAACACCCAGAGGAAGCTGCACTCCCAGGTACTCTAACAAGCCCAGGGTCACAGGATCCCAGAATCACAGGATCACAGAGACAGCTTGACTCTGAGGAGTTCTGATACAACCAGGAAGGACAGACTCCAATCAAATTTAGCAAGGGCAGGTAGCACTAGAGATAACCAGATGATGTGGAGCAAGTGTAAGAATACAAGCAACACAAACCAAGGTTCCTTGGCATCATCAGAATCCAATACTCCCACCATTGCTAGTCCTGGATACACCATCACACCAGAAAAGCAAGATTCAGATATAAAATCACTTCTCATGGTGATGATACAGGACTTTAAGAAAGACATAAATAGCACCCTCAAAAAAATACAGGAGAACACAGGTAAACAGCTAGAAGCCCTTCAAGAGGAAACACAAAAATCCCTTAAAGAACTACAGGAAAACACAATCAAACAGGTGAAGCAAATGAGCAAAACCATTCAGAATCTAAAAATTGAAATAGAAACAATAAAGAAATCAGAAAGAGAAACAACACTGGCCAAACAAAACCTAGGAAAGAAATCAGAAGTGTAGATGCAAACATCACCAACAGAATACAAGAGATAGAAGAAAGAATCTCAGGGGTAGAAAATACCATAGAAAACATTGACACAACAGTCAAAGAAAGTGCAAAAATAAAAAAGCTCCTAACCCAGAACATCCAGGAAATCCAGGACACAATGAGAAGACCAAACCTAAGGATAATATGTATAGAAGAGAGTGAAGACTCCCAAGGTAATGGGCCAGTAAATATCTTCAACAAAATTATAGAAGAAAACTTTCCTAACCTAAAGAAAGAGATGCCTGTGAACATACAAGAAGCCTACAGAACTCCAAACAGATTGGACCAGAAAAGAAATTCCTCCCATCATATAATAATCAAAACACCAAATGCACTAACAAAGAAAGAATTTTAAAAGCAGTAAGGGAAAAAGTCAAGTAACATATAAAGGCAGGCCTATCAGGATTACACCAGACTTCTCACCAGAGACTATGAAAGCTAGAAGATCCTGGGCAGATGTCATACAGACCCTACAAGAAAACAAATGCCAGCCCAGGCTACTATACCCAGCAAAACTCTTAATTACCATAGATGGAGAAAAGAAGATATTCCATGACAAAACAAAATTTACACAATATCTTTCTACAAATCCAGCCCTACAAAGGATAATAGATGGAAAACATCAACATAAGGAGCAAAACTACACCCTAGAAGAAGCAAGAAAGTAATCTTTCAACAAATCCACACAAACCTAATTCCACCTCTTACAACAAAAGCAACAGGAAATAACAATTATTTTTTCTTAATATCTTAATATGAAAATTAATATTTCCAACATATCCTAATTGATTAAAATCCAAAAACATGAGGAATTAGAAATTTGTTGATTATCATCCAATGGTCTCTCTAATTTGGTAATTGGAGAAATAGGTCCAATATTATACAATCCATATACACTTCAGCTTGTTTGTTCGTGACAGTGTCTTGCAGTGTACAACATAATGGTCTTGAGATCTTGCTTCTCCTATCTCAGCCTTTCTATTAGTAGTATTGTTTATTTCATGTTTTTATACTATACTATGGTTTTCAGAACAGCTTACACATTTTAAAAGTATTTATATACCCAAAAGAAATGTAGAGAATTAAATTGGGAGGGGGCTTGTAAGAGAACAACAAAGAGTAAGACTGAATGCTTTGCTTGACGTTTGTAACTATTATATCAAGTTACCACAGTAAGAGCCAAGATTTTAAGCTCTACTAAATACAAAACAAACAAATAAGAACACTTTATATATTTATGTTCATTTAAGAAAATACTAGTAGTGATGTATTATTTTTAAGTATACAGCTAGTATGTTTGGAGTTATTTAAAATTTATATTGAGAGAAATGTATTTTCACTATTGCTGTAGACAAGCATCTACATAAGACTGTTAAATTGATTGTTGTTTTATATCAAACAACTTTTATAATACTCATTTTTATTGTTATAATATTTTATACATTTTAAAGAATATGACAAAAAAGATATTGTAGGTATTGAAGGGGGGTCTCTGGGAGGAGTTGGGGTGCAAAAGGAAAACAAGAATGTGATTTAATTCCATCTACTTAAAATATGTTTTTCAATGTTAACAAATTCAGATAAATTGCAATCATGCCACTTTTCTCATCATATTGCAATAAAACTTAAAAAAAAAAAAAAAAAAGGAAAAGAAAAGAAAATGAATTGATGTGGCCAGGCATCTAAATAGTTCTCTACCCTGCTCAGTCTCTCTACTTTTATGTCAAACCAATGATAAGCTCTTAGCAACCCTGGCATATATATATGTACTAATTAACTTCTAACTCAATCACAGATGATTAAATAACAATATTATGCAATTTTAGGGAGTCTTTTTATATGGGACAAATCTTCAGACATCACAGCTGACAAACATTCGACGATTAACATGTTTAAGTCGCCGTGACTTTTATTCCTTTATAATGAATTCGCTCAGCTTTAACTAAGAGGCATAAAAACAAACTGATGCTTTAAGCAACTGAACAGCAAAGTAATCATGGATATTTTGATTCTGTTCAAATGACGAGGGATGGAGAGTTCAGATTTATCGTGATCACACCCCCTCCAGAGCTATGTTCCTTTATTGCACTATTTCTGCCTGCACCAGACCTGAGTTCCACCTCAGGAGGCAGTTACAGCTGGTGTTCACAGCTTGAAACCCACAAGGCGCTAGTGCCAGACCTTCTGATTTGTGGAGGAGCTGTTAGATGGCTCTCGTTAGGAGCAAGATGGCCCCTCAGAGGAAATAAGCCCAGGATCCCAAACACTATTATGATCCCTAAGACAGTCAGGCTATGAGATAGCTTTCACCAAGGCAGAAATTAAGAAGAGATGGTATAGCCAGGTGGTGGTGATGGTTGCCTTTAATCCCGTCATTCAGGAAGCAGAGGCAGAGGCAGGTGGGTCTCTGTCCATAGACTTATATGGGAGATAAATAAAAGTCAGTGTTCTATGTCACCAAGATTTTCTGGTCACCGGTTACCCATGAACAATTTTCTAAAATGTAAATAATTTACTACCTGGAAGAAAAAAAAAAAAACCCAGAAACTGAACATTAAAGGCAGGACGGTTCTGGGTCTTAAGATACCCACCCCCTCAACACAGCACATGCATACCTCACACCTGAATTTGCCTCCCAGAAATTATCAGAGATAAACATTCACCTTGAGGAATTGTCTGAGGAGTTGACAGATGGCTACGGAAACCCTGGGACACTCACTCTTGCATGGCCCGCCTCCACTGAGCACGGAGTAGAATGTTAGTTGTTTGCACACAGCCCTGAAACTGGCCACTACGGCTGTCAGGAGAAAGAGACAAATAAGCCATTTGACTTGCTGCCAGGTCAGAGCAACAGCAGCTTCATAGGCGAAATGCATCTACAGGAAGTGAAAATACCTCAAATTGTTCCTTAGACCCAGCATACAGCCTAAAGCCTATGCCACTGGAGGAGGTAGGCAGAGAAGGGTGAGGTCCATGTGAGATGGGCGATTCTTACAGTTTCGCTCTGAGATGCGTCGCTGGTACAAGACTGTTTATGGTCCCAGTTGGTGCCATAGGGCTTAACAGGGAGCTCTGACCACAATGGATATGGAGTGGAGTGTTGATGGAAGTCCACACATCACATCTTTTTTCTCCCCTCCTGCAAGTCCTTCCCTAGAACCCACTCACCTGTCCCTGTCCCTTTGCTGTGTTTCTTTTAACTCGGGAAGGACAACTGAAAATTTCCTATGCTCAGTGGGTTCCCTTCTATGTGCCCAAAACACAAACACATAGCCCACCAATACAGGAAGACATTTTCCTTCAGAATTCAGTGCCTAGGGCTAGACTTCTGTGTTTCTGCTCTTCACTCAAAGCTTTGCTTTGATAAAATAGTTCTAATCAGAATGGCTGTTATCACCATGGAGAAAATTACTCCCTACAAATCTCTCCCGGAATATGACGGTCAGGTCCTGAGGGGACACATCTGTTGAGAAATAGCAATAGTATTTTCACAAAGAAATTGCTACTCTAAATGCACTACAATCCATTCCTTCCATTTACTGTGGCAAATGCCAGTGTGAAAACAATTTGTAATGTAACAGACTGTGTATGAGCAGTGCAATCCAACTGGAAGTGAGTTTGATATTCCTTATGCCCACTATTTACTTGATTGATACCTGTTATATGAGTTAGGGCTCTAAAAGAGCAGAATGATAGAATGGAAATATATAAAAGTGAATTATTATATTGGCTTTCATATAATGAATATATACACTAAAAGGAGATTGTTCTATTGGCTTATATGATGCTGTGTAGGTAGTTCGACAACATCTGTCTTCACTGGAAAGACTGAGAACCCAATAGTTGTTCAGTCCACAAGGCTAGATTTCTCAGCAGCCCCAGTCTGATGCTGAAGGCCTGAGGATTCCTGGAGAGCTGTTGATCTTCATTTGGTATGGGAAGCCTGAAGAATTTGGTTCAAATATTTATGAAGGACTGCCACAGCAACAGGAAGAAGTGAGAGAGGGAGGCAAATTCCCTTCTTCTATGACTGGACTGTTGCCACACGGTGCCCCCAAATTAGGATTTAGAGTGAGTCTTCCTGCTTCAATAATCTGACCTAGGAAATCCCTCACAGTGGCACCCAACAGCTTGTGTTTTAATTGATTCCAGATCCAGTCAACTTGATAATCAAGACTAGCAATCACACGTGTTTGGTCAACATTCAGAGAGATAGAACTGAGAGACTGAAATACTGTAGTGTTGGGATAAGTCTGTCAATAAAGGGCTAAACAGCCTATAGCAAGACAGGAGAGAAGAGGCGGACCTTCCAGGAAGAGGAATTCTGGGAAGGAGTCAGATGTGGGAATTTGCCACTGACGAGGTTAAAGACAGGTATTTGACCAAAACCTTGGTTCAAAGTCTAGATGGGGTGATGAAAAATTAACCACGACCAAAACAAATGATAAAGTTTTAAAAGTGATAAAGCTGAAGGAAGCATTGCTGGTCTGTATGTCAGACGCTATCCGCTATCCACAGAGATTTGCAGGGGCTCTGGCCTAGCTGCAGCGGCCAAGGAATTGCACTCTCCGAAGGGGAGAAGAGAGTCAGATCAAGATGGCCACTGCTCTCTTCCTCAGCTGCTGCTACTCCAGAGCTGCTACCCTGCTTCAGAGTTGGCATTTTAAGAAAGCCTTCTCTACTTCTTCTGGCTTAGTAACTAGGACTGGAGTGTGATTCAGGTGAGAACACTAGGACTAGAGTGGGATTCAGGTGAGAACACTAGGACTGGAGTGTGATTCAGGGGAGAACACTTCTCTTGACATCACATCTACTAAAGAAACCACAGACATGTCCTAAGAGCTCACCAGTGACAGACAGCAGTGTTGCCACCATGATGGGAAGTCACAGAGTTCTTATGTGGCAATTTCTGGTTTCTTTGGAGACTCAGGTTATAATGATGTTTTGCTAAAGCAGACACATAAAAGGCTTTTGCTGAATCAGACACAGGTGAAAGGATATTTTGCTATAGCAGACATGTGAAAGGGCATGTGTTGTTGAGAAGGAATATAAATACGACCCCACAGACAGTGGGTGTTGTACCAAAGGCAGGGGCCTGGGCTGGGCCTGGGTCTCTTTCTCGCCCCATTGCTGACATGTTACTGCACGGTGCCTTAGTTAAAAAGGAGGCAATGTATAAATGAGTTATTTTATTGTAGGAAGGAGAAAATATGCTGGTTAAGTAAAGGAAAGGAAAGGAAAGGAAGAAGAGAGAGAGAGAAAGGAGAGGAGGAAAGCCAGAGAAGAGAACAAAGAGCAGAGAGGAGAGAGAGAGCAAGAGAGGGAGAGTGAGAGTGAGAGAGAGTAAGAGAGTGAAGAGCAAGAGAGAGGAACAAAGAGCAAGAGAGGGTGAGAGTAAGAGAGTGAGGAGGGGGCAAACCACTCCTTTTATTGTATGGGGCATGGCATACCTGGCTTGTGGTCAGATGACTGGGTGTAGGGTCCAGCTAGAATGCAGGGAGCTTGAGGCATTATCTGCCTGATTGAGCACACATCTCCTGCAGGGGCAGCTGTGAGGGGGCTGGGCTGAAATCTGAGCCATCCTCTCAGGAGCTATCACTGAACACCTACTACCGTCCCTTGTGAACAAATTTACTCTGTTCAGTGGGTCTCCGGGGTTCTGAGGTGGCAGCTCTACTGGACCCAGGCTGTCAGAATAGCCCACTGCCCCACAAGTGGGAGCTCAAGAGTTGGTTCACTTTGCTCCACCTTGCTAGTCTTTGCTGACTTCACACATGGATTGGTTCACCTTACATTGCCTTGCTGAGCTTTGCTTGTGGTAACTTCATAAGACAGAAACTTGCCAAAGAACTTCTTGTGACATTCCTGAAGCTTCTTGCCACTTCTGCAGACTTGGGCCAGTTGGCAAGCCTCACGGTTTCTTCTGGATTAAAGTGCCCTTGCTGACTCGAGTGTGGTGTCTGCCGAGGGGACTGGACTGTAGCTGCTGGTTTGCGTTTGTGTTTGACTGGACTGAGAACAACAAAGATTGGAAATGTCCCAAAGAACTATTTCTAAACTGTTCCACTTCCGTATCCCAATAACCTTTCATTTCCACTACCTCTGGTGGGTAGTAGGCTAGAGGAGAGGTTGAAGCCTTATTAAAGTAAGTTATGAAAAGTATATGTGTGTGACCTTCCTAGTCACACCCTACTTACACCCAACCCTAACCAGCTATATGCTATCCAGAAGGTTCTGTGCTGCAAAATGACTTTAGTTCAGTCTCATCTCTGGGAAACTTCCTTTAGCTTCAGCATCTAGAAGGCTAGGACCATGATCCTGTTAAGGATATTCCATGGTTTTGAGCTATTTTGAAGTGGTAGGTCCCCTCCCTCCCTCAGCACATTCAGGTGCCTCAGCCTGGTGTTCAGCCATTGCACTCTCCTTCTCTGAAGCTGTCTCTTTTCTCACACGTCCATTTGTCTTCTAATAAATTGGACAATCCTTTTACTCAACCCCTTCCAACCCCAAGAGAATGTCCCCAAGCCACATATCCAGCAGGGTCAGGGGTGGATAAACAAATGATATGACTGGCTACAGCTAGGAGGACAGTAACAAACTAGGGTAAACACTGCCTATCCACACAACCTTGTTGCTGGGGTGATCTATGTGTGTTTGCACTATAGAATCTAGAGCCTAGAGAGGGGATCAATACTTCTGTGGGTCACACAGTAAATGAGAAACATGAACAAAATGTGATCCCTGGTTTATCACTACCCAAGCCACCAGGTCTCAGAGCTGCCCATGAGATGGGAGCCATATAAAAACACAGGTCCTTACCCGGGGTGTTTGCTCTCCTGGCATGAGGACCAAGTTAGGATTAACACTCAAGAGTCCTGGGATTATTTCAACTTGAATGGGGTGCTTGCAGAAACCATTTCCCAAACTAGGAGTTGAGGGCCAAAGTCTGAGCTATAAGCAGGAAACCAGCAGAGAGGATGTGAATCCCATTGTTAAACCCATTTCCAGAGAAGAAGCATGATTTTCTGTATTCTATGTCCTTCCAACTACCATGGCCTATGAACACCACAAACATATGACTACGCAGACAGCTGGAACTTTGAATCTCTTTTTATATTTTATGTGTATGACTGTTTTGTTATATGTACTGCCACCACCTGTATACTTTCAGAGGTCAGAAGAGGATGTAGGAGTCCCTGGAGCTACAGATGGTTGTTATTCATCACACTGGCGCTGCGAATCAAAGAGCACTTGTTCTTAACAGATGAGCCATTTACAATGAAGCACAATAACAAGTCCCCAAAATTCCTGTCAGCTCACTGTTTTTTTTTTTTTTTTTTTTTTTTTTTTTTTTTTTATCATTAAAGAATCTGCACACTGTTGACTTCAACCATAAAGAAGACTTCTTGACTCTCTCATAACTTGTGGACCACATGACAGGCATCAATTTTTTCAATGTTTAAAAAATGTGTGGGTGAGTTTGTAGGTAAGCAAAGTGGACTCCAGGGCCTGGATGGCACTGGCAAATACATCCAAGAGAGAATATATAGGGGAGAGAGAAACAGCAGGCCAAAGGGCTTAGAGCTGTCAAAATGATTTATAGAAGACAATGCTGTTAGGCACCAGGCGGTGGGAAAATAAAGGGGTGGGAGAGACCCGTGTCTCGCCAGAGCTCGGAGACCCTGGGCGGGTGGACATGGGAGACTGCCACTGGGTGGGCGTCTGGCTGTGGGAAGCCATGTGACCCCAGTCCACAGAGATGGGAGGGAGCAATCCAGGGTCCCAGGGCCTCATGAAGGCCAAGGACAACAGATTCTAGCTCTTGGGCATTGCAGGACATCACTAGACATCGAGGAAAAGCTGCGGGAGATTAGATGCAGCTCTTTAGGGGAAGGCCTAAGCCATTGTTCTAGCATGGTGAGTCTAGATGAAAGGAGGAAGTCCATGGTTTTAGGGCTTTATTGTAGGAGAGAGAGAGAGAGAGAGAGAGAGAGAGAGAGAGAAGTAGAGGCCAGCCATGGCCATGTAGAGAGAGGACGCAAGAGGTGAGAGTAAAGACAAGAAAGGCAGCAAGAGCTTAAGAGAGAGGAGGAGCCTAGCAGTCCCTTTTACAGTGGTCTGGGCTACCTTGCTGTTCCCAGGTAACTGTGAGGCAGGGCATACCTGGCTGTAGTCAGGTGACTATGGGGGTGGAGCACAGCCAGAATACCAGGAGCTTGGGGCCTTGTCTAGCCACAGGATAATGGAGTTGGAGGGCTCGTAGTGTCAAGCACCTAATGTCTGGGGGCGCAGCTCACTGTTCCTTCCCTTGTCAAATTTCCTACTGGGTCTCTGGAGTAAGCCTTGCTCAATCAGAACACAGACTGCCTTTCATGGTCCAACACAATTCTATGAATGAAATATCCCCTGAAGCTCATGTATTAAGGGACTGGTCCTCAAAGGAGTGATGCTCAGATTTTTGGAAGGTGTTTGGACCACAAGAGCCTTGACATCATCAAGAGAGTAGCCTGTTTGTGGATTGGTACACTGATGGGTTTGGGGAAGAGGCTTTATTACAAACATATTCTCATTCTATCTATCTATCTATCTATCTATCTATCTATCTATCTATCTATCTATCTATCTCTCTGTCTCTGTCTCTGTCTGCCTGTTCCTATCTATCTGTCTGTCTCTGTCTCTGTGTCTCTCTCTGTCTCACTGTCTCTCTCCCTCTCCCTCCTCTGTCTCTCTCTGTCTCTCTCTGTCTCTCTCTCTCTCTCTCTCTCTCTCTCTCTCTCTCTCTCTCTCTCTCTCTCTCTCTCTCTCTCTCTCTCTCTCTCTCTCTGTGTGTGTGTGTGTGTGTGTGTGTGTCTTCTCTGGGGCTGGAGAGATGGCACAGAGGTTAAGAGCATTGACTGTTTTACAGATGACCTGGGTTTGGCTCCCAGAACCCACATAGCATAGTTCACAACCATATTTAACTCCAGTAAGAAAGTGATGTCCTCCTCTGGTCTTCTCAGCCAGTGCATGCACATGATGTAAAGACATACATGTAGGCAAAGTTTTGTATATGGGTACATTAGACAGAACAGTTTTAAAAAATTCTCCTTCTGTGCTTCCTCCCTCTTTCACAGCTATCACGAGGTGAGCAACTCCTCACCATGAGTTTTGTCTCTCCACAAGATCAAAAGTAATGGAGCCAGCACACCTTGGGCTGAAACCACAAACAGATATAAGTCTACTCCTTTAAGCCTTTTGTCTCAGGTATTTTTGTCACAGTCACGAGAAGCTGACTAACAACAAAAAAAAAAAAAAAAAAAAAAAAAAAAAAAAAAAACCCACAAGAGAATGCACGTAAAGAATAGCATCTTGTGACACAACCAGAATAAAACTCCTGACTCGCACCAGCCTTTAATGGACCACTGCAGAAGTGGATGGTACAGTGAAGGATCACCTAGTGATGCTGGCTCGGGTAGTCGGCAGGCTATCTTAGGAAGCAGAGCTTCTACCATCAACACTGACAACACATTCAGATGTTGGAAAGAACTCAAAGGTTCTATTTGACCTTTGTATGTTTGGCCCTGAGCATGCCCAGTCATTGAAAGAGGAGCCCATGTGACACAGCTGCCTACTAATGTGTCAGTTCATTTGTCGCCAGTGAAGTCTGTCCCTGGCCTTCAGGAGGAATTCTCTGAAGCAAGCCAAGATCGTAGCCTCATTCTGCCCCATGTCTCTGCACTTAAGCCTGTGGGCAAGAGGACCCATTTCCTTTAAAAGCAAACAAACAAACAAACCCTGAAACAAGAATTTAGTGCTTTCATGTGTGAGTGAAATTAATTTACTAAATAGAAATAATTCACAAAGCAGAAAGGGGGGTCTGATAAACTGCAATTCATAAAAATGGGCCATAAAAGATGCAGGTAATGGGATGAATTCAAAGGTGGAAGCTGAGAAACACTGTGGACTCCACTGGGATCCAATCCCTAGTTTCTTAGGGCAGGAGTAAGTAGAGAGAAGGTTCAGTTATATTTGTTCTTAAAATGGAATTTCTGTACATTTTTATGAGTCTCACATTAAGCAATAAAACCAAAAAGAGAAACAGATTCAAGAGGTATACCTAATTACCTTATGCAAACATTATTTCACGCAAGTATTTATAGTAGGATATTTGATGCCAAACATCATTAGAGAGAGGGAGGAAAGTGGAGGGGGGTCTCCTGTACTGTAGGCCATTAAGCTGGTTTAGAATACAAAACAGTGGGTCCTGCTACCAAGAGCAACAGGAAACAAAACCAACCAACTAAACAAAAAGCAGGTATGAGCTGAGGACACTCTGTCCATAGAGACTCACAGATATTAGCGTTAAGTTCCCCAGGCCACATTCTAGGCATCTTGAGTCACAACATATTTCCTTCTATTTCCAAGGGCCTTTCTTGAAGATGCTCTCTGGATTGCATGGAACACTTAGCCCCATATAGAGTCTGTCTGAGATATTCCCTTAAGTCAGGTGGCACTAACCCAAGTGTAATCAAATGCCAAGGTTAGGATTATGGTACCTGCTATGGAAAAGTCCATAGTGTATATGGCTATCCTAGGTGGTGGGCACCTTTCTTCCTTGCAATGATCAAGAGAAACCCCACATGAAATGTTCTGTAGATCTCTTCTTACTACTCACTGGCACTCAAATTCCTGCTAATTTCTTAGAAAGCCCTGATAGGTATCATGGCCAGGACCCTGTGCTTGTAGACCATAGTTGATCTAGTTCACATCCAACTTCACTTGCTCCTTCCTGCCTGTCTTTTCCCTTCCTATTTTACATTCACAAAGCAGACTCCCTCTCCAAGGAAATGCTGTACAAGAAATGGTTTTGAGGGGCGAACAATGCTCAACTGTTTTGAAATTAAGCAATAGCCCGCTTATTTTTATTAATGATGACTTAAAAATGAATGCAGAGTTAGGAATAGGACATCTCTTTCATCAAATCAAGAGAGGACTGAAGAAGTCAGGAATGACAGGACCTCTTTCTTGAGCATTCTCTCCTCCAAGACTCTCCTAACATTTTGAGCTCCCAGTTACCGACCCTGGTCCAGATGCTAGAAATCCAGGGTTCTCGTCCCTCTTCTACCATCCCACATCTGTAGCTGCTTGGATCCTGAGGCATTTACCCTTTCCTTAGCTGCTTAGAATTCTCAGTGTCTTCTAGTAGCCGCTCCTACCGATGTTCTCTGGGGATTTCCCCAGCCTTCCATGGAAGAGACAGGATGGCAAGTGCTTGATCCATCTTTACCATAAACAAACAAACTCATTGAAGGTTTGGAAGTAGAAAAATAGCATATTGCTACGTGCTACGTAGTCCAGAAAGTTCTCTTGCACTAAAGCAAGAAAAGGTTAAAGGCAACAAAGTCAGATGGCACAGTCATTGAAGTGGGTAGGAAGAGGCAGAACAAAGACCTAAAGAGAAGCAGGTGCTATTAGATATGATGACAGTTAACTGTGGACTCTGAGTTCTGTGGAAGTGTCTAGTATGGCTTGCTAGAAAGAAAACAGGAAGAGAAACAATGTGCCTACTGCATGTCAGGGTTTGCTGTTGTTATTGTTGTTGTTTTATTTGTTTGGGTTGTTTGTTTGATTACTTGATGTGTTGGTTATTGTACTGGCTGGTTTGGTGTCAACTTGACACAAGATGGAGTTAGCACAGAGAAAGGAGCCTCCCTTGAGGAAATGCCTCTATAAGATCCAGCTGTAAGGCATTTTCTCAATTAGTGATCAAGGAGGGGAGGGCCCCTTGTGGGTGGTGGCATTCCTGGGCTGGAAGTCTTGGGTTCTATAAGAGAGCAGGCTGAGCAAGGCAGGGAAGCAAGCCAGTAAGTAACATCCCTCCATGGCCTCTGCGTCAGCTCCTGCATTCTGACCTGCATGAGTTTCAGTCCTGACTTCCTTTGGTGATCAACAGCGATGTGGAAGTGTAACCTGAATAGACCCTTTCCTTCCCAACTTGCTTCTTGGTCATGATGTTTGTGCAGGAATAGAAACCCTGACTAAGACAGTTGTTTTCTAAGCAAATGTGTACACAAGTACTCCTCCCATAGACCAGAATGGGAAGATTTGAAATCTCCTTCCACGTTCCTTCTCTCCTCTTCTGCCTTTGGGTTGGCATCCAGATCAAGATATTCTCTGTCCCCAAGAAAAGCAAATGACCCAACTTGAAAGCATCAGGAAGTTTATTTATAATTGGTCTATCTGCCCTTTTTGATGGGAGAGATTCCAGGCAAAGCCAGCCAACTTCTTAAATTGTGAAGAAGTCATTGCAAGGGGGAGGGGACAGTCTGCATGGGCTGCATCATGGTGCTCTTTATTTTTCATATAGTTCCCAATATCACGGAGTTATGTACTTTAGCCCAGCAGTCTCCCTTCAAGGAGTTTGTCCTGATATATTTTGCTCGTGTGCAGTGATGTTGTTGGGCTACTAACTATAATAGCAAAAGACCAAATATGCTATACGTCAAGTAAATGGTTAAATGAACTTTATTTGAATCTATGTCATTGATAACCGTTGAAACTATGTTCATCGATTTATTGGCTACTTGGGAAATAGGTGCACATAGCTTTTGAATATGCACAGCTATTTCCCAATATGCCTGTAGTGTTTTATTTATGAGGTGAACCTTTCCCCCAGCCATGCTGGCATGTCTACTGCTTTGGTCTCCTGCGGGCAGCCATATTATTGAGAGTTCATAGAAGCAGTGCCCCTGTCATATCCAAGAGATACTTACTCTTTCACAGAAGTCCTGTTTCTGTGCCCTCTTCCCTGGTGTTCTGTCAGCCTTATGTGTTGAGGACAAGTTACAGATGTCTCACTTGGGGCTGGCACTCCACAGTCATTTACTCTCCGCTCTGTGTCGTGGCAGATCTCTGTAATAGCCCCCATCTACTGCCAAAAGACGCTTCTTTGATGAGGAACAAGAGATATACTTATCAGCGGAATGTGAGAATATGGCCCCCGGAAGGGCCTGGACGTGGAAGGACAGCCTAGTACTTCTTCCTGCCAAACCCTTTTGGGTGGTATTTCAAATGTATAAATGCTTTAAAGGAAATACAAGAGCTCTGATTTTGCCCAGTTGTTTGTTAAAAGCTAATAATTAGAATGTTCCTTAGTTATAGTCACTGCGATATTTTCTTCACTTAATTTTGCTATAGGTACCCACTCCACGCAAGTACACCACGGACGTACGTATGTAGACATGCCTAACCAGCCCACATGTGACTGGCTAATGTCTAATTTGGTCTTTCAGCGAGTTACAAATTCAGTTCTCTCTCATTCTCTTTCACAGCTAAGTTAAGAGATGATTCATCACCCTGTGTGGTGACTGTGGGTGACTTGCCTGTTAACTTAGCACATGTCATGTGTATTTTTTTCTGTCAAGAGAGGACAGAGAACCGGGCTCAGAACCCATTTGGCTTAGACCAGGATGGTGTTGTCCTTTACATCAGTGGTAGAGTCGTCCTCATATTTCAAGCCACATGTTTAACTTCATGTAGAAAATAAATACAACTAAAGTTGAAAAGAAATTCCAGAAGTAAAGAGTTCACAGGACAGAGATCGGATGCACTTCCGGCAGAGACAGAATTAGGACAGAATCGGAGGAAGGAGTCTGGGCTGGATGGAGAAGCTGTTACCTCCCTTGCTACAGGTTGATGAAGGGAATGAAGAGGCTTGGCGATCTGATGCTCTCAGAGTCTCTAAATTGAACTAAATCTTTGATATGTTGGGGCCTTAAGGTGACATTCTTAAACAACAGGAAATGCCCTTGCCAGGTAACGTCCTCCTTGTTCCCTAAGCACACTGCTGCTTATTCGCTTCAATATCTTAAATAATACTAACTCAGAGCCCTTGGCTCTCGTAGAAAGGAAGGGAGAGAAGCTAAAGAGATGATTCAGTGGGTAAGAGCACTGGGTCCTCTTCTAGAGGACCTGGGTTCAATTCCCAGCACCCAGATGATGGCTCACACCCATCTGTAACTCCACTTTCAGGGAGATGGGACACCCTCTTCTAACTTCTTCCTTAGGCATCAGAGAATGCATATGGTATATTGACATTCATGTGGGCAAAACGCCCATACAGATAAAAATAAATAAACACCTTTTTAAAATTAATAAATGAAGGGTAAGTAGAGGTCTGAGATTTGGGTTGTTGCTCATTCTTAGTGCCAGAGTTGGGTCTTAAATCCTGCCACATTAGATCCTCAGTGTCCCCAAAGAGCTGCCATTGAAAGAAGCAGCTGCGATCTCAAAGGAATAAAATAAAAAATAGTTTATTCTGGAGCAAATGTGACTGTCCATGGCCCGAGAACATACATTTAGATATGTTCAAATAGAATGTTCCCACATGAAAGCAGTTTTGTGGAGTTTTATAGTCACAGAACAAAGAAAGCCATAAATCAGGGCAATTTTAAAATACATTAGCGGGCACATCAGAGGGCCAGTTAGAGCAAGATGAAGAAATCTCTCCTATGCTGTCTGGTAACATTCTTAGCTTTGGGGCTGGTGGAAGCGAGGGATCTGCTAAGTTAATAGATTCCAAAAGGCTTTTTTATCTATTAGTCATAGGATGTTAGTTCTGACATAGAGGTGGGTAAGCAATGACTGTTTAGGGAGCTAAAGCCAGCCAGAGACAGGTAGTTAGACCCAGGACCTCTCCACATGAGTAGAGTTCTACTCAGTCAATCTGTCTTCAAGATGCAGCTGCTTTCCAGGAATTCTTGTTCACACACCACATATTAAAGCTGTGGTGCCCAGCTTACTGCTTTTTGGAGAGGATGGAAAACGGTAAGAAGCAAGTCCTAAGGGGAAATCCTTTGCTCACTATGGATGTATTCTTGAAAAATGATGCTGGACCCATCTCCTCCTTTTTCTCTCCTAGCATCTCAATCCCTAGGTGAACAGACTTCCTCCACACACATTCCTACCACACTATTCTACCTCACCTCAAGTCCAAAAGCAACAAGACCAACTGGCCATAGAATAAACCTCCAAAACTGTAAGTCTTTCTTCATTTTAAGTTGGCTACCTCCAGTATTTTGTTACAGTAACAGGGAATGGAAGAACAGCCTTAGACAATAGAAAGCCAGATGGGTTTTGATAGAAATATCTAAATGCTTAACTAGACATGATAACACAAGCCCATAAACCCAAAATGCATGAAGCTAAAGCAGGAAAATAGCGAATTCAAGGTCAGCCTACACTTCATAGAGGGTTTGAGGCCAGTCTGAGCTAAAGCAGCAAGATTCTAATTACTAGGGAATTCTGAGCAATGTTTCTGATTATTCTGCCGTCATCCTCCAATTAG
Organism: Mastomys coucha; assembly: GCF_008632895.1. Taxonomy (NCBI): domain Eukaryota; kingdom Metazoa; phylum Chordata; class Mammalia; order Rodentia; family Muridae; genus Mastomys; species Mastomys coucha. Next base: position 175,434,437 of record NW_022196905.1, on the reverse strand, counting down.
AATTATTCAAGGGCCTGTTTTTTTATAATCAGCAGCATTTATTTCTCTTTTTGTGGCTCCCTCATTAATAGAGGCCCACTGCTCTCTGTGGGACCTCCCAGTCCTGATCTAGAACCATTCATTGAGCAAAGTTTTGCAAAAGGTGTGGTCAGCATAGCTCGGGCTGCAGATGCTGGAAAAGGAGTTGGCTGGGTTTTTAATGTTTTGCAGAGCACATGCAAGGATTTGTTAACACCACAGTCGGTCAATTGAAAACATTCCCAAATACCCCTGGCTGTTGGAATAAAAGCTAAATATGGGAATAGATTCCACATGTGCAAAAACTCAAAATAGCATCAAACAAGAGACAGAGCAGTGTCTTGCCTAAACCCTGTCTGTAAATCTTACCAAACAAGCAAGAAAATATCTCCTAGTAGATCTTGGCCCAATTTAGGATTCAGATAACCTTGGTCGATTACTGGGATACATGTGATATATGTCCATTGAGAGATGCTGTAGATTTGTTCGATGAGTCGTTAGTGACTGATCCATCGTTCAGAATGCTACATGAGCATTCCTCCATGGCAAGATGCTAAGCAGCTACAGAGGAGGCTGTGATGAGGCTGAAGGGAAGGGATTCACATCGCCTTTGGATGATACAGACTTGTAACTCCAGTGCTTACATGATGGAGATGCAAGGTTGGGATTTCAAGGTCTCCTTCAGTGGTACAGTGAGCTCAAGGCCAGTCTGAGTTATATAAGGCTCTGTCTTAAAACACGGAAGAGGGTGGAGCAGGTTCCTGAGTCAAACGACTAAGGAAAGGGCCCTCAAGTTCAGGAAGTCACTTTGGAGTGGGAAGCTTGCCACTGTTGTCAGGAGAGCCAGAGCCACCCAGTTGGACCAGCCTCTGATGAAGCCAAGGGTGCTTCAGTGGTAAGAGTAATGGTGACTTGGCAAACTGGGCCCTGCCTACTGTTCTACCCAAATTCTCAAAGCTGCAGCGGTAGAGCTATGAGTTCATCACAGAGGGTGTGGTCTAGAGCCACTTTCTAAATGGTCATCACCCCACTAGCCTTGGCTTCCTTGAGAAGAGTGAGAACATCTGGCCAAAGTCACTAGCACTTAGAATTCTGGTACCAAATGACCCACTCTCAGGACCACTTTGTATGGCTGTCAGACGTGTGTTTTCCAACTCCAGAGGCCAGGATAGCTGTGAGCAGTGAGCATGGCTGCTGGTGTGAGTTGATATTATAAGTCCCAGGGCCATCACCCTTACTCATCTAAAGTTACATCATTGAAGTTGCATCTAGCCCAACTGCCAGCTTTAAATATGACCCCACTACTTCAACTCTTCAGCTTTCACAGGCTAGCCACCTTGGGACCCGAGGCAAAGCCAATGACTCTTCCTAAGGCTGCACAGAGAAGTCAGGTCCCGTGGGCGGGCTCCACTCACAGCTAATAAATCCACAGACCATGCGCGCGAGAACTTGGGAAAATAGGAACTAAGAGAAAAGCATGCTTTAGAAAAATATGGCATGCCCCAGAAGGGCGGAGGTTTGTGTAGATGAGGCTCCTCCGCTGCCTGAACTCCCCAAAGCAAATGAAGGGGGAAATATTTTGAAGCCAGTGACATTCTAGAGGTAATTTATGAGTGCCGAGGAGGCCCAGACATTCTCCTGTTAGGAAAATGAAATTGGTAAACATCTGGATTTGTATCTCACAATGGAGTCATAAACCTGACTCTGTGGGAGCAAGATGGGCTGTGGACTGTAAACACAATTTCTTGTGACCCCGTGAGCCTGTGCTGGCTGTGGGCACGGAGCTGTGCCATGCTGTGTTATCAGGATTCAGCTGTTGGCAGGGAATATATGGCTGCTTATGACTGTCCTGACAGTGCTTGGCTGTGGGCAGAGAGAGCGGCTCTGTGTGCATGAATGTAGCAGAAAGATTTCTTAGGCGCTTCGGAGTCACTACGGGGATTGTTCTCTGTCCCTTTTAGAGGGTGGATGAGCCAACGCAGGGACTCAAAGTCTGGCTCCTGCCTGTAGCCCTGCAGGCTGGGCTGGCTCTGCTGTGTCTCTGAAAGACTCTGAGCTCCCAGAATCATACAGAAAAGGTACAACAGCTAGCCGTCCTCTCAAGCAGAGCCTTGTCTCCCACGTGGCTGCATGGCCGCTTTCCAGACTAAAGGAAAGATGCCTGGTATGAAAAGCAACTTCATCAGTAGCAAGTCAGAAACAAGGACCATCTTCACACGTGCCAGGACTGTCCATAGCTTTGAATATGGCCGTTGCTCTCTTCACCTGTCAGGGTCTCAGTTTCCCCCACTATAAAATGGGACTAGTTAGGCATTCCATGTGACAGAATCACAGCAAAGCTGTTTTCATGATTTATTTCAATGATCCAGGTTCTAGGACAGTATCAAGATCATAACCATAGGGAAAGTCAATAAACGGACCACTCACATCCCTCCAAACAACTGCAAAACAAAACCCAAGTGTGGCAGAAGCTGAAATCTAAGGTTTTAGTGTGAGTGCTGCTGCCCCTGGGTGGGGCCACGTGGACAGGAAGGGGGGCTTCCGTAGCGCCCTAATGAAACAAGTGCCGGTGTTCACTGGCAAGGCACTCAACACAAAGTAGAGGAACCTAGCGAACCTGTGGAACCGCAGAACGGCCCGGAACAGGGTGGAGGCTACTTGTGGTCTTTCCGAGCTGCCAACCTGGCTCCTCCCCATACTGACAGTGCATTAGTTAGCTACTTCAGAGCTCATGTGGGAGGAGAGGCCCTTGGCCCTGGGAAGGTTCTATGTCCCAGTGTATGGGAATGCCAGGGCCAGGAGGAAGGAGGGGGTGGGTTGGTGAGCAGAGGGAGCGGGGAGGGAACAGGGTTTTGTTGTTGTCGGTTTTTTTTGTTTGTTTTTTTGTTGGTTTTTTTTTTTAATTTTTATTCTATTTTATTTCTTTTTTCTTTTTTTTTTTCAGAGGGAAACTGGGAAAGGAGATATCATATAACATGTAAATAAAGAAAATATCTAAAAAAATAAAAATAAAAAAATAAAATAAAAAAACCCTTGCTGCTGCTCAATACAGTCGATCTGCACCTCCATGCTGGTCTCTGGCCTCTCTTTCCCAGGTTCGTCACTCCTCCCTCACTCTGCTCCAGGATCCCAGTTCCCACGTTTTAGATCAGTTAGAAACACAGATTCATCCTTTCTTGTCTGCAGACCAACTCCATTTTCTTACTTTATTTAAACACTGAGCCTTTTGCTTTGACAACTTCAAGCAGGTAGATAATACAATCTCATTATTCTCTCTTGTCTCCCCCACCCCCACTCTCCCTATAAATCTCTTCCCCATATTCATGGGGTTTTCCTTTATTTTGTGACCCACTGGGTTTAATGGGGTCCATCTGGGTGACCATGGGTTTAGTTGGAACTATCTACCCGAGCCTGGTGGACTCCCTGTAGGTACATAACTAAAAACAATGACTATCTGCTAGTAGCAAATAGTTGGGTGGGGAAGGGAAGGGTAGGGCCCTGTGCACTCCTCCCCAGTCCAGGACAAACTGTTGACAGGGCCACTCTTGTGCAGGCCCAGTGCAGGCAGCCGCAAGTGTGCCATCATGATTGCAATGGCTGTCATGCTCAGATGGGGTCCGCAGCCCTTCTCCTCCGTATCTGGACCTTCTCTTCCTTCTCTTCCCTCTTCATTGTGTTCTCTGTACCTAAGAGGGAGTGGCACTGACGTCCTGTTTAGGGCTGAGCCCTAAACCAGCACCGATTCTCAGCACCTTGAGTAGCCTTGAATTTGTACATTTTCCACCCCTGTCCACCACAGAAACAGGCTCTTTTGATTAAAGCTGAGAGTGCAGCATTTGTCTGTGGGTATACACATAGATATTTGGAAAAGGATTTATGCTATGTCGGTTTCATCGAACAGCAGCAAGCTCCCCACTTATCACCTATGACCTTCCCGCATTTTTGACCCAATTTGAATGGGTTTGCAGCACCAAGCCTGGGTCCCCTCCTGTGGAGCACGCCTCAAATCCAACCTCACAACAAGTCAGTTGCTCCGGAAAGAGCCTTATAGCCTCAGAGAAAGGTAGATTAAAACTACTTTGAAATTCTGTCTCATCCTAATCAAAATGGCATCCTCATGAATACAAATGACACAAATACTGCTGTAGATGTGGGGAAAGAGGGTCCCTTATTCACTGTTGGCACGAGTGGAAATTAGCACAGCCAATTCAGGTGTTCCAAAAAACATTATAAATAGATCTACCATGTAGCCCAGCCATACTGCTCTCTAGGCAAGTCCCCAAAGGACTCTCTATCCCCTACAGAGACACTTGCACATCTTGCTTGTCACTGCTCTGTTCAATAGTTAGAGTGTGAAATTAGCTTGGCTGTTCATCAACTGAAGAATGGACAGTAAAAATGTGGTATAGAGACACAATAATCTGTAAAGAAAATGAAATTATAACAACTTCAGGCAAATGGACAGATCTGGAAAAAACATAGCATGAATCAGCCTGGCCCAGAGGACAAACATCACATGCTTTCTCTCGTGTGTGGATCCTAGCTTTGCATCTTCAGCAGCCTGTGTTTACCTTGGAGTAACTGTAGAAGCCGAGAAACTAGGAGAGGGATATTGTGACAGGTTTTAATAAGGGAGTGGGGACAGTGAAACACAGATAAAATTTTTGCAGAGAGGAGACATGATGGAGATTTAAAACGGAAGAGTCAGAAAGACAGGGGAGACAAGGGGGCAAGAGAAGTTCAGCCATAATAAAGAGAATATAGAAAGCTGTATGCAAACACCGCTGTCCAATAATCTAGTTGAAAATATAATTGTTAGCGTGAGAAGACAAGTACACTGCCCATCTAAAAGTTCTCATACCAGGCGTGGGATACTTCCATGCGAGGTGTTTGTCAGGGAGATTTCAAGGGACCGCCCCCAAACCAACACAGGCTCTTGCCATTCCCTTTGGTTGCCCATCAGAATCAGACCACTAGACTCTGTTGCTAAAGCTTCCACACACCTTGGTTAAAAGGTTTAGAGAAACCAAGCTGGAAGCTTCCTCCTTGCTGTCTGGCTTCCGTAGTGCTGGGAGATACTGTGCGAGCTGTGGGTGAAGAAAGACTTGGACTGTCTCACCCAGCAGTGAATGCGATGAACCTCAGTACCAACCTGCCAGGCAGGATGTGTCGGCTCCACATGTCTATTTCAATGTATGCTTGACACGGGTTATACATACATCAGTATAGAAGCATAAGCAGAGATTCCGTTCTAACTCTGTCATTTGGCAAACACGATGGCTACTTTATCTGTTTGGCTACGTCTTATCTTTGGCAGATGTTTCTCAGGATATCTGGCCCATAGGCCTTATGGGGTTTGTGGGAATAGGGGTGGGGACAGAGATGGAGGGGAAACCCAAACCAATTCAGGCCATTTAGACCTCGTATCTAGATGCTTCCTCAGAACATAATCATTGGTATGTCAGAACCCCATTGTCTCTGTCAGTAACTGGGAGGATGTGCTGAGCCCAGGGTCAGCTATCAGTGAGGTGATTTCACTGAGAAAAGACAGAAATGGATGAGCAGATATAAGAGACCCCAGTGTTAAAGAGAATAAAGCAACAAAAACAAAACCTCACTCTCTAGTACTGCGAAGATGGCTCGACAGATAAAGTGCTTACCTCATATACATGAGGACCTTAGTTCAGGTCTTCAAACCCCACTTAAAAGACAGTAGTCAAGCCAGCCCATGTAACTCAGACAGGATCCCCAGAGCATGCTGGTTAGCCAGACTAGCTAAAACTGGCAAGTTCGATGCTCCAATAAATCAAGTGAAGAATGATCAAGGAAGTCATCCAGCATCAACCTCAGGCCACGCCCACACATGTGTTGGCACATACATGTGAATATGCATGCCCACATACAACCCCCCTCACGCATGTACACATGATAAAATGGTGGGGAGAGACATCATTTTTGACATCATTTTAAGAGTCTGACTCCATTTCCTTTAGAAATCCCTTCAGTCTTCCCGGCCTGAAACCTTGGTCTCCATCCGACCCTCCCTTTTCCCAGGCCGGATTCTCTTAATGCAAGCCAAGCAGTCTCTGGCAACCCTCACCCACTCTGGCTTCCCGTGACTCCACCTGTTGAAGTCCTTGCTTTCTCCTTTGTAAGCCTGAGCGACAGCTTATGTTCTGCTATGGTCTGAATGTGAATGGTCCCTCCAGGACTCACGCTCTGAGGCTTGCTCCCCACGAGGTGACGCTATTTTGAGAAGTTACTCAGAAAAGAGGAGCGGAGACTTTGAAGGAAACTTACCGGTACAAACATGCCTTTAAAGCAGATCAGAACTTCATTGTGCATCCTGTATCTATTTCCTGTCGACACTACTGTGAAGAAGCGTTCCCCTCACATTCTCCTACCATCCTGATACTGTACCAAGCACAGAGGCCAAGAAACCATGGGCTGAACCCTCTGTGACCATGAGCCAAATGATCTGCCCTTTTGTCCACAATCAAGTAAAACAAACAAGTGGATGTATTCCTTCATTTCTTTCCTGGCTTTCTGATTGCATAAAAGGCTTCTACAAAACCAAGTAGGTTTAAGTCGCAGTGAGTCTCTTCCTTTCCCCCCAGGGGAACCAGACTTAGATCACACCAAGTCATGCCAGCCAATGTAAACAGCTTCACGAGCTTCTCTGTCTTACTACGTGGATTCTATGGTGCCTTTCAGAAACCAGTGTATGGTCTGGAAAGGTGGACTTCTGGTTCTCATTCATCTGGCCTGCACTCAGTTCTGCCAAAAGGAGGCAGGACACAAACTCATACCCACACGGCTCTTATCTATGTGCCGTGTCACTGTGGCCAAGTGTGTGTCTCTAGCTCTAGCAGGCTTGTCAGAGCTGGAAGCTGGGATTTCAACACCTCCCTGGCCTCTAAGTGTTTGCTTAATTCTCTCTTTTGGTCCCTTGGTGTAGGCAGAATGTGAAGAGACTTAAAGGTCAGCTCAAGACACCCCGAGACCAAGTTCTCAGTGCAAAGGTTTATTTATCCCAGAGGGACAAAGGGCAGAGACAAGGGACAAAGACAGGAGATAGAGGAAGAGGAGGAAGGGGAAGGGAACAAAGGAGAGGGAAGAAAATGAACAAGGGAGAGGGGTAGGGGTGTTTTCTTCAGAAGAGGTGGTGGGGAGTGGGGGTGAATGATAACAAAGGACTGTCTGGATAGAGGAGACAGATGTGGCCCATAGGAGAATGGCAGTTTATAAAGATAAAAGAGGAAACCCCATGTTAGAATGAAGTGTTTAATTTTAATTGGACATGTTAATTAAGTGAGCCAAAGGGAGCTTTTGATTGCTGGACTTCTATACTTTGATAGTTGGAGCTTGGTAGTCAGCCTGAGGAGGAAGAAGTGGCCAAATAGGGCATGGACTTTGGTGGCTAGCTTTAGGAATGTGATCTAATGGTTTTTAGCAAGGCAGTGGGAATGAGGGCAGGGCCTGCCAGAGCCATGTTTGCCATGCTAGGGCTGGCTAGAGTCACACCATAATGTTCATGATCATTATCGTTTCCAACTGGAGTTTTCCATTGCACAGACACTGCTCAGACAACCTGTGCCTGCCTCTAATGCGTGTGGCATTTCACAAGTGTCATTGTGTCTGCCACAGAGGAATGCTGGATGGGTGGCCTGCGGTGTCACTTTATAGTCATTGAGACACAGGGAAGAAACAGAGGATACTGCAGCTGGAAGGAATTGGATCCAACCAAAACCACAGCAAAACAACAGCAGAGAGTCTTCCCTAGGGTGGCAAGACAGGAGTGCAGGCTGCGAGGGACAATGTGTTAATAAAATCTTGATATTTTTAGAATGAGCAGACAGCTTCCTCTTGGGTACTATTGGAAAAGCGATCCTGCTTATAGGCTCAGGAGTAGATTGAATGACATTTCAGTGTTTCTCCCATTCCTAGGACAATGGCAGGATCTCCATTAGAAGGTCCCTCTGCCTCCGTTATACCAACTTCCAACAAGTCTCACTCTCCTGTAAATGCCTGACAAGGTCCACGCTTTAAAATATTATCTTATTATTTTATGCACATGGGTATTTTGCCTTTGTGTATGTCTATGCACCACTTTCAAGCATAGCGGCCATGGAAACCAGAACTGGGTGATGGATCCCCAAGGACTTGAGTACAGACAGTTGTGAGCCACCATTTGGGTGCTAGAAATTGAACCAGGATTCCCCTGGAAGAGCAACGAGTGCTCTTAACCACCGAGCCAACTCTCCAGCCCCCAGGTCCACATTTTAGGAAACTCTAACTTTCTCTTTCCCATCCAGCCCTCACTACCAACTCATTTCACCAGTAATTCATATCTGCTCTTACAAGAGAACCCCTAACATGGAGACTACACTAGATGAGCAGGAAGATGAATCCTCTCTGCGGTCTGAACTGCTGTCCTACCACCAAGCATTAGCAGCTCCACATTGCTCACCAAAGCGTCCATGTCGTCTAACCTCCCGGCAGTGTCGAAGGATCCTAAAATCTATCCTCCCAGATGCCCCAGAGGGGCTTCCTGAGCCACGGGCACTCTTCCTTGACCTCCACCCACCCAAGGGCAGAAGAAAACTACTAAATGGCACGGCTGGCTGAGCAAGGCTCCCAGTCTGGTAATGACCAATGCCCATGCAGCTTGGTTCTGGTACACACAGAACACACTCATTCTTGTAAGATGTTTGAATTTCAAAAAGCTTTTTTTTTTTGAGAGAGAGGAGGGGACACGGGACAAAGCCATTTAGGAAGCATTATCACCTTAACAAGTCAGTTTCTTTGCAGAAGAATGTGTGCATCCCCGGAAGGAACGAGTCTTCCAGCTGTTCGCCTTCTGTTTGTTCCCACGGTCATTTCCCTTACCCAAGGAGAGGGAAGCAAAGGACACAGACACTGCTTAGTGACTGGCACTCTGCTTGGAAGCTACTCTCTACCATCTTTACCCATATGCCACACGCAGGCCAGATTATCTTCCTAACCCATGCTTCTCATTGGACAACATGGCTAGTTCCTCAGGGGTAGGCCCAGGGTTGGTAGGTCTATGTCAGTAGCCTGCAGATGAACCTTGTCCAGCATCTTCTCTAACCTCTGTCTACCAACATGCCACCAACAGGCTCGGAGGAAGTTGGTCACTTGGGGTGTGCCTTTCAAGCAGCTCAGAGCCTCAGTGTGCTGCCCTCTGTCTCTGTTTTCTGTCCACAGTGGTGTGAAGAAGTGCTCTCTTGTGATCATGATACTCTCCCCAAGCAAGGGAGACCAAGAATCATGGGCTGAGCCCCCTGGAGCCTCCCCTAGCTCAGAATGTGTTTCCATGCCCAGGAGACCGTGCCTACGCTGAGCCACTTTCTCCCCATCCTTCTCATTAGCAAATGCTTCTTCGTTCATTGGGTTTTGGCTTAAATGTCACCTCATCTTTCTGTCTTTGCTAACTTTGAGTTGATTAGGCTTTCTCCTCTCCTTAGATCACTTTTTTTAAACTTATAATACGGTCCACGTTGTTCTTTACAACTGCGATGTGTCATATACAGTCAACTCTTATGACAAACAACTGAAAAAGACATGTCTATGACTCAATAACAAATATTTATTCTTGCTCAAGTGTGAGCCATTGCTGGGGACTCTCCTCCTCGTGGTGACTAAAGGATGGAGACCGCCTCCCCTTCCTACCTCTGTGCCTAAAACTTCAGTGTTCGTCACTCCCACTCAGACCAACAGTGAAAGTAAGCACAAAAAGAGCAGGGAGGTTGAGGCTCCAAGCCTGGCCAGATCTCTAGCCCTCACTCCAAGACAGATATGTCATCGTATTGACTGACCATACTCCCCATAGTACTGATTCAGAACCAAGAAATGTCTTCAAGAGAAAACCAGAGGTGAATCTGTCCCACACCCAGTGAGCAGTGGCTCTCTAGCCATTGCATTTGAGAACAGGACCAGTCGAAAGGAGTCCAATTTAAGGTTTGGTGTATCAGCAAGAATTTTCACATAATGGACTGACTGACTGATGTAACACAACCGGCCTGTGTCCATGCTTGCCATTGTTTGGCCTTAATATCCAATCAATCATCATGATGGCAACCTAGGAAATTAAATTACTAGATAAATCAAAAGGACCTATCATATTTGCCATTAAATAAATGAGATGAGCAATTTCTTAGGAATTTTAAAAATCATTTCGCTCAGCTCTGTAGCACACTGTGGAAGAGGAATTATCTCTGAGAGACTAGTAATGACTACAAAGCAAATGACTCTGGGTAGAGTACCAGCTGAGTACCTGTGATGCCCCAGATTTGCTCCTCAGTACACTCTCACACACACAGACACACACACAGACACACAGGCATACACACAGACACACACACAGACACACACACAGACACACACACATACACATAGACATATACACAGACACACACACATACACACAGACATACACACAGGCACACACACAGACACACACACATACACATAGACATATACACAGACACACACACATACACACAGACACACACACAGGCACACACACAGACACACACACAGACACATACATACACATAGACACACACAGACACACACACATACACACAGACATACACATAGACATATACACAGACACACACACATACACACAGACATACACACAGATACACACACACAGACACACACACATACAGACACACACACATACACACAGACATACACACAGACACACACACAGACACACACACATACACATATATACACACATACACATGCACACATATACACAGACACAGACACAAACACAGACACACACACAGACACACATACATATACACAGATACACACACATACACACAGACATACACACAGACACACACACAGACACACACACAGACACACACACAGACACACACACAGACACATAGACATATACACAGACACACACACATACACACAGACATACACACAGACACACACACACAGACACATACATGCATATACATACATACACATATATACACACATATACACATGCACACATATACACAGACACACAGACACAAACACAGACACACACACAGACACAAACACAGACACACACACAAATACAACTAGTTTTTCTTTTTCTCCCCATCAGCCTTAGAATGATTCAAGTAATACAGCTCCTAACTGTAAATTAAAACCATTAAGTTCCCAGAAACATACGTCATTTGATATTTTCTAAAGTCAAGAACACAAGAGAATATAAGAGAGGGGTTTCAGTTTTGGCCAGATATGTACAGATAGTGCAAATCCTTGTCTCTTATAAAACGAAACAAAAACAAACCAGAAACTTTGAGACACGTGGAGGCTCATCTCTAACAGGGAAAATTGCTTTAAGGTAAAATGTTAGCTTATGGTTTATCCACTTGGGATTGTTTTATAATAGGCAAATATGAAAGTGATATCTAGTCATTGAAAATTCAACTTTGCTTAGTATGTGTGCATATATAAGTGTGTGTAAATGTGAAAGACAGAGAGAGGGAGAGGGAGAGAGAATATGTATGTGTGTGTGTGTGTATACAAGTGTGTAAGCACTGCTTCTTACACTGGATTGTAAGCGCAGAGCCTCTTATTATACTGCTAAGCCCCTGCATCTGAGTTGATCACCTGAGTTACCAGTATGCTGGGCAGTGGTAGTGAGCTACAGCTCCCAGAAAACCCCAATCACAAAAAAGAAATAAGCCCGCAGTCGCAGGGTTCTCTGTTGCTAAGCTATGCTCTTCACATACATGGCTTAAAAACATTTACTTACCTTCAGGCTAGTTTTAACTAACAGTGGGTTCCGTTGGTACACTGCCCCATCATAAGTGAAGTGACTCTTAGGAGCTTGGTGAATCTGAAGAATAATTTAGGCTTGGATTTCCAAAGCCTTTATATTTCTCATACACTCTGAATACTAAGCCACAGATCTGATGAGGAAAACTGAGAAGGGTGAAGGGGTTTGGTGACGGTCACAAGGCAGATCACAAGGCACATGCCAGGGGCAGGAGCCTTATCTTAACATAGCTCGCTTTACTTCATTCATTCCATCTGTTAACTAGTCGAGCTGATCCTTTCAGTGATGTGCGTGCCTCATTGGATGGCTTCCAATGGACGGTTTCCTGTCTTCTCTCTACGCGGTCTCTGATTAGGATTCAACTATCCACGTATCCCTCTCTCTCTGACAATTCCAAGGTTATACTACAGGAAAGACCCTGACTGCCTGAAAACTCAGCACGACTTCCCCTGCCAAATCCTCTCCTGGCACTACTTCTTCCCCGTTAACCCACCAGAGCAATTTTACATTGACTTCTGAGCTTCCCAGGCTGACAACAGCATTTCCCACCAGAATACAGGCTTAATGAAGACAGGACCATGTTCAGTTTTACCCATGGTGATAGTCACAGTGCTGATCACTATGCCAGGCTCATAGTAACATGTTCCCAGTGAGTAATAAAAGTCAAATTATCAATAAAGTAATTAATCAACACAATATATTTTCTTGTGTTCCTTCCTGTTTTGAGATGCTATCATAGAAATTCATCACATTAGATGGCCTGTCAAGTGGAGAAGTTTTCCTTTCTATTACGCTAATTTATGTTGATTCATTTTATGAGAAGAATTCCAGGAAAATGATGAGCCAGCCTACACTGTCTTTATTCGAGATGACAGAGCGTCTGACTGACTATATGGCAGTGTTGTAGAAATGAGGATGGTAGAGAATGTAGCTGTAAAAGAGGATGGAGCTCTGGTAAGGCCTTTGGGTTAAAGCCAGAAGGACCAGGCACTACAGGTAGGCTGGCTTTAGCCAGCATCTTGGTCATGAGGGAGCTGCTCTCTTCTCTGGAGCCCTGATTGCTCATCTGAGAGATGTGAGGGATGCTCAAGTCTTCTGCCTTGAACAAGTGGCAATGCGTCAAAAGCGCCACCCATCACCGCCTCCCTGTAAACCTATAGTTCTCCTACAGGGAAGTTTTTTAGAACTAAAAGCTTTTCCTTCTTAATGGCTACATTTTTTCTTGCTGTTCTTAAGCTGTTACTCATAATGAAATACACCAAGAAAAATGTCAGTCTTTGTAGGGTGTATCCTTATCAAGTCCCCTGACTGGGAAGAGAAGACTGCCGGTACCCAATTTCTGGAAATAAATCCGAACCGCAGCTTTTACAGAATAAAAGCCTCCAAGTCAGAAGTCATTTACTAGCTTTGGATACAATCAGTCAACTGTACTGAGCCTTGGGTCTTTAATTTAGCAGATATTTGTTTAGCTGGCTTACTCCCATAGAATGGTCATGTGGTTCTCATAGGAGAGCGTTCAAGAAAAATAATTGGAAATATAAAAGAGGCAATAAGCATGCATTGCAAATGCCTGAAAGATGCTCCAAGGAGTAATGACAAACACAGGCATTGTGCTGCCAATTATAGGTATTATGAGTCCCAGCAGCCTGTTAGTGACGAATCCCAGGTGGTTAAGATCTCAAGTGCTCACTCCCTCCTTCTCTTGCATAGTTTCACACCTAACTGTTCATGTGGTGATTCAATGAGTACTTAGTTAAAAAAAAAAAAAAAAAAAAGCTACTGCCTACCCTGCAGGTAAGAAAGGACTTAAACCCACATAATAAGCACTGCCAGTAAGTAGATATCAACAGCAGATGGGCAAGGGTGTGTTAGAGATATTCTAACCCAGAGAATTGGGGGGATTGTAAAGCCAATGTTTCTCTGAGAAGACTATGCCTGCTCCGATTCAGGAGCTGTAGTCACACCATCAGGGACCCATCCCTCCAGCCAAATGGAGCTCAAAACGTGAGTTTAAAATCTTACAGATATGGTGAATTGATTTTTTTAAAATAAGGGTGTCAAAACCATTCAGCAGAAGAAAGGACAGTGTCTCCAGTAAATGATGCTGGGAAACCAGATATCTACATGAAACAGATGAGATGGCATTTTGTTATGACGATAGGCAAAAACTAACCAAAAAAAGGAATGTAGATCATTGAACTGAAAATAAAAACCTGAAAGAAAGCAGGGCATCAGGGCACATTCCCCTAATGCCAGCCCTGGGAAGGTTATGGTTGGAATTTATGCCAGCCTGGGTAATCTGGCAAGACTCTTTCTCAACATTTCCCTATTCCTCCCCCAAAAACCAAAACAAATAGGCAAAAATAACTAAAAGAAGCCACAGGGTGAAGCTTCATAACACTGTCATTTCTTGTTTTCACCCAGAGATTCTGGCAAGAAAGAAAGAAAGAGAGAGAGAGAGAGAGAGAGAGAGAGAGAGAGAGAGAGAGAGAGAGAGAGAAGAAAGAAATAGAAAGAAAGAAAGAAAGAAAGAGAGAGAGAGAGAGAGAGAGAGAGAGAAAGAAGGAGAAAGAAAAGGTAGTTCATTTACTGTTGTCAAAATTAACAATTCCTGCTCACCAAAGGGCAATATCTAAAAAATGAAGTCAGTCTGTAGAATGGGAAAATATGTAGAGAAGCTGCATTTGTGATGGGAGATTAATATCCAGTGTACAAGAAGATCTCTCACAACTCAAGAAGCCAAACATTCCAATTGGAAAGCAAGCATGAGACTTGAGTAGACATATCCCCACATATGAATGGCCTGGAAGCCATGAAAAGATATTTACTATTACAGGCCATTAGCAGAATACAAATCAAAACTACACGAAGAGACATCCACATTAGACCATAATTATGAAAAAAAAAAACAACAACAAAAAAAAAAAAAACAAAAATGGAATGGGCTACAATGTGTTAACAAGGATCTGAAGAGGCCCAAATCTGTGTACCTTGTTAACGGAGAGCTAAAATGGTGCTCCCACTCTGGAAAGCACTTTGGCAATGCCCCAGAATCTTACACATAGAACCACTCTATGATCTAACCATTCTACCGTTAATGCATCCACACTAAAAAGTGAAGAGATAGACTCAACAGACACTGGTGTCCATAGTGGATAACCAAAGGGTAGAAACAATGCAAATGTCCATCAGAGGGCTAGATAAACACCATGGACAGACGTATATTTTGGAATACTGTCATGATATTCTCTAACACGGACAAACCTTGAAGGTACTACGCTAAGGGAAATAAACCAGACACCAAAAGGATAAATGTGAGATAATCTACTTCTATGGAAAAAATATAGAAACAGAAAGGATAGCTAAGGTTATGGGGAGCTGGAAGGAGAAAGGAAAGTGGAGTTGATATCTAACAGTGTAGAGAGGAGTTGATATCTAACAGTGTAGAGAGGAGTTGATATCTAACAGTGTAGAGAGGAGTTGATATCTAACAGTGTAGAGAGGAGTTGATATCTAACGGTGTAGAGAGGAGTTGATATCTAACAGTGTAGAGAGGAGTTGATATCTAACGGTGTAGAGAGGAGTTACTATTTAACGGTGCAGAGTTTGTGTTTAGGATGATAAGAAGTGGTGGTGGATGATGGTAACAACGAGTGTGCAAAACTGTGAACACACTTAGTGCCTCTGAGTTTCATACGTGAAATAGTTAAGATGATAGATTTTATGTAGAAGGGAGGTCTTGATGTGATAGGAAATTGGTGTCTGTCATCTGTTACAGATACTGGGTGTGATCTGTTTATTTACAGATCTTCAAACTCAGGAAGGGAAGGTGAACTTATGGGAAAGGGCTAGCTAGTGCCTGGCTTTCCCTCCACCCCATGTAGCCCTTGCTCATCGATCTAAGCTTCTCATCAGTCACGTCTCTTTTTTCCCCCTTTCAAATATTTCTTGGAATGACAAATAAGAATAGCAAGCTCCAGCACCCCCACATCTCTGGATAAATGAGATGCCACCTCAGCCTGCCGTCACTGTCCGGCTCTGCCAGAAAAGGGCAAAGTGGAAACTTAATTAGCTTTCTGAGTAAGTTGGGGGTTGGGGGATGGGAAGACACAAGTCCTTGGGGGTTAGAGCAGGGAAGGCGACACAGGCAGAGGGATGAAAATGAAGCAAGTCCTTTTTAAAGCAGTCCCTCTGCCCTGCTTTGGGAAAGATCTACAAAAGACGCCGGCTCAACCATGACAGCTGCAGAAATCCCCAGAGAGGCTCACAGGGACAGTCGTCTTAGTCTTCCACCCAGGAGGACAGCTTTCATTTTCCGTGTCAGAACAATCGACAGAGCTGCTATTATGGAGGCATGTTCCAGATGTCCACTAACAATAGGATAATTCTCAACATCTGGAGTTGTGACCACAAGAGACCCGCCAGCTCCACAAAAAAGCCATCTAGAGGAAGCCTCGTATGGGTGACAGAGTGTCGCAGACCAGGATGAATCAAGCGCTGCATCCCAGTGATCCTTTTCTAACAAGCAAGGACAGTCTTTGTTTAGCCTTCTCATTCTCCCTCCATTGTATATGAAGGGAACTGGTAGTGGAGAGGGGGTAGGGGAAAGGAGAGAGGGAGGGAGAAGAGGAAGGAAGAGAGGAGAGAGGATGGTTGTCTGGGGCGTTAAAGAAGAAACAGGACCTGCTGTCTAACAAATCAACACAAGGAAGAGTCAAGAACAAAACCAATCCTTCTAGATTTCTCCATCTGCCCAGCTTCCATTACATCTTTTTTTTAAGTACTATGACACTGGTCTACAATTCTCCCAACAGGCTGCTGATCTTCAGTGTGTGAGTGTGTGTGTTTCTGAGTGTGTGTGTGTCTGAGTGTGTATGCATGTGAGTATGAGTGTTTGTGTGAGTGTATGAGTGTGTGTGAATGTGTGTATAAGTATGTGTGTGAGTATATGTGTGTGAGTGTACGTGTGCATGTGCTCATGCCTATGAGTGTGCATGTGCGTGTATGTGGCATATGAACGTGTGTGTGTGTGTGTGTGTGTGTGTGTGTGTGTGTGTGTGCCTAAGTGTGAATGTGCCTCAGGCAGAGGCTGACTTCAGATGCCCTGTTCTATCTCTCACTGCCTAATTCCTTTGGGATACCATCTCCCCCTAAACCTGGAGCTAGGCTGGGAGCCAGCAAACTTCATCTCTTGTCCCTACCCCTCACGGTATAGGTTTGCAGGAAGCCATATCTGTTTCTCCATTGTTGTTTTGCCAGGATCTAAATTTGGATCCTCAAGCTCACACAGAAAATGTTCCTACCCATGGAACTACCTTTGCATCTGTCCACCTTACTTCTTGAGACAGGTTCACTAAACCTGGAGCTCATCGTTGGCTGGACTTCCTGGCCAGCCCCAGGGAGTCTCCTGCTTCTACCTCCTCAGCACTGTAATTGGAGACATGCACCACTACTCTTGGTGGGTGTGGGTGCTGGGAATTCAAGCCCAGGTTCCCGTGACTGCATAGCAAGCACTTTACTGATAATAGCCCATCATTCAGTCCCAGATTGTTCATCATTGATACGCCAGTGGCCTGCACAAGAAAATGCCAGTTATCTCAATCATATTGAAATTGCCAAGGGATGTATCTTGGAAACTTATCAAAGAAGTTCTATCCTTTTTCAAACCTTTAGTTACTGATTGTGGGGGGGGGAGTCAGTGGACATGTGTATGTCGTGGAGTCAAATGGCAGTCAGAAGAAAATTTATGAGATTCAGTTCTCTCCCCCTACTGTGCAGGTTTAAAAATGGACTCGGGTGGTCAGATTTGGTGGCAACCTCTTGTGCCCACTGAGCTGTTTTGCCAGCCCTTGAAGCAATTCAAATGTTCACCTGGGAAAATAACTTTCAAGGCATGTTGATAATTTTTTTTTTTTGCCAAATTAAAATTAAGAAGATCATAGACTCAGAGGGAATCAAAATGCAACATAAAGTTATATTAGAGAAAAAATGTGGTGATTGTTGAAACAGTGTGGGAAGCTTTATTCAAGCTATTGTTATTGAATGAAGAGAGACTAGATAATGGGGAGGGAGGTTTCAACTCCAGATACAACAAGGATGACTGGCAAAACATGATCCCTAGGCTGAGAGAAGGAAGCCGAGAGGGGGTGGCTAGAAAATGCCAACAGGATGATGAAGATAGGCAAGACTCCTGCTGAACAGACTTGAGGGCAGACCAGAGAGACCAGACAGCAAAGACGAGTGAGAAAAAATCTCACCATGTCCAGGACCCTCTCACTAAACTGACTTAGCAGGAGTTTTGCTAAGATGTTCCAAGAACCATAAGCCTGTGTAGAC
The DNA here is from genome assembly GCF_008632895.1 of Mastomys coucha. Classification (NCBI taxonomy): domain Eukaryota; kingdom Metazoa; phylum Chordata; class Mammalia; order Rodentia; family Muridae; genus Mastomys; species Mastomys coucha. The sequence goes on along the minus strand of NW_022196905.1, from coordinate 175,416,259 downwards.
TATGGGTCATGTTAATTTTGGTGTGTGATATTTTTATTTACATATTGTTTGTTTTTATAATAAAGTTTATAATTAAAAAAAAGAATCATAAGGTGGGGTGGTGTTCTGGAAAGATGACTCAGTGATTAAGAGCACTTGCTCTTCTTGCAGAGGACTTGGGTTAAGTTCCCAGCACCCACACAATGGCTCACAACAATTTATAATGCCAGCCCCAAGGGATCTGAAGGGGACATCAGGCAGGCAGGTAGTATACATATATGCATGAAGGCATAACATTTACACATAAAATTAATTAATTAAAATTTAAAAAGCCAGATGTAGTGGCACAACGTTTAATCCCAGCACTAAGGATGCAGAAGTGGGCAGATCTCTATGAATTCAAGTCCAGTGAGGTCTACAGAGTGAGTTCCAGGACAGCCAGAGCCATATAGTAAAACCCAGTCTCAGGGAAAGAAAAATAAAATGATTGGCTAATTCCTGACTGTGTTGTAGGTAGTAGGACCAGCCCACACCCTTGCTGGGCACACTTTCAAGTCACATGGCCAGCTCTGCTGCCCAGTTGATCCCTTGGATATTCAGCAATCTTTAACCTTACAAATAAGGGGGTGATGGGGACCAGCCCTTCCATGCCTGCTCTATTGTCTTATCACTTACAGTCCCTACCCATCTGCAATAAGAGATACAGGAAGAGGATTCTGAGAACATTATGAAAAGTGATGCAATAAACTGGCATGTCTCCTTGAGCCTAGTGATCATCTGTCTTAGTTAGGGTTTTACTGCTGCGAACAGACACCATGACCCAGGCAACTCTTATAAGGACAACATTTAATTGGGGCTGGCTTACAGGTTCAGAATTTCAGTCCATTATCAAGGCAGGATCATGGCAGCATCCAGGCAGACATGGTGCAAGAGAAGTGAAGAGGTCTACATCTTCATCTACAGGCCTCTAGGAGAAGACAGGTTCCCACATGGTTAGGAGAAGGGTCTCCTTGTTCACTCCCACAGTGACAGACTTCCAATAAGGCCACACATACTCCAACAAGGCCACACCTCCTAATAGTGCCACTCCCTGGGCCAATCATACTTAAACCACCACATCATCCTACATTGGAACTGCCTGAAACAAAGACCCAATGTTCTAAGCAGTCAACTCTGAAGATAAAAACCATAAGCCACAGGCTGCAAATAGATACAAATAAAAAGAAGATGTTGGGATGTTGATGGTGGTGTGAACTCCATATGCCCGTCTCCAAACAAGTCTACTTAAGTCCCTCATAGTTGGGATTTCTTAAAATTATTTGTAGCCAAAGACAACACCAGTTAAGATTCTTCCCTTTCCCCACAGAAGGTAGAAGGGGCAGACCAGTACCCAGGCAGGATGGAGAGACCTCTAATTTTTAAGGTGCTTTTTCAAGTGGGAAAGTCATGGTGACAGCAACTTGTCTTTAAATTTGTTTTGTTTTGCTTTGTCTTTCTGTTTGTTCGTTTATTTTTGTTTTGTTAAGTTCAGGATACTGCACCTGGAGAAAGAGAGAATAAAACTGTAAAGTGGTCATATTTCAGTATGGTGGCTTTCATAGTCAAGGTTTCTATTCCTGCACAAACATTATGACCAAGAAGCAAGTTGGGGAGGAAAGGGGTTTATTCAGCTTACACTTCCATATTGCTGTTCATCACCAAAGGAAGTCAGGACTGGAACTCAAGCAAGTCAGGAAGCAGGAGCTGATGCAGAGGCCATGGAGGGATGTTCCTTACTGGCTTGCTTCCCCTGGCTTGCCCAGCTTGCTTTCTTATAGAACACAGGACTACCAGCCCAGGGATGGCACCACCCACAATGGGCCCTCCCCCTTTGATCACTAATTGAGAAAATGCCTTACAGATGGATCTCGTGGAGGCATTTCCTCAAGGGAGTCTCCTTTCTCTGTGATAACTCCAGCTTGTGTCAAGTTGACACACAAAACCAGCCAGGACATTAGCCTTGGGCTCTAGAGTTGCAGTGTTCAAGGAAGACCAGCTCAGTTCTCTACTTAAAAATCTGTGGCAAGCTGCACTGCTTCTTACCTCAGCCATGCCCGGCTTGGTCAAGCAATATGCTTTAGATGGAGATGCTCTGGCCTACTATTAGTGAACATCTCAGGCATGCTTGCTGGCTTGGTTTTCCTTCTCTGTGATTTACCCTAAGAATGTGCAATGGCCACTGTCATAGAGGGAAGAAGAAACATGCAGTCAAATACCCAATCTTCAGCTCCGAGGAGAACCTCCACAATGGACATACACAGTCACAACCATTAGAATGTGGAGGTTACTCCCCTGTGGCTTTCCAGCTACATCTGCATATTTAAGACAAAAATCCCAGAGCGGTTGAAAAGGGACCTGACTTTCTGACTCCTTTGTTGCTCTGACATCATCTTCTACTGCTCTTCTGCTTTGTCACCTGCCCTCAGTGTGCCAGCCTCTTTGGGTCTCTGTGGACATGCCAGCTGTGTCTCTACCTCAGGACTTTCACACACTGATCACTTCAACTGGGACAGTGCCTCCACAGTCCTGGGGGACCACAACTGTTAATTTCCCTCAGATGTTTAAGGAAGTCCTCTGAGTAAAGACATACTCAAATGTCTGGTTTTAAATGGCCGCCCCAGTGCCTCCTAGTCCCTTCTCAGATGTCCTTTTCGACTTAGCATCTGCCATTGTCGCATATCCACCTATCCTGCCCCCGCACCAGAGCCTGGGCACTTTATTTGCTACATTCTACCCTGTAGCCAATCAAGTGGAACATCGACTGATGGATGGAAGGCTCTCACTAATTATGCATAAGGAAACAAATGGCTATAAATTAATTCTAATCTCAAAATAAAAACCTGCGTAAGTAGCCATTTCATTTTAATAAAAATTCACATTTTTGTTTATTAACTACCAAAACTCTTCAAATGACATTTCGTTTAAAATAAAAGCAATACAGATGGTTAAAAGAAGGTAATTCAAGTTCCCTTCATTGTAAATGAAAGTATTAGTCATTAATATGATAGGCACTTAACTCTTCTGCCTTCCAAATTAACAAATATCTTTTTTTAACTTTTATTGCATTATGATGATAAAAGTTACATGATTTCAATTTATCTGAATTTGTTAACATTTAAAAACATATTTTAAGTAAATAGAAGTAAATCACATTCTTATTTCCATTTTGTACCCCAACTCCTCCCAGAGACCCCCTCTTCAATACCTACAATATCTTTTTTTTGTCACATTCCTTAAAATTTATAAAATATTATAACAATAAAATGAGTATTATAAAAGTTGTTT
>NW_022196905.1:175383879-175411577 GCF_008632895.1 Mastomys coucha | reverse complement strand
TTTGAGGGTGCTATTTATGTCTTTCTTAAAGTCCTGTATCATCACCATGAGAAATGATTTTATATCTGCATCTTGCTTTTCCATTGTGATGGTGTGTCCAGGACTTGCTATGGTGGGAGAATTAGGTTCTGATGATGCCAAGTAACCTTGGTTTGTGTTGTTTAATTTCTTATGCTTGCCCCAAGCCATCTGGTTATCTCTAGTGCTACCTGCCCTTGCTAAATTGGACTGGAGTCAGTCCTTCCTGTGATCCTGATTATGTCAGAACTCCTCAGAGTCAAGCTGTCTCTGTGATCCTGTGATTCTGTGATCCTGTGACCCTAGGCTTGTTAGAGCACCTGGGAGTGCAGCAGCTTCTTCTAGGTGTTGTGGGACTGGCTGGGGAGCCTGGGCCCAAGGTCTGCTCAGGACATCAGTCCAGAGAGACAAGAAGGAACCCAAGCCACTCTGCTGGCATAGTTCCTGTGTGCCTAGTCCTGCTGGTCCCAGTTACTTCCGGTGTTGGGACAGATGTTGGGCCCTCCTCACCTCTGATCCTGAGAGTGTCAGAGCGCCTGGGAGTGGAGCTTCCTCTGGGTGTTGTGGGGCTGGCTACAGAGCTTGTGCCCAAGGTCCGCTCAGGACACCAGCCCAGAGAGACCGGCAACAAATGTCTTAAAGAATCATGGCACCCACGTTGTCAAAGATTCTGTTGCAAACACGTGTAAACCCAGCCCTGCTGCAGGTTTGTGCATGCATGCATACATGTGTGCATGTATGCCTGTATGCCTGTGTGTGTGCACATATACACACATACACACACAAGCACACATGTGCATGTGTGCACCACAGCTCATATATGGAAATCAGAAGACAACTTGTGGGAGTTGGTTCTCTCCTCCCACCATGTGGGTTCTGAGAACTGACCTCAGGTTGTCAGGTTAGGTGATAAGTCCTTTATACCCTTTGAACAATCTCACCAGCCCTCATGTTGAAACTTAACTGTCAGTGAGATAGTTTTGAGAGATACAGACTTTCAGGGGTGATGAGCTCACGGGATCTCTGCCTTCAGGAACAAGTTAATGTCATTATTGTGGGAATGAAGAAACCAGAACAGGTTCCTGAGAGAGGAAGTGTGGTCTTGCACTTCCTCCCTGCCTTGTGAGTGCTCACTTGCCCTCACACCTGCTTAGGATACAGCATGAAGTCCCTCAACAGATAAGCACACTATGCTCCTAGGCTTTCCGGCCTGCAGAGCTATGAGGCAAACACATTTTTACTGTTTATAAACTAGCTAGCCTATGTCGTCTTGTCATAGTCAGTGGCAGAAACAGACTAAGACCAAAAAGATGATGGGGCCAAAGAAATATAGCTACCATCCAAACAGATAGCACATATCCTTCCCTCCTTCATCAACATCATAACCCCAACATGGCCCCTGTGCTTCTTCTGGCTGCTAGGTGACCCAAGCTAGCCTGTTGTTCTCACACATCCCTTCTCTAGCGCTCATGTGACACACTGACCTTGGTGGAGGCATTCGCCAACAAGTATCCCTGAGCTGAGCCCCAAACTTCTCTGACCTTCTGCTGGCTTAGGAGAGCTGTGACTAGGAGGTGACATATCAGACAATTCCAGGGTAGAAGGTAAAGGAGTCATAGTAGAAGTGAAGGAACTCTAGAATGAGGCCTCAAGGTTCCAAATGGAAATTTCTAGAAACTTTATCATGTGGTGAAGAACCTATCTCAGAGGAATGGACCAATGATTGGGAAGAACTCAAGTGACATATAAGACATTTTACTAGGTAAGTTCATCTCAACTCCAAGGTGACAGGACACTGATAGCTGTCACCAACATGGAAGCCTGGGGAAACCTCATGGGTTATGGGTTGCCACTGAGGGTCAGTTCTTGTGCCCAGCCAGAGGTGTGGGCATATCTGTCATAATTCTGACTGGCCTCCTTGGCTGCATTCTCAAAGGCACAGTGAGGCATAAGGGCATCAACCCGGGTTTACCACGTGTATCCAGCCAAAGTGCACAGCAGATTCCAACATGAGCCTCCTGGATATTAAATATGGAGAAGTCTCTTAACTTGTATGTAAATCTGCTTCCTTATCTGGCTTAATAAATATGAAAATCATGGTTTAAAGTATCTGGCATGGTGCTTAGATCAAAGGTGAAACACAGAGATGGCTGTGGTAAGCAGCGGTGGTGTTGGTTTTGAGAGGTCTAAGAACGAAAGGATCCAAAGAAAGGCGAGATAGTTCCTATCTTTAAAGTCTCTAATATATGGGCTGGAGGCATGGCTCAGCAGTTAAGAGCACCTACTGCAAAGGACTCAAGTTCAGTTCCTGGCACATACCTAGGACAACTCATAATGACCTATATCTCCATGTCCAGGACATCTGACGCTGCTTCCAGACTCTGTGGGCACACATGTTGACATAAGACACACAAATAAAGTAATACAAATCTTCAAAGTCTGTAATCCCGGGGAGAGAGAGAGAGAGAAAGAGAGAGGGGGGGAGAGAGAGAGAGAGAATAGGGTGGCTGTATGACTGTCATACAAAATAAGACTACAAAAAGATGTCACTTTCCTTGCAACTCTAAAGGAATTCTCACTACACACAGCCCTGGTGATTGGAAATAAGTTCTGCATCAGATAGGAAAGGAGCTGTTCAGAAAAGCTTCCTGCTGGGGGGGGGGGTAGGGGGGATAGAGGAGGGGCAGTTCAAGAGGTGTAGAGATATGCTGCAGGCCCAGATGTTCAGGCAGAAGGAGACAGAAACCAAGATCACGAGGCAGAAAGAGGAGAAACTACCCTGAAACTGCCGTTCTGAGCTGAGATTGAGAAGAGCTGAGGAGAGATCAGACGCGAGTGTGGGAACTTGGAGAAAGCCCTTGACACCACGCTAAGGAGTTTGCACTTAATTCAGTGGTCAATGGGGAGCCGTTGGTGGCTGTCTGTACAGCCGTGCCGGACTAAATTAAGCATAAACAGTACTTAATAGCTGAAGTGGGACGGCCCAGAAATAGCTCTTGACTCAGGAACAGGCTGAGCACAAGGTAATAAGGAAGAGAACTCTGATCAAAGCAGAGATGTTAATTAAATTTCTAATTATTGAGAAAGGCCATTAGCAGCCCAGGTTGCCAAAGACAACCGCTGAGGAAGGGCTAGAAATCAGAGCGTTCACCCCAACCTTGGCTAGGGTCAACCAAGGTGGGTGCCTGCCTGTCTCAGTGGAGAGAGAAAAGGGTTGAGGACATTAATACGAGGTAGCTCGACACTCGAGGATGTGTGTTCTCTACAAGGTCGGAGCCCAGGCTCCAAAGGTCCATGTGGCTATGCTGGACACACTTTGACATGATGCGGTGACTCTCCAAAGAGCCAGTACTGGATCTCTAATTTTGTTCCCTTTACCACAAGACAAGTGCCAAGTTATCGCTCTCTATGCTGCTAAGGTCTCCAATGGTTAAAAAGGATGCCCTTTTTTTTTTTTTAACTCTATTTACTTACTTTGTATCTTAGTATCAACCCCCCTTCCTTCCAATTCCCCTCCTCAAAGTTCCTACCCATTCTGCCCTCCCCTTCTCCTCTGAGAAGGGGAAACTCTCCCCATCACACCACACCACACACACACACACACACACACACACACACACACACACACACCCCAGCACATCAGCCACTGCAGGACTAGGCAACATCCTCTCTCACTTAGGCCAGACAAGGTGACCCACTTAGAGGAACAGGATCCCCCAGCAGGCCACAAATGCAGGGACAACCCTGCTCCAGTTGTTGGGGGGACCCACATGAAGACCAAGCTGCATATCTGATACATATGTTGGCGGGGAGGGGGAGGGCTTTCTCAGAAGGAGAAAGAGCTATTGGAGGTGGAGGGAGGGAGGGATCTGGGTGGGAGAAGAGAGCAGGGTGGTGGGGGATGGGTAGAAGATTAGGTATAAGGAGAGCAGGAGAGAGAGAGAATGGAAATCAACAGCAAGTGAGGGCCATTCCTAGTATGTGCCAGAGACCTGAGATGTCAGGGGTAGGAAGAGCAGGGCTGGGGGGATGGCAGGGTGTCTATGGGGGTGGCTCTAGCTGAAACTCCTAGGAGTGGGGAATATGGAGCCTGAAGTAGCCACTTCCTGTAACCAGGCAAAACTCTCAGAAGAGGGATAAGGACAGCAATCCACCCACAAAACCTTTAACCTAAAATTTTCCCTGCCTCCAAGGTATGCAGGGACAAAGACAGAGCAGAGACGGAGGGAATGGCCAACCAGTGACTGGCCCAGATTGAGTCCCATCCCATGAGCAAGAATCAGTCGCTGGCACTATTGATGGTACCCTGTTATGCTTGCAGACAGGAGCCTAGCATAACTGTCCTCTGAGAGGCTCCACCCAGCAGCTGACTGAAACAGATGCAGAGACCCACAGCCAAACTTTAGATGGAGCTCAGGGAGTCTTGTCAGAGAGTCAGGGGAAGGACTGAGGGACTCAAAGAAGACAGGGACTCCACAAGGAGACTAACAGAGTCAACTAACCTGGATCCTTGGGGACTCCCAGGACTGGAACCACCAACCAAAGATCAAGCACAGGCCAGAACCTCTTCACCCTGCCACACTCACATATGTAAAAAGTATTCCTATCAGAAAGTGTTCCGTTCATTTGAATACTTAGTAACTCACCACTGGGTCATTTGGTCACTGACGAGTGGGGATGGTTAGACAGCAACCTTAGGATATCATTGGTCATTTGTATATGACAGTATACAAAAGTGTGGGCATGGATGTTGAAGTGGAACAATACTGTGTTAGCAATATACATCACTCTGCAGTTGATTAAAAACATTCACACACAACTTGTCTCATTAGAGATACAATTTACATTCCCTACAAGCATTTGAAAAACAGAGTCCTAGAAAGTCTCAAAGGTGCTCTCAGGCATGCTCATCAACATGAACTGGGCTTTATTTTTCTGTGCGAAAATATATTATCGGATGTAAAAATTATACCCCGAGGCAGTAGTTCCCAACCTTCTTAATGCTGTGATCCTTTAATACAGTTCTTCATGTTGTAGTGACACTCTGACCAACCGTAAAACTATTTTTGTTGCTACCTCACAACTGTAGCTTCTCTACTGCTATGAATTGTAATGTAAACATCTGATATGCAACTCCTGTGAAAGGGTTGTTTGAACTCTCAAGGGGTCTCGACCCACAGGTTGAGAACCACTGCCCTAAGGCATAGCATAAGGTCCTTGTCCTCCTAAACATAACCCTGCTGGTGGGAGAAAATGAATATGGCCATAGCTCAGGGGGAAACAATCAGTACACCAAGGCTTTCATGGCCATGATGAGAATTTAAAGGAGAAAATCCCCAGGATGGCTTCTGGCAGATGTGTAGATTCATCTTATCTACACATCTGCCACAACAGAAACACACGTTCCCAAAGCTTAGGAAGCCAGCCAGTGATTTCTCTAATCCCTACCTATAAACTTCTAGCCCCATGCTCCTGCAAGCAAGACTCCTTCCCTCTCTGTGGCCTGCCATCTGTGTATAACTACACCTCCACGTAGCTCAGAAAAAACGCACGCTCCACTCACAACCCAGCCATACAAAGGAGCAAGGAACGAACAACGGGGATGTGTGATCTTTGTCCCGGAAGCCGCATTTCCAGATGAAATACTATGGCTATGGAGAAAGGGATGATGAATACTGAAAAGTAATTAGTGTGAGGTTCGCTCAGGGGTCTTGAGGGATGGGTAGCAATGTGACAACGGCTCTGGGCCAGCAAAGGGGGAAAATCCGTCATGATAAGCAGAGTGGTTTGTGTGAGTGTGAGTCAGGAGGTATACCCAGGGTCAGTTTTCACATTCGGAGGGAATAAGGCTCCCGGCAGCGGCAGCTGAGATGAAAGAATAACACCAGGGGTTTTCACTGGGACCTTAGGTATGGTTCTATAGACTTTAAAAATCAAGCGGAGTGGCTTAGAGCTAAGCTCCTGTGTCTAAGAACACTGTGTGGATCGGGACTTCAAGGGTGGATGAGCTGGGTTAATGGTGGGAGCCAGTGGTATACTAGGAGGGCTCTTTCAAGGGTCGGTGCCTAGCAGGCAAAGACTCCACTTGAGAAAGAAGCCCTGCTGCAAAGGTGGTGTGAGAGGCAGTTCATGAGAGAGAGAGAGAGAGAGAGAAGTCTGTGCTCTATTGATCTGCCTGGGTAAAGGTTGCTTGGGAGGGGTCCTCCCCCAAGAAACCCATTTATCCTGCCTATGCAGGAAGCACGCAATACCAGAATTGCGCCCAACAACAAACAAAAGTCAAACACAGCTATATGAGTGCATTAGCCTGGCACACAGGAGATCAATGTTTATTGAGTGAATGGCTAAATGCATAAATAAGCAAGATGTAGGTTACAGAACACAGGTGGGACTGTACCAAAGAGAGACAATGAAAGTCTAGCAAAATAGGGTTGGGGAGACAGCTCAGTGGGCGGGAGCAGTTGCCCCTTCTGCAGAGGACCTGGGTCTGGGTTCCCACTATTCCCACCAGGCAGCTCGCAATGACCATTCATTGCAGTTCCAGGAGATCTGACAGTGTCTGGGCTCCACAGGCACCTGCACACGTGCGCTACACATATACACATGCAGGCATTTACACATATGCATCAAATAAAAATAAATAAATCTTAAAATTTAAAGATCTGGTAGAGAGCCAGTTGACATATTCACAGAGAGGAAACTTATTTTTTTTCTTTTCATGCCAACTGTCATAGCAAAGCTGTGACTTGTGGCACTAAAGAGTACGTTGACACACTAAAATATTCCCTACACCAAACTGATGCGTGTGCATATCTGTGAAATGGAGTGTGGGGGCTTGGGGGTACGTGCAGACACCAGGTATGCCTAATTGTACACATTCAAATCTTTGTGTTCTTTGTCTCAACTGCCCACATTTCCTGAGCAGGATATGTGTGGGTTGTTCTCGTGTGGCCATTATTTTCGGCTCACTCTTAAATATTTCAATTCCCATTCTATGAATGAATCAAAGGGAGGTTGCCTTGGCAACCGTTCACCTTTCTCTAATCAAGCCTCCTGAACAGCCTCAAGTGGCTTCTGGAGATAAAAGCCCTCAGCACGTGCAGAGCCAGAACCTCTCCCACTGCACAGAGGCCGACAGGCTCAGGGAGAGGGGCCGCGGGGACCAGACTCGGGGAAACACCACCTCCCTGCCTTTCACGCTTGTAACCACAGCCATTCATGCTAGCAAATGAACAGTAGACGCGATTCTGCAAGGACAAAGGATATTAAGAGGCTCTTTGTCAGTGAGCTTGTGAACCTTCTCTTTCCCAGATAACCTTGGCGTTGCTCAAGGAGAAGACAGGTTCATCAAATCCTTCCTATGCCCAGTTGCCCTGGGAAGTACTGCGGAGGAGGCAGAAAGCTGTTATTTTACAAGTGCTTGGATGTTCTGTTCTCATCCAGATCTTTATATGATTTACTTGGCATGTTCTGTTCTGGGCTCTAGCAGAAGGCTAGGAGTCTCATCAGGGGCACACATACACACACACATGCACACACCCCAGCCTCTGAGAGGGGAGAGAGGAACGTCCTCAGGGGCAGAGCGAAAGGAGGCATAGTCAGAAGCCAGTTTTGAAATCTGAGTTGCTTGTCTTAGTAGGGAAAGAGATGACCTGGCTAATTGAAAACAGGAAGGACATTCCTGGAGCTGGAGAGATGACGGCTCAACAGTTAAGAGCACTGGCTACTCTGGCAGAGAACACAGTTCAAATCCCAGCACCCATGTGGCTGCTCACAACCATCTTTAACTTCAGTTCCGGGCAGATACATCGCCCCCTTCTGGACTCTGTGGGTACTGCATGCACATAGTGCACAGATACAACAGCAGGCAAAATACTCATCTACAATATATCTTCTTTTTTTAAATTTTCAAAGAATAAAAGGAGGAAGAGTATCTCTGGCTCCCTATAGACATGGGTGGTTTGGAAGTGAGAAGAAAGACCCCCGCCCCCGGTAGCAAAAACAGGGACCTCACAAGTTTAGATTTCCTGTATTTTTTTTCTTGCCTATGACTTGGGTTCCTGTCCTTAGGATTCTGTTAAATTTCTACAGGATGCTGCTCCCTATAATTCTAAGCCTTGATTGGAAAGGATTGTGAGAAAGGCACCAAATGCTCCTGTTCTGAAAGTGCTCTTGTATACTGCAGTAGAATACAGGGGTTAAGATAGAGGCACAAGCTATTTCTCCCTCAGAACCAGAGCCCGACAGCCCTCAACAATGGCAGCAGGTCCTCCAACTGCGGTGTATAAGAGAGTTGAATTTTCAGGTTAGCTCTGACTGTGAATGAAAAGATGACTCGGGCGCAGGAGAGGAGTGTGTCGGGGACATCTGCTTTTGTATTTGTATGAGATTTATTTTTCCACAAGTATTTTCGCAGATAAGGCTTACCCTGAAAAGTTTTAGGAGCTGTTAGAGGCTCCTGGAGAAAAATCATAATAATTTCAACATCAAACAGAATAATATATGAATTTAGACCAACTCCCAGCCAGATTTATGAAGCTTATAAACTGGTTTGGCCTCATGAAACCTTAGGTGGGGCAGTAATATAATTTTTCCCTAGCTTACAATATAATTTTTATATAATTATAAATATAATTTTATTTAATATAGGAGTTGCCTAACTCCTTCATGAGAGGATATTTACCTTTTTTTAAAGGTTAAATTAATGAACTATTCATTTGTTTAAAAGTCTGAGGTTGACTTAGTGTTAAGATGTCAAATGTTACATAGACATACACACAGGTAATTATTTACTACATGAAAAATGGCTCAGAAGAATAGTACTGGGGGCTGGAGAGATGGCTCAGCAGTTAAGAGCACCAACTGCTCTTCCAAAGGTCCTGAGTTCAAATCCCAGCAACCACATGGTGGCTCACAACCATCCATAATGAGATTGGACACCCTCTTCTGAAGTGTCTGAAGACAGCTACAGTGTACTTATATATAATAATAAATAAATAAATCTAAAAAAAAATAGTACTGCCACACCTTTGTGACATCAGGGGACTGATCCCAGCATAGCCCTTGGAATGGCAGATATTCAAATTCCCTGTAAAAATGGTATAGCATATGCATACAGGCCTACTCAAGTCTTCAAAACTCATTTCTAGATTATGGGTACAAGTGACGTAAAGAGTTGGTGTGCTGCATTGCTCAGAGAACCAAGATGGGGAACCACATAGTCTACACATGTTCAAATACACGTGTAACTTTTTCCTGAATACTTTGTATCGGTAGGTGGCTGAATCTATGGGTACATAACCCCTGCATAGGGAGAACTTTGATGTAAATCAAAGTTTACAGTATGACCCACTTGTATAAAGCACCTGCCGTATCCATTTGGTGTAAACAATGGCCAGTGTATAAATCAAAATTACAATATAACCAAACTACAAGGGTAGAAGGTCAAAAGAAGTGTGGGAAGGGGGTTGTATGATGTGTGTATATGTATGTCGTAGGAGCAAAGAAAAGGAAAGTTCGCCTCCGCCTTATAGGCTAAGAAGTCATGATAAATCACTAACAACATAAACACGCACAGCGCCCACCTCAGTGGAGAAGATGTCCCACCAGAATGGCCTAAGGATGATAGAGTGCGGGAGGGTCCAGCTCACTATGGGTGGTACAACCCTTGGTCTGGTGGTTCTGGGTCCACAGGAATCAGGCTGAGGGAATTATGAGGAAAAGCTAGTCACCAGTGTTCTACCATGGCCTCTGCTTTAGTTCCTGCCTCCAGGTTCCGGCCCTGTCTTCTGTCAGTGGTGGACTGTTACCAGGAAATATAAGATGAAATAAACCCTTTCCTTCCCAAGTTGTTTTTGGCTATGGTGTTTTATCACTACAGTAGAAACAGGGCCCTTAAGGGGAGTGGGAAGTGATACTTTTCCTAGCAAGTCTCAGAACATGGCTTGTTTGCCTCTGTGTGTGTGTGTGTGTGTTGCACACACATGAGTATATAACTGTGCAACCAGAGGCCAAAGGATGCTGGTGTTTTAAACACATTGTACTGTATTATTTTGATGCAGGATCTCTCACTAAACTGGAAGCTTGCCTGGGGCTGGCCGGTCAGCAAGCTCATGATCCACCTGTTTCCGCCCCCTCAATGCTCAGGTTACAGACTCATATCCCCATGGCCAGCTTTCTATGCGAGTGCTGGGGATTCAAACTAGGTCCTTGTGTTTGTAGAGCAAGCCCTCTTTCACACTGAGTCATCTTCTTGCTTCCAATGTGACTTTGTAAATTCTGCATGTAACTTTAAGAGAAGAAATACCGAGTTCAAAGATCATCCATGGGTGGACCATAGAGATGCAAACACCCTAAAATGACACGCGCCCCATCCTCCGTCTACAGCATTCTATAACAGGTCCTCAGGCCCAGCAGGGTCAGACCCTGCCCTCTGATACAGGATGGCGACATAGGAAGACACAAAGCGGCTGTTTAGAACAAGATGCTGAGGGGAGAGCCAGTTGGAGAAAGTCCTGGAAGAAAGTGCTTGGACCAGAGCTGCTTCTGACAGAAAAGCTTTGGGAGACCAAGCTTGGTACTTAGACCCACCTTAGATCACATGCCAGCCTCTAACCTAAGCCAGACACTGTGACAGGACCGAAATAGATCTCCACTCTCATGTGACATCTCTTCCAGTTATGGAAGATCAAGTGTCCCATCCTGGGGACAGACCATCATCTGAGGACGTTACAAATAGGACAAATGCTCAGAGGAAGCCTGAACACCAAGTTTGCCTGACACTCAGGCATTCCAAAGGCAGCCTAACCACTGGGCTGTGTGTGAGCGGCTGTGAGCGGCTGTGAGCGGCTGTGAGCGGCTGTGACTTTCCTTTCTAAGGCATGACTGTTTGGTCCCTCAGTCATCACAGAAGGGGGGGGGGGCGGGAAAGGGGGAGGAGGAAGTGGTGACAGCTAATTCATAAGATGCTTCTCATAGATGATCTCTCCTAGACCACAAAGGTACAAACCCATAAGCCTTGGGCCATCCTTCTCTATTGCCTGACATATCCCACCGAGCAGCTACCTGGGACAAAGGTCATCTATGAACTTCAGATAAAATAAGTCCTTCAAAAAGTCCTGGTCCTTACACATCAGTGATGTCATCACATGGTCATCTAAACCAGAAAGAGGAGGCAATGTGATGCTCCTGGGTACAGACTCAACAGAATCCACGTCAGAGTACAGTAGAGACAGCTCATCGTCCACGTCCATGGTGGTACTGTTCATGACAGCTACGTTATGCAACCAGCCTCGTCTCCCATCAACAGACTGAGAAATAAAAACACTATACACACACTGGAGTGTATTCAACCACAAAGAAAAACAGAACCATGTTATTTGTAGGAAAATGAGTGAAACAAAAAATGATCATGTTAAATAAAATAAGCCAGGCTCAGAAAAAAAAAAAAAACAAAAAAACACTCCATTTTTCTCCCATTGAGAATCGACATTTAAGAAGAACAGCGGGCATGAAAACAAAAGGCAGGCTCTTTAGGAAGAGACAAGGTACCCACAAGGAAACAGGACAAGAATAAAGGGCAGCAGAGGACCCAGGGGGGGGGGGCGGGGCGAGGGGGGGGCTGGGATGTGAGTGCATCGGACGCGTATCCAAACAGGAGATAAGGAAATCTGCTCCTGTACGGTATTCCATTCAGATAAGATCTAGAGAAGGGGTGGAGGAGCTGTGGAATCAACTGGAGGCTGTGGCCCAGCGACTGAGCAGTGAGCTGTGGCCGATCCATGATCCTCTGAACAGCGGACATCAGCAGCATGTTCCCTATTGGTTGTGGAAGATTTACTTGACTAAACGGAACTAAAAATTCTCTTTTCTGATTCAGTCCTAAACAGAATCTCATTCTAAATGTCAGGAGCTTTTTTTTGATCTCTCCACTTGCCTGCTTGCTTGTCTGTTTCTAACTGGAGACTAACACTGTTGGGAATATCTGTTTGATTCGGTCCAGGGGATATTTTGGTGTTCGGAGTTCGCTTTCAAAAAAAAAAAAAAAAAAAAAATGCAGGGAACCAATTCTGGTTCTAACTAGTTCAAAAACTGGTTTGTTTTATTTTTAAAGTGCACACATTTGGTTCTTGGTTTCTAAGTTTGGTTTTCTTTTTGCTTCTTTCTTTTAATGGAACTTGGGAGTTGAGTGCCTGGCTCAGCTTATTTGGGATTTTGGCATTTAATTCCGCTTGAGTCCTGGCTCTGGACTCCCGTTGGCTGGCGCTAACAATGCAGCTTGCTTGGCTTGTCTTGGCAGGTGCTGGCACTGTGAAGCGGGACAGGTGCTGTGCTCTTAAACTGGGTATGCATAGCCAAGGAGAAGCCCGATAATGGCACACAAAAGGCTGGCAATAGAAGGCCCCTCTGGGGCCAGGTACCCCAGTGCTCCTCTTTAGAGAGACTAGGAACATAGAGCAGGGAGCCATCTGAGCCAAGATGGCACCATTAAACAACTGGGAGTCAAAGTACTGATGTCCTGACTCCTGTACACCTCGCTGGGCTCTTCAGAAGTAACCCTTCAGAGTCACACCTAGACTCTCAAATTGTCAATCCGGGGAGCAAAGCAAAGTGCTGTAAGGCTGCCCCCCCCCCCAACCTCTCCAAACCTCTCTGTATTCCCTGAGCCTTGCCAGGGCTTGGAGTGGGAGGGAGAGACGCCCAAAGCTCTGCACAGTGATTCAGAGACGCAGTGGGTGTGCAGAAAAGCCAGCAGGTATTTAAAAGACCCAAGGCACTCACATAGAAACAAGCCTATAAATTCTACCCCATCACTGTTGCCAAGGCGATGCAGGTGGGCCTGGAGCCGGCTCTCTGGCAGGAAACTCCCACCTCCTCACACACACACACATTGTTCATGCTGCACACGGCTTCTTATGACATCCCTCCTTTCCAGCCGGATGACCAGAGACCCACTCCTTTTCCTGGATAATGTGGCTCATTTATCCAAATGTCAGCTGGACCGACGTGCCCTGGGGGGCTGCAAAGAGCCCAAAATGGCTATTTCCCCTGAGCCCAGAGATGCTCAGCAGGGAAGAGCCTCATGTGGGTAGAAACACAGAGACTGTCCACAATTCAATCCAGGAACTGCCGTGCGGTTCATACCGATTCCTTATCACCGATTCAGCCCTTCCTGGCTAATCAAACAAATACTGGGCTGAGGGTGTCTTCTCAGCAGCCTACATTCCAGTCAGTAAAAATGTTGTGCGAGGCATGAAAACTGAGTCCGTGTCTTAAATGGCATAGTGGTGGCAGATCCATAAAGGCAGGAAGAAAACAGCTGGGCTCTGACCTCAGCGGGAGAGTGGGGGAGAAAGGGTTAATTAAGCCACATTTTGACTGTTTCTTCCCCTACCCTCACAAAGGAATCTGTAATGTGTTTCTAATCCCCTCCCTGACTTCGAGGTACACCGAGACACCTTTTGATTCCAACACAGCTGCTGTGATCAATGGTGGCAGCTTGGCCATATGGCACCCGCCTGCAGGCCCCACCAGAGAGCATCAGGCCCATCATCCATAGACTATGCTGCCCACCCTTCCTTCCTCTGCTGCAAACTCAGCTGCACCCAGAGTGCTCTCCCTCTTCCCGTGGCCGTTCATGGTGCTTCGTGAATGTGGAAAGATGGATCTAACGGTGTGACCGTTGAAAGCCAGGGATTAGTCCCTCTAAATTAGCCCAATAAAGCAATTACAACAGAGATGATCTGTCCCAAATGTTATTGACTGCAGTGTTGGGGCTGAATGAACTATTGCATGCACTAACTAATGGGGGCTGAGAGTCAAGTGTGCGGTTTGATCTAGATGCATGCTGTAGTGAGATGCGTAGAGGAGTGAATGGGACAGAGAGAGCCAGCCTCACAGAGCAGTAAATCCTGGGAGGGACCTGAAGAAAACAGCATCTACCCTTAGTCCTCCCCGTACTAGAAGAGGGCCATGTCCCTGGGTGTCTCAGCCTCATCCCTTTTCCCTTACCCCTGTAGAAAGCTCTGCAGCAACACCCTTTTGCTTGAACTATTTAGGAAGGAGGTAAGAGTCTGCGTGTCCTGACCAGGGTGGGCCTGGGGTAACTCTTTCTACCTAGCTGTCAGAACTCTCAGCCACATGAAGAAATGGGATGAGGGGCAAAGAATGTGGCCCAGTGGTAGACTGCTTTCTTAGCGTGTGCAAGGTGTTAGGTAAGACCCCCAACATTACAAAAGGAAAAAAGCAACCATCAAAAGGGAATAAGGTAGATTCACAGGCAGAGCTCAGAAGCGATGAGGAGGCCTTCAAAGCTTGCTTGAGTGTTATGTGCTCCATTCAGTATTTTCAGGGTATGACATGTAAATGGTCCCAGGAAAAGGCCTTTCAGTGGGATCGCAGCTTACATACATGATTAGTATTTGCAAATTTGAAGAAACCACATTGGAATTTCATTTGAAGCTTTCCTTCTGAGACCTCACAGGGTTCTGGGTAGCAAGAGTCCTTCCAGACAGCACTTGGGGGTTGAGTTCATGCAGACCCAGCTCTGTCCCTGTTTCCAGTGCTAGAAAATGGAGACAGACGTGTCCCCACATCTCCCACTGTGGGCAGGTGGAGACAGTGACATTTGTGCTTCTTGCTTGTCCCAGGCGCTGAATAAATGCTGGTTCTCTTGTTTCTTCCTTCTCCCCAAACTGTGGGTATCATTAGACTCCATACAACCCTAATCATAATGGAAAGAATTACACAGCGCAGTAAGAGCCCATGAAGAGATATTCTCCCTGATGGACATGTGTTGAGGCCGACCAGGAAAACCCAACATGGAGTGATTGTAAAGAAAGCAGCCGGTTTTCAAATGTCCCTACAAAATGCCAACTGTGTTAGATGCACGGCTGTCTTTCCCATACATTCTTGGAAGACAAAAGAAGAAAAAGAGAAAGGGAGGGAGGAAGGAGGGGGGGAGAGAGTGGGAGAGGGGAAAGGAGAGGGAGAGAGAGGCCTAACAATTCTAGAGAGAGACCAAGGAAATTCTTTACATCCTGTCTCCTGATTTCACGCACACTGCTCAATGTCCAGTGAGTGCTATTTTACGCATACGTGGACATCCAGTTCCAACTGTCCAAACAAGGCGCTGTCCCTCAGGACTTAAAGCATGCGTGCTTTGCGCTCGTTGAAGAAGGATGTTTCCAGAATTATGAGCTGGTTCCATCAGGCAAGGCCTGTGTGGTCTGTGAGCAGGGTGGCAGAGGGGAAACATCTCAGTCACAGCCCTCTACAAGAGTCCTTCCAGACAGCAAACTCAGGGAGTACACGGGAAGACCCCCAGGCAGGGAGTTCCCTCTGCCATCCAGTGCCCTCTCAGCTCCAGGCGCAGGACATTGGAACCCCACGCACGCACAGAACTATGGGAATCCTCAGTTCACTGTGAGACAGAGAACAAATCTATATGAGAGCATTTCAACGTGAATCGGAGAAGATCTGGAACTCTGCTGGGGCTGTGCGTCTGGCTGGCTTCCTTGCTAGGTAAAAAAAAAAAAAAGTAGGTATTAGCTTTAGATACCAAGAGAATCTCTGTCAAGGCCAGGGAAGCTTCTACACAGCTCCTTCCCTCCCTTGCTCCACCGTCTCCAATTTTCTCACTCAATGCGGGAAGTTTCCACTGCAACCAAACTCAGCCACCCACACCCAGGGTGGATTGGACCACAGAAATCTCCTTTATCAAAGACTGAAGTTGAGTAGGGGGTGGTGGGGTGTGCCTGTAATCCCAGGACTCAGCAGGCTAAGGCAGGAGGAGGATCATGAGTTTAAGGCAGGCTTGAGATACACAGCAAGTTCCAGGCTAGCCTGGGCTACATCTACATACTGAGACTCCATCTTGAAGAAGGAGAAACATGATCCAGGCTTGGTGTCACATCACCTATAATCTCAGCACTGGGAGGCAGAGGCAGGAGGGTGGAGAGCTGAAGGCCACTGGAAGACACAGTAACGTCTTGAACAAGCTGAAGTAAATAGTAAATCCCAAGCCAACCTTGGCTCCATATCAGGACCCTGCCTAAATGCATGTGTGGCCTGCGGTGAAGCTTAGCACTTGCCCTGTAAGCAGAAGGACCCGAGTCTGATCCCCAGAACCCACATTCAGAACCAAGCAGACTTGTCAGCACCTACTTGCAATCCTAGAAAGCGTGGGCAAGAAACAGGGGGATGCCCGGGCCTCTCTGGCCCGCAAGCCTAGTCTACTTGGTGAGTCCCAGGCCGAGGAGAGACCCTGTCCCAAAACAAACGAAACAACAAGACAAAACAAACAAACAAACAAAATAAGAAAACAAAGTGTTCAGGCTCTGTGGGGAAAGGTGCCTGCTGCCAAGCCTGGCAAGTTGGGTTTGATCCCTGGGGCAAATGTGATGGAAGGAGAGAGACAACTCCTGCAAGCTGTCCTCCATATATACATGCATGTGCGTGGGCACGCCGAAATTAAAAAAAAAAATGTAATGACACTTGAAGAACAATAGCCAAGGTTGCACTTTTCTGGCCTCCGGATGTACACACGCATGCTGTGGACCATACATGCACACATGCATCTGCACACGTGCATCTACACACACATGCACACACGCATGTCTATCTGCACACACATGTGCACACACATACGCACATGTACATGCACACATGCATCTACGCACACGTGCACACATGCATGTCTATGCACACACATGAGCACACACATACGCACATGTACATGCACACATGCATCTGCACACACATGTGCACACACACACACATACACACACGTACATGAACACACACATGTCTGTGAGGCTGTGCTTCCTGTATTGCTTTCTTCTTTTCTATCCCCTCTCAGACTTCCAACCTTGCAGTCTGCAGCCGCTTCCAGCACAGAGCCGCTGTCAGCACTGGCAGAGGGCCTTCGCCATATTTGGACAATGAATTTACAAAGCATATGGGGTGACAATGTTCTTTAATGAGGCACAATCCCGCAGGGACCAGTTCAGTATCACAGCGAAATTAATATGCAGATTAGAGCATGTGAAAGCTCTTTGCACACAGTAGTGAGGACCCATAAGGCACCAGACATTAAACAAATGGGTGCCAGGAATGCATCAACAGAAGAGCCCAAGTGAAGATCTGGCCCACAAAGTGGAGAAAATACTAAATTCGCTGAGAAATGGGCATAAACCATAAGGCTGCAAAGTGTTCCACTATGGTGGTGGAACATCTGCAATATTCAAGACAAGACCTTACCGAATACGTGTGCAGCAAGAAAGGCCATTCTGTCAGACTAAACAGGGAAGAACGGACTAAAAATCCCAGCAGCCATGTGTGTAGTGCCCAGGGGACAGTCAGGGTTCACGAGGAAGAATTCAGTGTCTGGTGATACTATTGAAACTAGTAATGAGGGAGAGATAAATCAAATTTGGGGAACTTGGTTCCAAATACAAATCTGGGGGGTGGGCAGTTCTTTAACGGGGAAAGCTATTTAACCAAGCTAAGAATTTGTTATAGTCATCCAGGAAAGAGGAAAGCTCATCACAGGCAGCCTTTGATGGAAGATGCATGGCCCAGGGAAGTAACTGAATCTGTCACCAGAAGGTCACCCATTTTACGTTTTATGGTTTGTAACAACAGATAGGTATGGCTAGGCAGCTTGTGCAGTGCTTCAGGACTCCAAGTTCCACATAGAGGATAATAAATAATTGAGACAATAAAATTTTATAAGTGCAAACCTAAGAATATCTTTTTAATGGCTGGTGTGAAATGTGCTGGACTGAGACCAGAGTAATAAAACAGAATCCTGGCCGGCATATCGGCATTTGGTTACGGAGAGCCAGCAGACACACCACCCTCCTTCAATACACACGTGCCACCATGAACGCATTTCAGACCAGTGAAATCCACACCAGGCCACTCCTTCACATACAAAGGTGGAAAGTTTGAGGCCAGCAAGGTGGCTCAGTGGACAAAAGGGCTTGTAGCTCAGGCCTAATGATCTAAGGTCAGAGAGCACCGACTCCCAAACGTTGTCCTCTGACCGCTCCAACTACATGAAGGCATGCTTGCACACACGCTCTCTCACACACACATAAACACACAAGTAGTGTGTATATGTATAATAATAATGGAATTGAAACATTTTTAAAGAAAAAGAAGGTGAGAAACTTAAAGTTGACCAGAGTTAGCCACTAAGAAGTCAAACTATACAAACTAGCAAGATCAATGAGAGACAGGAGGAATGACTCCACAACGGTCAGCCACTGGGGACAAGAAAGCTAAGCTGGAATTCTTAAGACAGAAACAGACCACAGTTCTATTTCTTCTAGGAGATCTAGGCTGAAAGACTTCTTTGAAAGTTCTGTTAATGTGTGTGTGTGTGTGTTATGTATATATGTACGCATGTATGTGTGTGTATGCTATGTATATGTCCATGCATTTATGTAGGTATGTGTGTATGTACATATGTATGTATATATGTGTGTATGCATGCTATGTATACATATATGCACATGCATGCATGTATATGTATAGGTTCATATGTGTATGTTTGTATGTGTGTATATATGCTATGCATATGTGTATGCATGGATGTTTGTATATATGTGTACATATGTATATATGTGTACATATGTGTATATATGTATTGTGCGTGTGTGTACATGTGTGTATATATGTATGTGTGTACATGTGTGTGTATATATGCATGCACACTGCTATAAAGGAATACTCCACTGCTGTAACCCTCTCTTCCATTCCTCCCTGATCAGCAGACATCAGCTGCCTTGCTTTACTCTGAGTAAAACACCAGGAATTATAGAAATAACCACCATCATCCAACTGATGAGCCAATCCCAGAACCTGTCACCATATTCCGAAGTCTTCCTAAGAGCAAGTGTGCCTCAAGCGCTCAGAGCACTGTGGGTGGCCAGCCAAATGCTTCCAACCTACACGTTTCCCGAGGAGTCCTACAACTCCACTAACCCAGAGCCTTAACTGCTCTCCTGCCGCTGATAGCATGGAGACTCTCTTGCATTGGTTAGCATCCTTGTTCCTTTAACAGTCACACCCCCACCCCCACCCCCACCCCGTTCCTGGTGACACGGTACTCTCCCTTCTGAGGGCTCTTTTTCCTGGTCCCCTTGGCACTGGCAAGAGTTTGGGGGTTGCATGAGGATAAACGCCCCAGTTTGTACGCTTCTCTCCAGTCCTGGGAGCTTTCTGGGGTCCTGGGGGAGTGGATGCTTACTTCTCAGTCTCTCCATGGGAACCAGCCTACTGCAGGGCACATTCACACAGGAGAGAACTGCAGATGGCAGGTCTGGAAGGCCTGTCCCAGAGCCACCTTAACCCTGCCGTTTGATTGGACAATGGACCCAGTTGGGCCACGTGAAACATTATGGGAGCCAGAGCTGGGGATGGACTGTTGGCTCCTCAATGAGCAGATTTTCTGCTCTACCTCATTGTCTAAAAGAAAGTGCCAATTACAGGCACAAAAGTCACCAAGCTGATGATGACAGTAATGGATGATTGCGTCTTTTCAAAGGGTGAAAAAGGATCCAAGGAGAGGCTCGTGTGAAGGAAGGTCTTTAGTATGTAATTAACTGCTAGCTTCTTTGGGCCACTCCAGTAATGAACTTGGCAACGAGCTGCAGGGCAAGCTAGCCGGCGGCAGGGGCAAGCGAAGCAGCATAGGTCATTCAGAAGGTGGCTGGGGTTGGGGTCCTGGGAGGGTTCTGTGTCCCTGTCACCAGGAGGGTCCTCACTTTGTCACATTCTGATGAGACAGTGGTGGTGACAGTACGGGATTTTCTTACTGCAAGCACTGGTCAAGAGGAGATCACATCACTACACTACCCACTCCTGGGATCTCCATGTCCCTGCTCTGGAGAGCCCAGGAAGCATGCCCAGGGCCTTGCTGAAGCTAGATGCCTTCTTTCTCCAAGGGCCTGAGGAATATCTTAGTACTCCTGAGTAATAAACCTTGGGGACTTGAGTAAGACTCTACTTCCAGAACCGGATGCTACAAAAAAAAAAAAAAAAAAAAAAAAGGGGTTGGAGGGGGAGGGCAGATTGTAGACTTCGTCACAAACCATACACTTTTCAACTAAAAGGAGCCCTAGAGATGAGTAATCCACTCTATTTTTAACACGGGAAATGGGAGCCCAGAGAGGGGAAGTGACAAGCCTGAGATCACACAGAGAATAGAAAATAGAACTGTCAGGTGTTCTCCCCCTGAGGCCTCTGGGAAACACACTTGGCTAGTCACACCTTCTGAGCCTCGGATCTCCATAGCAGAAGAGATTTCTCAGAGCCCCGTAAAGGCTCAAGGCTGCTTACTGGTCAAGTATGTGAATCGGTAACAACGGGTGAGGCAAAGCCTATCGTTATCTTTCCTTATTAATCCAAGTATGGGGGCCAATAATTAATTTTCAAAGACATAGGAACATCATTTTCCTGAAAAATAATCTAAAAAGCAGGTCCAGGGTTCGGGATGTAGCTCAGTGGTAAAGGGCTTGCCTAGCATGCAGGAGCCTTGGGTTTCATCCCCAGCACACACACAAATAAAATCAGCACTATTCAATTTAATTTAAAAGCAGTTTCATATACAGTGACAGGGGTATTTACAATACTGGAAGTCCCTCATCAAAATACAAGGCAAAAGTGACTCCTTGCAACACACACACCCTAAATAAATGTAGCCAATTTTAGAAGTTCCCACGTCTGTGGCCTGGAGTTCCGGCCCTTCAATTTCACTCTCTCCATGCTGTGCAGTTCCTGGGGCTGCAGTGACAAAATCCAGTGGAACGGAGAAGCGTGTAGACCATGATAGTATGCATGAGCGCTTCATCAAGTTCTTTCCACTCAATCTCCAGCATGAGATTTTAAAACTGTAGAGCAGTAGAATCAAAGAGGAAGAAGAAGGAGGAGGAGGAGGAGGAGGAGGATGAGGAGGAGGAGGAGGAGGAGGAGGAGGAAACTAGATAGAAATGGCTTTCTGGAGCCAGAAGGAAGTAAGGATGGAAGGAGGAAGGGGGAGAGAAAGAGAAAAGAAAGAAGAGAGGAAAGGAGGGAAGGAAGGAGGGAGGGAGAGAGACAGAGGGAGGGAAGGAGAGAGAGAGGGATAGAGGGAGGGACGAATGGACACACACATATACATACATACAGAGAGAGAGAGACAGCGGCAGAGACAGAGACAGAGGGAGAGAGGGAGGGAAGGAGGAAAAAAGGAAGTGAGGGAGACACACAGACACAAGAGAAAGAGACGGGGATGGGGGGAGAGGGACCATAGAGTACCCAGCAAGGACTCATATAAATGCTCAATTAAAAGAGCACATCACCGAGCCTCAGAAAGTAAAGGAACCTGCTGGTAAGCCTGATGACCTGAGTTTGACCACAGGGTGGAGGGACAGAAGTGACTCCCACAAGAGACTCCCAGCACACACACCCTAAACAAATGTAACCAATTTTAGAAGTTCCCACGTCTGTCTGTGGCCTGCCTGGAGTTCCAGCCCTTCAATTTCACTCTCTCTGTGCTGTGTAGTTCCCGGGGCTGAGGTGACAAAAATCAATGGGACACCAGAGCATGACTACATGATAGTGGACCATGCCAGGAAACTTGGTAAGGTAGAGCAGGTCTGAGACCACAGTACCCAGGTACCCACTTGAGATGCCTCTCTGCTTTCTGCCAGATCCCTGGCCTGGAACAGGTGACACACTTCCCACAATAGGAAATGTGACCTGTGGTCATGTAGCCCCAGGACAGAGTTCCCCATGCTAATGAGGTATCTAGAGGTCCTGAGGGTTTAGCCAATAAGCTCCCCTTCCCAGACATTCCTCCCTGAAAAAGATATTTAATCTCTGGTCCACCCTAAGGAGTCCATTTTCCACAATGAACATCAATAAATGGTATGGATAAACATGGAATGTCTCTTCCATTGAAATCACCATGGGGAACATGAAGAAGACCTTCGCCTGCAGAGCCATAGCCTAAGTCTCCCATAGAAGGGATCTCTACACTTCCAGACAACTGCTGCCAAACTAAGGACAATCACCAATGAGCTGAGCCAGAGCTGAGCCAGAGCTCCCATTTCCTCCAGCCTCGGGCTAGTCGCTGTCATCTACCTGCAATGGTTTGGCCTCATTGGCTGGCCATGAACCCATCCTTCTTTCCCGACTCCTCTGTGTGACACCCCAGTCATGACTGGATAGATATCCAGGAGTCAGGGAACTCCAACTTCGGCCTCCCCCATCTTAGACTTCATTTTCCCACACTCTGAATGATGACTACTACTACTACGACGACAATGACGACGATGACAACAAAGAAGGAGAAGGAGAAGAAGGAGGAGAAGGAGGAGGAGGAGAAGGAGGAGAAGAAGAAGAAGAAAAGAAGAAGGTGACGACTACTACGATGACGCTGGGGAGACACAGTCCCCAGTGGCAGGGTGGAACAAGGACCCACCCACACATGCCCAGGACCCACGCAGCCTCTGCCATCACACAGCCCCACCTCTACCATCTCCTCTACTCCCTGCCATCAATCAGGAGCCTCTTCGTCTTGCATCCCTGCTAGACCACCCTCCTCTTCCGATTCTACCAGTCCATGCTGCCCTCAGCAGGAATGGGGTTACTTAGGCTAGTTGGAGACAAAGTGGAGTGAAGAAGAGTCAGTACCTACACAAAGACGGTAAAAGATTAGCAGCAGGACATGATGGAGCCCGCTCCACCCTGGGCTAACAGTGTCAGAACTGTTGGGTAGACATCTCAGCATCTACACTGCTCCAGGTCCCAAACAGCAGTATGGAGGTTGTGATTCATTTGGAGTGACTCTTCTCCATGAGCCACAGTTGTCTACCATGATTGTTATGGTTTGGATGTGGTTTTCCCCCAAGGACTCATTTGCTGGAGACTTAGTCTGAAGTGTGCTGTTGTTAAGGTCCTGAAACTTTATAGGTATGTCCAATCCAGGGACCCTGGGCCACCCTCATTGCAGGATAGCTGTGAATGGAGCAAAACACAAAATCACAAACTTACTTAGAATTTGAGAGGCTTCGGGATGATTTTGAGAGGCTTCGGGATGATTTTGTTCTTAAACTCAATTGCGTGTTTGTGGGGAGCCGTGAATCTTGAGAGGCATTCGCCATGGCAAGATGGCGCCTACTTCCGCTGTTAACTCCTAGTGGACAACTGTTTGCGCATGTGCGTAGAGAACTATTGGCGCATGTGTGTAGAGTGAAAAGACGCCATGTCACAGCCCATCCCGGGGAGTTACGTAGGGTAATGAGCAAACAGCCAATCATGAGCAGACACGTCACGCTGTGGGCAGATACGCGCACTGTGGTGTATATAAGCAGTGCGGATTTTGGGCTCGACCCTTTTTTTACTATGGATGGAGACAAATAAACAGTTGCTGCAGAAGGAACCTAGTGTCCGTGTGTCTTCTTCCCGGCGAGAGGACCACGCGGGCTACACGTGTTTCCTGAGCATAAATTTTTTCAGATGATTGTCATGTGGCAGCACGCCTGGGCAACTTTAAGAGATGTTGCTTCCCGTGTGGTAATGGGGTCACCACAGGCACCCTGCCCAGAAGACACTAATGCTGGTTTCGAAAGTGAGTTGGTTCTCACTTCTCTGGCTTCTTGGCTCAGTGTATGAGTTCTTTCACTCACACACTTCTACTGTGTTGTCATCTACCAGGCTGTGGCACAGTCTAGGGTGATCTCAGCAGAGCTGAGGGGACAAGATGGCCCACTTAGACTTGTGGTATCTAAAGTTGTAATCTAATGTCTTAGGGTTTATTGCTGTGAAGAGACACCATGACCAAGGCAAGTCTTATAAAGGACAACATTTAATTGGCCCTGGCTTACAGGTTCAGAGCTTCAGTCCACTGGCATCAAGACAGGAAGCATGGCAGCATGCAGGCAGGTATGGTGCTGGAGAGTTCTACATCTTCATCTGAAGGCTGCTAACAGAATACTGACTTTCAGGCAGCTAGGACTAGGGTATTAAAGCCCACACCCACAGTGACACACTTATTCCAACAAGGCCACACCTCCAAATAGTGCCACTCCCTGGGCCAAGCATCACACTATACAAAATACCTTCTCTTTATCCAGTGCCCAGACTCAGGTATCCTATTTGAGCAGCAGCAGAAAACAGACTGGTACATCAAGCCTGATCAGGCACACCACATTGGCCTGGCGGCTGATGGGAGACTTCCTAGAAGCTGATAAGCCAAAGGTCACCCACTAAACAACCACTGAGGCCTCAAGCCAGCCCTCATGAGCATCTCATGCCTGAGGGGGCACAGCATGAAATAGCACAGTAAAGATCATCATTATAGGTAGAAACAAGAGGCCAGGGGAAAAAATAATGTCTTCTATTACAGAATCTTCTTGTTCTTAAATAAGTTTAAAGTGTTCTTTTGTACTATAGCCTGTGGAACACACAGGGGGACCTGCCTCAGTTGTACTGGAGCCTGTCCTATCCATAAAGGAGTTCAAAGACCTCTCTTAGCTTCCTAAGGCTGTACCAAATGCCTAGGATAATCTGCTTTAAAAGGGAAGTGGTTTGCTTTTCATGATAGATGAGGCAGCACATTGTAGTGGGGGCTCGTGAGAGAGCAAAACCACTCATCTCGTAGCCAGGGCATAAAACAGGGGGAGCAAGAGAGGCAAGGGCTCGTTATTTACTTCAAGAGCATGCCCCTGGTGACTTTAAGACCTCCCCTTAAATCCCTTATCTTAAAGCATACCTGGCTTCACATGAGTACTTGTCTATAGACCAACCTTCCAGTGCAGGCACTGGGAGGATCCAAACTACAGTCGGACCACAGGTTCCATAATGATAGTAGTCTTTGACTGAGCTTATAATCTGGCTCTTAGTTCTAATGATCCTGTCCTCAGGGCTGTGGGTCCTATGTTGATTGCTTTGCCTGACTCTTCATGTATATTCTCACCCCAGAATCCCAGAATCCCAATCCCAAAGATCTGCTACCAGATCTTCCTAAAGCCACATTTGTCATGGCTTCTATAATTTCTTCCTTTATGAATCTTCAGTTCTCATGTCATCTCCTGTGAGTTTGTAGGGGCGGGGAGGGTGAGAGAACCAACATCTGCACCACAGATCTGCCTCAATTCCTCAGTTCCAGCCCTAGCTCTGACATCAAAAGATGGGGAGGTGGCAGGGAGACCAAGACATATAAATAAAAATAAATCTGTAAAGAGAAAAGATAGCGTAGTCAATTTTATACAGTAGTTGCCTTGGTCTAGATTCTCTCTATTGATTTTGTGTGGTCAGGAAAACAACAAAACAAAGCAAAGCAAAACAAAATGAAGTAGCCAATCATGGCGGAGGAGGTAGGAGGAGCTCAGGTTCAAGGCCAAGCCAGGACTACATTGTGAGCCTTTGTACTAAGGTTTGTATTAAATCTTTGCAGGCTGAAAGTTAATTTTGTTTTCTTTTGCTTGTCTTTTGTGATAGGCAGACAAGAAGGTGACACCATCCTTAGAGAGACGACCTGCACGCTGTCGGGTCCTGGACTCATCCTTCAGTAGCTAAAACAGCCAGGCTGATGCGCTTTCTCTTTGTGCACATGCATCGTCTTCCTTATTATTTAATATTTCTGGTGCTAGGGGTTGAACTCAGAGCCTCAGGCAAACCAGATGCTAGGCAAGCGCTCCACCACTTTGCTACAGCCCTGACCTATTTTTTCCTTGTCATTTTGAGGCAGGATCTCCCTAGTGGCCCTAGCTGGTAGTTATTTGATGAAAGGCTCTCCCTAGTTGCTCTAGATGAAAGAGACTGGCATATAGATATGGTCCTAAGCTGAGTATGACCACATATGTCTGTACTCCAGTTTCTCAGGAGGCTGAGGCAGGAAGGTCATTTATGCTGAGGAGTTTGAAGGCAGCCTAAAAAAAAACACAGCCTCAAAAATAGATAAATAAATAGACTTCTAGAACCAGCTTGGGGTTTGAACTCTTTCACTGTCTGGGACACCATTGCTGTGGGTTTTCCCTTTGCACACACTTGTGAAATGAACAACAGACACCTCGTTCTTTTGTTGTAAGGAAGCAACTAGAACTCAGTGGTCAGTAGTTTTGTTTTGTTATTTATTTGGAAACACCAGGAAGAGGTGTTTGAAATCTAGCACTTTTGCTCTCTCCACGAGCCGAGCAAGATGCCCAAAGGAAAGAAGGCGAAGGCGAAGAAGGTGGCCCCGGCCCCCCGCCCCCGTCGTCGTCAAGAAACAGGAGGCCAAGAAGGTGGTCGATCCTTTGTTTGAGAAGAGGCCCAAGAACTTCGGCATTGGGCAGTACATCCCGCCCAAAAGAGATCTAACACGCTTCGTCAAATGGCCTCACTACATCAGGCTGCAGCGGCAAAGAGCCATCCTCTATAAGCATCTCAAAGTACCTTCTGCCATTAACCAGTTCACCCAGGCCCTGGACAGGCAAATAGCTACTCAGCTGCTTAAGCTTGCCAACAAGTACAGGCCAGAGACAAAGCAAGATAAGAAGCAAAGGCTACTGGCCCGTGCTGAGAAGAAAGCTGCTGGCAAAGGGGACGTCCCAACTAAGAGACCACCCGTCCTCCAAGCAGGAGTCAATACAGTTACCACCTTGGTGGAAAATAAGAAGGCTCAACTGGTGGTGATTGCCCATGATGTAGACACCATTGAGCTGGTGGTTTTCCTGCCTGCCTTGTGTTGATGGGGGCCCTACTGCATCATCAAGGGAAAGGCTAGGCTGGGGCACCTGGTCCGCAGGAAGACGCGCACCACTGTTGCCTTCACACAGGTTAACTCGGAAGACAAGGGTGCTCTGGCTAAGCTGGTGGAAGCTATTAGGACCAATTATAATGACAGATACGACGAGATCCATCGCCACTGGGGAGGCAACGTCCTGGGTCCTAAGTCTGTGGCTCGAATTGCCAAGCTGGAAAAGGCAAAGGCTAAAGAACTGGCCACTAAATTGGGTTAAATGTACACTAAGTTTTCTGTACATAAATATAATTACAAAGTTATCTTCCAAAAAAAAAAGAAAATAAAAAAGAAATCTAGCACTTTTAAGTCCAAACTCCTCATGTAACACTCAGAGAATCCCAACCTCAGAGATAAAGTACAGAGCTCATTTAACCTCTAGTCCTGAGGTAAAGCTATCTGTGAGAGAGTTGTCTTGACTATTGAATGACAGCCATTAGGACACAGATTAACATAGGCAGTGTCTGGAATGCAGCTGATATACACAGCATACACTCCTAAATACCACGCACATACATGCATACATGCATACCTACACTGATATGCACTCATACCCCATATACATATACACATACACAAACAGACTGCACACATGCACACACACACTCACACAGATATGTAACTCACTAATATGCACACACACACATGCACGCATGCACTGACTTTCAAGTAACAGAAAGTAAATTTTGATATATCCTGACATGTTAAACTGTGTGAAAGCCAAAGTACTTGTAGGCAGAGTCATCTGTAGACTATTTTTAATTTACTCACAGACTTCTGACGTAAGGAAAACAGTCTCCACTTGACAACAGCAGTCATAGCAGTATGAGATTTTGTGGTGCCCTTGCCTGTAGCTGGGCTTGAGGCTGCAGTCTGGACCATTCTCACTAGGCCCTGCTGCCCTTGC
>NW_022196905.1:175364449-175383334 GCF_008632895.1 Mastomys coucha | reverse complement strand
GGCCCTGCTGCCCTTGCCTGTAGCTGGGCTTGAGGCTGCAGTCTGGACCATTCTCACTAGGCCCTGCTACCCTTGCAGGTAGCAAGCACCAGCAGGCACAGCCCAAATCCCAAACTCCAGCTCTGGCGTCTCTCCTTCCAGCACAGCTGACTCTCTCCTTTCCTCTGGAGATGAAATGTTGGCTCAATATATATATATATATATATATATATGTATATATATATATATATATATATATATATAGTAAATTTAAGCTTTCCTCTGTATTTTTAAATAAATTCTTCTAGAACATGGACTCACCAGGGAACTAGTTACAAATGACTTTTAGTAGCACACGCTTAATGAATTTAACCAAAGATAGAAAATTGCCGCTATGTCTGATTTCCTTTTTCTCTCTCTTATTATTTTTTTTTCTTTTACTCCAGAGCACTGTAAATCCAACTTGTCATTTCTTTTTAACTACATTTGCCATAAAACCACTTATTTTACGCGGCTGTGACACGCCTGCCGCCGGTTCACCTTCTGATTAATAAAGCCATTAGCAGCAGCGGGCCTGACGCTCTCTGCACAAAAGGCTGGGCTTCAGATGTCTCCGTAGCACTAATGGCTTCTCGAAGGTGATGTGGCACAGGGAAGGCTGCCTGCTGGGGCCCGAGGAATGCATTTCCTAATGTGCATCGTCGAGATGAATTGATAAATTACGTCAGTCTGGGTTAGTCATCATACAGAAAAATATCGTTAGAGATGAGGAGGGAATGAAGGGCTGGGGGCGGGAGTAATTTGTTTTTCATCATTGATTTATGTTATAGAACTATTCTTGTAGTCAATTACCAAAGCAGAAAATGTCAGGGAAAAAAAAATATAAAACTCCTAGAAAAGAAGACCCTTCTACAAAGAGTGATGTGGTAAACAGGCAAGATTGACAGCTCCTTTGAAAGCAGCACCCCATGTAGCCAACTGGAGCTCAGATTTCTGTCTGTATGCCCAGTGTCCTTGGGACTGTGCCAAGTGCAGAATTGGACCCATGGTCCTGTTACCTCCTTCCTCCTAAAATGTATTTCCTTACCATGTCTTGGAGGAAAACTCAGGGGTGCCGTTTGCAATGAGGGTGGGCTAGGAAGAAAGCCACCAGGGACCATGGGCTATTGGGAGATCCAATATCTATTCTGATATCCCCTTTTGGAGATATCAGAAAGCTGAGATCATTCACATAGGTGAACCCAGGGCCCCTTGTGGTTACAAAACTAAAAATAAAACTCGTATTTATGCACAGAAATTGAAATATACACACATAAGCCCAGAAACCAGACTGTTTGGATTTTAATGCTTGCCTTGGAAATCTGCTAAAGGAATCAGATTCTTAGGACGGGGTGCAGGTTTCCTGACAATTCTTACTATCCCTGACCTCATTGCCCTTCCACATTTATCCAGTGAGCACCCTTGCTACATCAGGCTTGGGCCAGGGAGGCAAAGATTCCTGTTTGGGGAGACTGAAGCATATCAGAGTCTGGGCTCCAGAGTTAGACGAGCATGTCCATATCAGCTAAGTGATTTCCCTTAAATTACTTGTGAATCTAGGTTTAAAGTGAGAATGGTCATACCATACCTACCTCATGGAACTGCTGCTGGACAACATGACGTAATGGCCACCTAGGAGCTAACAATGGTGTCTTCCACCTGATTGCCGGCTATCGGAAGCTATGGAGACTGTCCTGCCACAGTGGTAAACTTAGATCTGCTTCTCTGATGCTGAGAATGAGAGCGCTCTTTCTCCCTCTCTCCCTCTCTCCTTTCCTCCCCACCTCCCTCCTCCCTTCCCACCCACCCTCATCCCCTATCTCCCTGGGATTCATAGCACTTACCTATCATTCTTTTTCTTTTTTTCAGATTAAAAAAACCAAATAATTGATAGAGATCGATAAGACAGCAATATCAATCAATCAAACAATCAATCAATCTGCCACCCAACCCAGACAAATCCCATTCGGAATCCTGGATGGTTTTTCTTCCTCTGCCTCTCCTCTCCTCTCCTCCTTCCCCACCCCTCTTTCGTTTGTTTCCTCTCATCTCCTCTTGTCACTCTCCATCTCCCCTGCCTCCCTCCCTTGCCAAATCCTTGCACTCTTGCATGATCTGAATATTTGTTTCTCTTCAAAACTCCTATATTGAGACTCCCACTCTCAAGGAAATGGTATTAGGAATTATCTTTAGGCACTGATTAGGTCATAAGGGCAGAACCCCCACAAGGGGATTAGGATCTTTATAAAAGGGGCCAAAGGGGACCTTGTGATGGTTTGAATAAGAATGGCCCCCATAATCTCACATATGTGAATGCTTAGTCATCGGAAAGTACCTGAGAGGGCTTAGGAGATGTGGCCTTGTTGAAGAAAGTGTGCCACTGTGGGTGGGCTTTGAAGTTTCAAAAGCCTAAGCCAGTCACCATATCTCTTTCTTCTTGCTGCCTCTTGGATCCTGTTAGAGAACTCTCAACCTCTCCAGCAACATGTCTGCCTGTGTGGTGTATGCTCCCTGCCTAAATGATAAAAGACTGAACCTCTAAAACTGTACGCAAGTCCCAATAAATGCTTTCTTTTATAAGAGCTGCTGTGGTCATAGTGCTTCTTCACACACACACACACACACACACAACCAACAATGAAAACAAACAAACAAAAGCACTAAGACCCCCTCCCTACATACAAAGATTCAGCGAAAGGCACATGTGCACCAGGAACTAAGCCCTGGATCCTGGTTACCTGTGTCCAACAGTGAGAAAGGACTTCCTATAGTTTAGGAGGCACCCAGCTGATAGTGTTTTGTTATAGCAATCTGGGATGCAGGCATATGGGTGCTGAAACAGGCTTCCTTCCATTTTCCTAAGAGAGAGGCCAACGGATCATACGGTTATGAGCAGTCCCTGCCATCCTAAATGAAAAGGAAACAAGAGTCAAACAGAAAAGTGAGTGGAACCTGTGAACCCAGCTTGTAGAAGACTCTAGAGACTGCTTAGCTCTTTGTCTTTAGGAGGAGGAGGTCTGTATCCCAGCCCAAGAAGGCTAGAGTAGTGCACCCCACATGGCAGGCGGTGCAGGGGCTGGGACAGAGATTAGCACCCCACATGGCAGTCGGTGCAGGGGCTGGGACAGAGATTAGCTGAGACTCAGCCTTTCCCCCCCCCCCCCCCCCCCCCCCCCCCCCCGGCCTCTGGCTTCTACTGCATCCTACATCCTACATCTCACAGTGACAAAGATAAGCGCTCACCCGTTAGTCACCACTGCATCGATGCACCTGCACTTTCTCCCAAGGATGAAGATGCTCCAGGAGGACCCTTCAGAATAAGTTGCTCAGCCTCTGCCCAGGACCAGCTTCATTGTGCACACTTGGCTTTGCTTTCTTTTCTCCCAAAAGTCAACCAACCCCTAAAACAACCATGTCTTCATTTATCACCCATTTCACCAGGCTCTAAAATGATATTTGTTGTTTAATTATGCTAACTTGATCTTTATATACACGCAGGAAATCATTGCCCTGTGCCCTATAAATATGCATAGTGATTAGATGCCAATTCAAAATTCTTTTTTTAAAAAAAATAGAATGGCAGGCAGAGATCCTCAGATACAAAAGCTTGACTTCGCCCAGACATTGCTGCACACACACACACACACACACACTCCTTTCCCAGTCCACCCAGAATGGAATCACAATATATTAATGCCCAGAGTCAGAAACAGAAGCTATTTGCCCTAACATCAGTAGCTAAGCAAATGTTCTCCTGCCACCTGGAAGGAGGCTAAATCTATCCTATCCTCGTCTTCCTTTAAAAGGGCAAAAGCAGCTCTTTCTGGAATATTCTCTGTCTAAGCCTCACTGAATTCTGGTGTACCCAAGAGGGCAAGAATTCATGCAGTCCTGCTGGGTACACAGCTGCTGTGGTCATTAATCATTCTGCGGTCTGCTCTCCTACACAGGTTACTGTGCGGTGCATGCTGCATGCTGGAAGATCCAACGAGACAGAGACTGCCCCATACTCTCCATCCCCAAAGCCTCATCAGGGCCCTGAAAAGCCAGCCAGCAAAGCCAATGTCGGTGTGCTCCATCAACAGCAATGGCCTAGTCAGCATCTTTTCACTCTGGCCCCAGCCGTGCGGGCAGCTCTCTAAGGACCCCACTTCCAAGCCCTCGCATGGCTCTCTCCTCACACACTCTTCCTGAACCTCTGTTCTTCCCTCTCTCTAGTTGCCTGTGTTAATTGTGCAAAGGTTGATGGGAAATTCACTGGAAATTTCACAGATCTGAACATTCTTGTCAGACAAATGTATATAGTTTTCTGAGATGTGTGGAGTTTTCTGCCCATTTCTCTAGTCCTGAGGTCCACCCTGCTCCTAGCTTTGCAGGTCTTATCATCTCAGACTGACCTCAGTCTCTCTGGGGAACCAAACCATTGATTCCTAAGGGAATCAAAGCCCTAAGAATCCTTCCATGTCACCCATACCTACATATACCCTCCCCACACACATCTACATATACAAAATATAAGCACATCAGACATGTACCCCACACCACACCTGTTCGTGCCACACAAAATATATATACCACAAACATAACACACCCATTTTATATACCACGTATAGATACCACAGATGCACCAAGCACACCACACAACACATATCACATGCACACAAGCACACCACACACACATATAAAATAGCATTCACACAAGAAAATCCCTGTTCTGGTTCCTCTTCAAGGCCCAGGTCAAATGGCTGTCACCTGCATCCTTCCTCCCCTGTTTTGTTTTGTTTTGCTTTGCTTTGTTTTTACTCCACAGAATCTCTTTTCTTTGCTCTTCCCACCATCCTTCCTTCATAGCTATTTCTAGAATTGCCTGGCCAGCTTCTGAGATTCCCAAGATATACTCGAAAGATTAAGGTCAATGCCCCAGGACAACCTGGCTTCAATTTTATAGGAATTACCACTCAATCTATTAAATCACAACTCCTTAAGGACATATTCTCCTGGTATAGGAACTAACTCTACACCTTTATTTTAATTTTAATTTTAATTTAGATTACAATAGAGTTTTTGCTTTCCTAAAGGATGAATGAACCCTACCTTGTATGTTAAATGACAATAAAAAATGATTTCCAAGTCTTTCTGTGCGTTAGAACAGTGTGAAAGGCAGCCTGGGGATAAGGGGCTTGACTTTCTTTTCTTCTTACCTATTTTGTGACCTTGAGAATGTCAAGTCTCTATGCCTCAGCTTTTCACATTAAAAAATAAAATAAAATAAAAGTATCACATCCACACCCTCTCTGCTGCCCGGTTTCTATTCTCCTACCCTATCAAGGTGTAGATCATTAGAAACCATAGGAGGTGGTGCACACCTGGAAGACAAGAGGGCCCCCATGTTGAGGCTAGCCTGGACAAGTCCACAGAAGCCTATCTCAAACTGAACAATGGGAGAAGAGAGATGGCTCAGTGGTTGAGCACTTTTGTGCCATGTACATGGTCCTGGCATAGTTGAAGCTCTGTCTTCACTGTTTGGACAGGGAAAAGGCCCAACAGAATCAAGGAGCAGTCTCGGGTTGAACCAACAACCGCAGAGAAAGATTCAAGAACAAGAGGCTGAGCTGGCACCCCCAGCATCCTCAAGATGTCTCAGCTCCCCATTCAGAGCATTACTGTACTTCTAGGCAGCTGATTGGCGAACCTCAGATTTTTAGTACGTATGTAGTTTGCTATCCTTACATAATTTTGTGTTGGGGCATCACTCTATTTGTACACAGAATCCAAGGTTTTCAAAAGAACTTAATTACAACAAATTCCATTGAGACGTAATCTGGAAAAAACACATGGGCCTGTCTGCACTGCATAATGAGATAGTTAACTGGCAGGGATGGAGCCTGCTGGTGGGCACACCTCATCCCAAGCTCAGTTTCAACAGAAACAGATCCCTTTTCCTCTACCTCCCCAACCCCCTCCACTTGCCTTCTACCTTACAGTAGGAACTCTGACCTGGATCATCTCCCTGACCATTTGCCCTCTAACTTCCACTTCTCCCTGGGCCCCCGGCAGTCCTGTATATAGGCTGAGTTTTCCTGCGTGCTGTGTTCTTAAACTGCCAGCTGCCAGGTTCCTAATCCTAATGCTATTAAAATAGATGGCATTAGGGATGGGCTAGCTATGGCTCTGCCCGTTTCTGGACTTCTCCCACATTTCTCACTCTGGCCTGTTTCCACACTGCAAATGTTGCTGTATATTGTGCAAATTCATCCTCATTTATGTCTGTGGTAGGGATGTTAAACTCCTCATCCTGCCCTGGAGGAACAACCAGAAAGGTTGCATTTGAGCAGAAATGGACCCCCAACTAGGTCCACTTTGGATCTCAGCTTCCTCATTATCAAAACAACAACAAAAACAACAACCTGAGATTAGTTCGTCCCCACTGGTCCTTCCTTAGGTAAGAAAAAGTCTGGCTCCAAGATAGCAATGCCAATGCACTATCACACATGAAAGTTGAAGCTAGGCACAGCATCTCTGCTCCATGATGTCTCCATGCCTTAAGTACCAGATGCTTGTTTTATTAATCAGCTCTCCCAGAGGTTTGACAGCCTCATCCACAGGAATGGGCAAAGGAGAAGTGACAGTCATACTCTCTATTTTTTTTCTTAAGAAATAAACGTGTGCTTCAGAACCTAGACACTTGACTGTGTACCAGGGTGTCTTAGAGAAGATATAACCTGCTAGAAATCCAATGATCTAGTAAGAAAAGGACATAGTTGTCCCTTAGAAGTAGTGGCCACAGATGGATCCAGCTATACCATGTGAGTCTAGAAGGCAGGATGGGAAGAGAGGGGATATAAGAGTCACTGTGAAGGGATGCATCTCAGGAGTCTCCAAGGACAGCAGCTGCCATGGCTGCACTTGTGTGTGCTAGATCATCAGAGTTCAAAAATGACGTAATTCTATTTTACGTGGTACCTACATGCGTCTTCCATCCCCACTCCACACTCTGTGGATATGTAATCACAATGCAGCTTACTAGATTATTTCAATGACTATGTGTCAGGCACCAGAGCTATTAAATGAGGGTGACCCATCACGTTTTGTCTTAAGGCACTGTATTAGTCAGGGTTCTCTAGAGTCACAGAATTTATGGGTAGTCCCTATATAGTAAGGGAATTTGTTGATGACTTACAATCTGTAGTCCAATTCCCAACAATGGTCAGCAGCAGCTGTGAATGGAAGTCCAAGGATTTAGCAATTGCTCAGTCCCACAAGGCAAGCAGGTGAAGAAGACAGAGAGAGCCTTCCTTCTTCCAATGTCCTTATGTAGGTCTTCAGCAGAAGGTGTGACCACCACGGGGACTTGCTTTGTCTCAGATGACCTTTAACTCATAGATCTTCCTATCTTAATCTTCTGGGATTCATAGCCACTATGCCTCAAGATCTCCATGCCAAGATCCAGGTCAGAAACTTGTATCTCTCAGCCTCCAGATTAGGATCACAGGTGAGCCCTCCAATTCTGGATTGTAGTTCATTCCAGATATAGTCAAGTGGACAACCGGGAATAGCCACTACGGGCACTTACCTATCTTCAAGTGGGAATAGAGATCCCTACTAGGAAAGCTCAGGCTAAGTGAAACGCATGCTGCCTCTGGAGCTGTGCTCTCTAGCTGAGGAGGGAAAGCCAAAAATCCTGAACTGTTGAGTAATACGGCTCCAGTCATACAGCCAGATGCTAAAAACATGTGTCAAGGGCAGAGGCATGCTATGGGCATTGATCAAGGTTGGGAATGGTTGAAGGGAATATCAATTAAAGGTCTTATTTGAAAGTGTCCCTTAAACCATGATTGGAAATAAGATGGTGGCTGGGAGTTCTCATAATGACTGTCTCAAACTGTGACATTCAGGCAAAGAGCTTCCATGCTAAACAGAGCTGAGTAGTCCCCAACCTGGTGCGATGGTCAAGCTGAACTATTTAAATGTCTCTCACAATCCATTCATAAACGATTTTAATATTCTTCACAGCATAGTATTTTTATAAACCAATTATAACTCCGTGAGGAGTTGATAGGAAGAGGAGGGGAGCGGAGAGGAGGGGACAGGAGGGGAGGTGGAGATGGCGGAGGAGAGTCTGGAGCTCAGAGACCTTAGGTAAGTGGACTAAAATTCACTCCCTGAGAGGGCACCGTCACTTGGCCTGGTGGCATACAGTTCTAATCTCACCTACTCAGGAAGCTGAGACTGGAGGACTAAAAGATCAAGGCCAGCCTGGGCTACAGAGTAAATACAGGACCATCCTAGGCAATTTAGAAAAAAAAAAATCCCTCAAATACAAAGTAAAGAGGGCGGAGGGAGGATGACATGATTCAGTGCCCGTGTGCTTTCGAAGCAGGAACAAAACCCTATCACTTCAAAAGCATAAGGGCTCCAGCTCAGGCCCTGTCTCCTGCCCACCGCTCCTCACAACAGGCCACACAATCTTGAAAATGGGATGCTTGTCATCTGAGCAGAAGCGGACTCATCCTAACCCCCAGGAGATGCAGAACACATGTCAAAGGGAATTTGGGAAGAGGGCCATCCAGTGTTGTGACCTGCTTCAAAGGGCTAAGCTGCTAGGGCAGGGATGTCTCTCTCACCTGAAGCTGGGTCCCCAGCATACCTAAGAGGGGATGCTTTCAGAGCCAGCTTAGAGTAGGGCCAACCAAAGGAAACCTGCACAAGGAATCCTAACCTCGATGGTAACATAGTCCCGGGAGGTGGGAAAAGATTTCTATCGGAGGCTGGTCAGAAACTTCCTAACCTTCCTGTTCTGGAGGACCCTGGAGTCTACTCAGCAGGTGGTGGCACAGGATTGCTCTTTTATGTATTCTCCGTTCTATTATAATGTGAGGCCCCCTTCCCTCCCACTCCCACCCCTTCCCCCCCCCCCACCCCAGCCATACTGTTGCTCGGAAGGCTACCCCAACCCATTGTCTCCTGGGCCACAGAACAGCACTTTCTGCCCATAAAGAAATGTAATTTACAGGCTAGTTTCTCTTTAATCCACAAGAAAAAGGCAGGATGATGAGTCTGTGGGCAGAAATCCAATGTTACAAGGATTTCAACGGATGCAAATTGTTTCCTGGAGAAGGGCTAATGACAGCTAATAGGCCGGTGCTGGGGGCTAGGCGGATGACCTAGCACCAGCTTCCTATTTCTGTTGGCCAAAATCGCAACTTCCATCTGCTATTTTCATCCTCCTCCCATGTTATTGGCACTGTGGCCACAGTTTCACACTCCTACTCCTCCCAGAGGACGTGCGCATGCTATTTTACACAGGAATACAAAAGCAGGAGCCGTCCCTCCATACTGCTGGGAAATGAATCAACACACGCCTGAGCTTCCTAGCCCACCTGAGCAGTCACGTGTGTGCGTGTGTGCGTGCGTGCGTGCGTGCGTGCGTGCGTGCCTGCGTGTACTGCCCAATTTGGTTTGTTCAAAATGGAGTTGCTTTGAATGTATGAACTGGCAATCCACTGAGTAATGGTGAATCACGACTGGATGTTTTAGCTAGGCCTCAGACAGGAAGCTGGCTGCCGGTGTAGCTTTTGGGGGGGGGGGGGCATCTAAACATCAGAGGATCGCACCGCCCTAAGCCCTGCCCTGAAGATGAAGAGCTAGCTGGTCAAGCAC
Source organism: Mastomys coucha (assembly GCF_008632895.1). Lineage (NCBI taxonomy): Eukaryota > Metazoa > Chordata > Mammalia > Rodentia > Muridae > Mastomys > Mastomys coucha. The sequence goes on along the minus strand of NW_022196905.1, from coordinate 175,373,656 downwards.
AAGATCGGCTGTGCACATAAAGACTGCCAAGCACCGAAAAGGTGCTTCTGAGAGCTGACATCAGCCCACATGTTGGCAAAGCAGTAGAAAGTGTGGGAGTCAGGTAGCGAGGAGGAGGTATTCCAAGGATGTAGAAAAGACACGAAAAATCCTTGTTTTTGTTTGACAAAGCAGGCTTGGGATGTCGCAACAGAATACCACAGCCGCACTGTTCTGGGCTGACTAAAGCTTATCCAATATCCGTTGCTGCTCTCCCCAGATGCGTATCTCCAGCCCTGCGTATCTCCAGCCCGGCTCTCATTAACCTGTACAACCTACCTTCCTCGGGCTTCCTGACTCAATTTCCCCAGCACCATTCAGTCTGGGTCATAGGTTTTAATCACAAAGGCATTATAAAGTTTGCTTCTATTTCCAACTCCCTCCGCTACGCTGTGACCATCTCAGAAGTAATGGGTTCTCGTCCATCTTTCTACCTGCTGTTATCCACACAGAGCTTAATGAACACCTTCTGGATAAATAAGGATCAGCGAGGGACCAATGAGAGAAGGAAAAATGGAAAGAGGGGAAGGGAAGGAGAAAGCAAAGAAACAGGGAGGGCTTAGCTTTTAGCTCAGCAAGATAATTGCAGAAACCATGTGATACAGGCTGGCTTGTACCGGGAGAGAGCAAAAAGCAATTAACACTTTTTAATCTTCCATGAGTACTATTGATAAGGTTCTACGCGTGTGACTGACAAGGAAAACACAAAGACTTGCTAAGAGACTTTTTAAAAAAATGGGTTTGGAATGGAGTGATCTTGTTGCAGATAATGAGCTGCTTGCTGGCCCCGCTGCCTGCCCGCTTGGAGGTGTTGCCTTTCTCCCTGCTGGTTTTGTGAATCTAGGTAGAAAGAAAACTGGCCAGGCTGCTTAGAGCTCTGATCTCCTCCTCCCCCAGGGGAGCCAAAGGCTTCTGATGGCTGCTGACAAGCTCTCAAAGGCCCACCTCACCACTGGCCTCTGGGCCTGCTTTTAGAGTGATGCCAGGAGGAAAGGGGCAGGCAAGCAAAAGAGGGGGAGGCCTACAAGGGGACACGGTGGCTATCCTTCCCTAACTTGTCCAATTTGCCTTTCCTCCCAACGCCTATGAATCCCTGCCACCAACATGCAGATGCTCTGAATAGGCTGTTAAAGTGTCTGAGAAGAAAGATCTCCCACCTCCTTGTTGACAACCAGGAAGCAAGAGTGTGGCTGGAAAGGAGGAAGAAGTCACTTAGAGAAGACTTGCTCAACTTCCAGCGCCTAGGGGAGCTGGGGGACGGGATGAGTCATTTTATTTATCAACTTGGCCTGGGCCACAGAGTGTTCAGATAGTTGCTCAAATGTTATTCTGGAAGTTGCTGTGAGAATTCATTAATTAAATTGGGTGGATGAGATTAACATCTAACTCACTGTATTTGTTTTATGTGAGGGAAAGGTTGATATGTATATTTTTTTATTTGTTTTTAAAAATTTCATATATGTATGCAATCAGTATTTATTATGTATATTTATCCCTGACTTCCCCACGTAAACTCCTTTTAGCTCCAATACACCCTCCTCCTGACTTCATGACTCCTCCTCTTCTTCCTCCTCCTCTTCTTCCTCCTCTTCTTCCTCCTCTTTCTCCTCTTCCCCTTCCTCCTCCTTCTCTTCCTTCTCCTCCTCTTTTTTCCTTCTCCTCCTGTCCTCCTCCTTCCATAAGCCATTGAGTCCAATTAGTGATGCTCATGTGTGACAGGTATGGAGCCATCCACTGTAGCCTGAGCAACCTACCAGTAGCCACACACACAAAGGAATTCACTCTCTCCCCACCAGAAGCCATCAACTACCAATATCTCTTCAGCTAGGATTGGGGCCCAGTGAGTCTCCCCTCTCTGATTTAGAATTTGTACAGGTTTGATCTTGTGTAGGCAGGTCTTGAATGAGTAATCACAGCGTGCAGAAGCCACATCACCATTTCCCTCCCCGTCTTCCAGACCTTACATTCTTTGTGCTCCTTCTTCCGCATGGCCATTGAACCTTGGTGGTGGTGGTGGGGGGGGGGGGGGGGGGGGGGGGGGGGGGAGTTGATAAAGATGTCCCACTTAGAGACACTTATTTTCAGCACTTTAATGCTGAATCAGCACCAGTTATGATAGTCCACATGAACCACTCTATACTACAAAAAAAAAAAAAAGAAGAAGAAGTTTCTCTGAGAACATGATTCTCTGGGTATAAATGTAAATACTTAGAAGGCACTTTTATAACAATATCATTTAACAGAACAATATTAAGTCCCCCCATCATGGTTTATGACTGCCCCCCCACCATGATCTTTTGACCAAGTTTATACTACCAGGCATGAATTGTGTCCTGTGAACCAGGCCTCAAATCCAATCAGAAGTGGTTGGTTACCACCCAAACTGGGATGCCACTACTGCACTCTGTGTACAGAATTGTTAGCGATTAATAGCTAGTTTACTATTATTAACTAGAAAAGACCACTGATACCAAGCTAATTAGATAACCAAAGCAAATGTTCTTGAATTCGGTAAAATACTTCCCAGACAGAAGCCAAGGAGAGTCCAGAATTACTTCTCTAATGTTCTTGCCAAAAAGCACGATGTGAAGCTCACAGTGAAGGTCAGACAATATCACAAGGAACACTGTCCAGAATGACACGAACTTACCTCTGGGGCCAATATTATGAAGGTCAAAGGAGTAGGAGACTGACTGAATCTAGAGGCACAGCTCAGGTTAAGGATGTATCTCTTTGCCTCAAAGCAAAGAGCAGGGACAAGTGAAGCCTGAACAGTATTTGTATATCATTATTACTGTACAGTGTTTACATATCAGTCTTAATTACCTCATAATGGCAACTATAGTGTGCTTCTACAGAGAACACCCTCATTTGTAGGCAACCTACACCAAAATATTCAGGAATTCTAGGACCTTGTGTTGACAACTTTCTCCAAAATAGTTCAGTGGCTATGACATAGGTGCACAAACACATTCACAGCTACATATGTAGCACTACATTTATGTAGGAGATACTTATTGAAGAATTCTGGAGTAAAATATTACATTGGGAAAAATGGGGGGGGTGGACATTAAATTCTCTCTCTTTAAAAAAAAACAAAACTCATTTAGGGATTTAAAACATTTCCAAATAAACAAATGGCAAAAAATATAAACAATAAAATTTATAGTATTTGCTAACAGGAAAAAAAATGGGATTTGGAGATCACTCAATCAGTAAAATGCTTTCCTTGCAAGGAGGAAGAGGGCTCAAGTCTAATTTCCAGAATGTACATTTAAAAAAAAAAAAAAAACAGGGTAATGTCACCTGCTCACAACCCCAGCACTGAGGAGATGGAGGCAGGCAGGTTCTCGGAGCTGATTGGCTAGTCAGCCTAACAAGAACACCTAAGGCTGTCGTGCCTCTGGCTCACATACCTGTATGTGCATGCATGCACACGCACTTGCACATACACATGCATATGCCATGTGCATGTGCATACACAGGAAGAAGAAGAAAGAAAAAATGAAAAATTATAAGTCAGGGGTGACAATTTTGATGATGTTTCTGCCTTACCCATGATATAAAGAGACGTGTCAGATGCCACCTTTCCAAACAACAACCTGTGTCTGTCCAGTGTGGACAATGAGCCATCTTAGCCACACAGTTTGGCTTTGAACGAGTGAGTTTATTAAGTATATACCAACCCTAAGGAAAAGAATAGATACTAAGAGATAGATTATAGGGAGGTAGATAAATAGATGGTAGATAGATAGATAGATAGATAGATAGATAGATAGATAGATGATTGATAGATGATTGATAGGTGATAGGTGACTGACAGGTGATAGGTAGATAGATAGATAGATAGATAGATGATAGATTAGATAGATAGATAGATGGATAGATGATTAATAGATGACTGATAGATGATAGATAGATAGATAGATAGATAGATAGATAGATAGATAGATAGATAGATAGATAGATGTTAGAGAGAGAAGAAAGACAGGCCATCAAATCCAGTGCTGAAAGCACCCAGTACAATCTACTGAGGAAGACCAGCTGAGGCACTCTGCTGAGTTCCCAATGCAAGGAGGTCTCAGGCAAAGCACAGCGTCATCCTAGGTAGGTTTCCAAGTAAAGGAACAAACAGCGGCAGACAGGGGGCTTGCAAACACCCAGCAGAAGCTGTCTGGGGAAGTTGAGGCAGGCAGTGGGAGGGCCCCGCTGAGCTTGCTCTCTGGAGCTGAGCTTTTCATAGCTGAAGTTCTTCCTTCTCTCCCACTCAGGTACTTTTATATCAGGGGATCTTCTAGCTGATCTCAAGAGCTCAATACTTTTACCCTTGGGTTGCTTTGCTGTATTACTCTTCCCTCCATGTTACACCTCGGGGATGCTCATACCAGACAAGGGGTGAAAAAAAAATGAGGGACAACCTGGCTTTCAGAGCCAGCTTCGCGGTAAGCTCAAACAGCATGTGACAGCTTCCAATATCATGTGCGTTCCAACCAGCAGCACAGGAAAATGTCTGTCCTGATATTATAAAAAGCTTAGTTTTATAAGCTCCTACATTTTGTTAAACCTCCTCCTACTCCCATAGAAGTGCTGGACCTCAGCCAGCCCTGCGGCTCTTCCACAGTGCTCAGAAAATGGCTTGTTTCTGCTTGCACCCTCCTGGTGACCAAAGCAAGATATTCCTGGCCACCCACCTATTCATCTCACAAGATTCTGTCTTTTCTCACTAGTGGAGAGTCACACAGGAGGACAGGTAAAAATCATCATCATCATCATCATCATCATCATCATCATCATCATCATCATCATCATCATCATCATCAGGTAGGCCTTCTGAGAGCCAGTGCGGAGACAAGGCTGCCTGATCTATGAGCATAATGCTTCAGCCTAGAGACTTACCCAGGACACACATAGACTTCACTTTGAAAAGAAAGAAAGTGCCCTGACATTCAGCAGCAGATCTACTGCTAATACAAGACATTAGTGAACACGCACCACCTCACCAAACGCAAACATACACCATTGTACTGTCATGTCTGATCAAGGCTAAGACCAGAGCCCTCTGTGCTCTTATCAAAACACAGGTAAGACCCAAGCCTTTTTCAAGATGAAAACTGTCTCTCCCCATATCCTGTTCTAGTTCCTATAAGTGGCTGTGGCTGCTCCACCAGGTTAGATTCTCATCTCCCTGAGCATACCCTCTTTAGGAAGATGGACAATTGTCATTGCTCATCTGCCTCTCCAAAGCAAAGCGCCACTTCCTTAACTTCTCAATGGTTAAAGTCAAGCCAAGTCCTGGTCCCTTCTAAAACCTTCTCTGGTGTATGTTTCTCTGCTGTGTGTTTCTCATAGGCCTAACTTTTTTATAGGTGTGTTCCTGGCGAGCTTCAGTTGATGATACCGGTAATCAGTTTGTCCTAGGCACACACACAGAAAACAACTTGGTAAATATTAAGTAAATCAACAGTGCTGGCGTTCTCCATTGCCAAGCTCATGATCCATTAACATTTTATGACCCCTGCAAACAATTTGCGTGTTAGATTTTCTCACTTCCCAAGAATCCTCAAGTTAGCCAGCTGATGACAGAGAAACTATGGCTGATTATAAAGCAAGTGAGCAGTTAATTTCACAGACAAATGATGAATTACTATAATATGTTGGACAGAACCCGAAAGTTGGAACACATGGGGCCTATAGAGAGTTCAAATACTCTGGATGGTGGAAGGGATGTGGTAGGTTTGTTTGGAAACAGAGGTGGCTGAGAGATAGAGCAACAAACGCCACCAGCTTGTGGGTCACTGAACTAGGCAGCTCAGGGTCAACCTTGAGACACCAGACATGTTTCTTCCTATAGCTGAAAATCAGCTGGCCCAGGAAAAAGGATCCACTCCCCGACCCCATTCTACCTTTGGCTGTGTTCCATATAGTTCCTGCCAACTCATAGAGAAAACCCCTCCTGGTGATATGGGCTGCCTCCCAAAGAAATGGAGCAGCCATGATGGTCAGTGTGTTGCCTACCTCGTCGGTGTCTCAGCCTGGTCCTTGGTACCCAGCCAGCCTCTTCTCCTGAGAGCTTCCAGGTCTCACCAGCTAACCTGACCTTCCTATCCCCCACCACATTCTTTAGGAGGGCTTGGTTCTGTTGACGCCTGCACCTGACTCAGTTTCTCAGCACATGGACACATGTGCTCCTCTCTGACTCTACTCTTTGCTTCCTGGCTGCTGCCCGCCCACAGGGGATCCTCTGCTAAGCCCAGCCTTCCTTATGTGGTACCCCACCCTCCCATTTTTGTCTCCATAGCACCTCAGGGGAAGTAGATCAGCCAGAAACTGATGGAAGCCATCTGCAGCTTTCTTCCAAAGGAGGAGGAGTCCTCCGAAGGAAGGCCCTGTGTGAACTTCCTTTCCCACTCAGCAGTCACTTCTGAGGAAAAAAAAAAAATAAGTAAAACCTACAACTGGAGAAAGTAAGACTTTAGGGATGTGGGAACTGAACCTGGAGATGGCGGAGGTCAACACGGGCATTTCTTTTTTTTTCATGACAATACTATGGTGCACGCGGTTGACGCTTTGCTCTCAAGTCTAGGAAGGTTAACCTTGTCTTTTCTGTGTATGTATATTAAAAATGTGTCTTGTCCTTTCCTTGGCCTTTTAAAAAGGACAAACAAACAAACAAACAAAAATCAACTGTGAAATATATAGATCCCGTGTGAGGCTCCCACAAAAGGCAGTTTCTTGTGAATTACATCCTTGTCAGTATAGGCTGTGAAATTTCTCGGGAGAGCCATCTCTATAGAGATTGCTGTATATCAACTATAACCCAGTAGGATGCAATTGCACACTGAATTCCCAGAATGCAAGTGACGGGGGAGGGTGTGGGGGGGCGCTCGGGGGAACCATAAATCACCTTCTCATCCTCACACACAAAACAAACAAAGCCAAGTCAGTCTCCCAAGCTGGGTGGTCCCATTTGTTTGCTTTTCTTTTTTATGATCACGAAGCCCACACCGTCCGCCACAGTTATTCCATCAGCAAATTGTGCCTAGCCTTGGCGACGTGGTTAGACTCCGTCTCCTATTTCCCTCCACCACGGGACTTTTAGTCTTTATTCAGATGGATCATTTGTTTGGGACTATGACGGAAGCATCAGAATTGAGCTTTGCCAAGGAAAAGCTGTCCAGCTGGGTTTTGATGTCATGTCTGGGCAATTTTAGGGTTGAGCAGCAGATTTCTTTGTCCTTCCTTTGTAACAACAAGCAAAATGAGGACTAGGAAGCCAAAGGATGAAAAGGGAGGGAAGTAGGAGAGAAAAAAGGAGATGGGGGAGGGGCAGGAGAAGCTTCTTCATGGTGACCATAAAAATGGGGGGGGGGGGACATGCTATAACTCATTGAAACAGGTGAAAAGCTTGTTCATTCAGGCGATCTCTCTCAGTTCTGAGAACTACTGCCCCGGCTCCCTCACACCCAACTGAGTTTTGCTAGTGTGACAAAAGCAGACAATGGAAATGCACAGGTTGCCCTAAGTTCTGATTCAGTGTGGCATCTCAATCCTGAGAATGTTGGCCCCTAACCCAATCACAGTGTCACAGTGATGTGACAATTTGGATACCCTTCAGACCATTAACAGTGCTCCATGCAGTAGAAACTTCTAGACAGTGAGGAACCAGGAGGGTGGTAACAGCTTGGCCTGAAGGAAGTCCACGCTCTTTGAAACAGCACTTCCAGCAGTGGAGAAAGAGGCAAGGTCACATCTAGATTTCTGGGACAAGAAGAATGCTAAAGTCCTAATAAGAGGGTTAGGGTGGACCTGTCGCGTCCCTTTGAGTTGATTCCACAATCAAGGCAGGATTGAGAGACTGGAATCCAAGAGCCTGGAATCTTGTTGGCAGAAAGCCAACAAGACATGAGGGTAGGTACCCAGAGTTTACTATTCCAGACCTCAAAACTTAGAGTCTACACACTGCTTATAACTCTGTCTACCTAAAGGGATTGGGCGTGCAAACATGCAGTTCAGGGATAAAATAGGTCATTGAGATGTGATTAATCTCGATATATCAACTTAATGGAATCTGGAATCAACTAAGAGACCCATCTCTGTATGGATCTGCAAGGGTATTTCCAGAAAGGATTAATGGAAGGACTCTCCTTCAGAGTAGGTAGTACCCTCCAACAGGTGAATCATAAACAGAGAGGTCCAAGGAAAGAGCATTTTTGCTTGTCCACCTTTGCCTTTTGCTAATGGTATTATCTATCCCTGTTAGTGGTGGTGGTAGGTGGCAGTGATATTGGTGATAGTAGTCATGATGCATTGTATATGCTTGGCCCAGGGAATGGCACTATTTGGAGGTGTGGCCTTGTTGGAGTAAGTGCAGCCTTGTTGGAAGAAGTGTATCGCTGTGGGCATGGGCTTTAATACCCTAGTCCTAGCTGCCTGGAAGCCAATATTCTGCTAGCAGCCTTCAGATGAAGATGTAGAACTCTCAGCTCCTTCTGAACCATGCCTGCCTGGATGCTGCCATGTTTCTGCCTTGATGATAATGGACTGAACCTCTGAACCTGTAAGCCAACAACAATGAAATGTTGACCTTGTAAATGATGCCTTGGTCATGGTGTTTGTTCACAGCAGTAAAACCCTAACTAAGACAGTAGTGGTAGTAGCAGGTAGAGGTAATGGGTGAGAGTGGTAATATGGTTGTGGTGATATTGTAAGTGGTGATATTGGTGGGGGTGATGGTAGTGGTGGTGGTGGGGGTGATGGTAGTGGTGGTGATATTGGTGAGGTGGTGCTATTAGTGGTGGTAGGAGGGTGGCAGTCCTGCTGCTACTACGGTCCTTCTTCACTGGCATCAGACTCCAGCTTCTTTGGCTTCCAATATGGGCCCAGTGACTTCCAGGCATCTTCCAGACCTTCAGCACCAGACTGGGCTTTTATCTGAAGCATCCAGCTTCGTGAACCAAGCAGCAGTTCTCAGCTTCTCCATTGTACAGCCAGCTATTGTTGGGCTATTCAGATTCTAGCATGTAAACCAGTCTGGCACATCCTTTTCCAACACATACACAGCCTATCCAATCTAGTCCCCTATAGAGCCCTGCCTGATGCAGCATCATGCAGGATCTGGGCTGACAACATAAACCTTACAGTGCGAATACATGCACCTCATCTTCTCTG
>NW_022196905.1:175354041-175364439 GCF_008632895.1 Mastomys coucha | reverse complement strand
CAGAGCAGGAAGCTGGGATTATTTCTGAACTCTTAGCTGGATCCCAACAGTGCGTTGGGTTGGGAAGTGACATTTAGGGTATTTATACTCTCTGCCAATTGGAAACTCTAGCTCCCCATGTTTCTTCCTCACTGAAAGTTCCCTGCCTCTCTTGGCTTTTGTTTTTACCAAGTGAAGTTTTAATTCAGGAGTCCAAAGCTTTGATCTATAGGAGAGTTTCAAACTGACATTGGATGTCAGTACAATGAAGTCTACAACAACAGAACCAGGAGATGGGCTGGTGGATGATGGCAAAGATGAGACGGCAACTTGAGCTGAGGTGAGTGGGCTCATGTACCCTTTAAAATAATACTAAAAGGAGTTCCAACACACTGATACTTTTTTACGAAGGCTTCAAGTGTAGGTGCGATCCATCTTCTACTTCAACTAGTTGGTTTGCACTGTGTGGTTCAGCCTTCTTCCAGATCCCATTGGCAAAATTAATTCTGTTGTTTCTGACTCCTGAGAAGGTCACATCCGCTCTAATCTCCTGAGAAGGTCACATCCGCTCTAAGTGGCAAGGCTCGTGGCTAGCTTCTGGCAGTGACGGTAACAGGACATACTTTTCAATGTTTGGGGTATCTTTAGACTGATAACAGATATATAGGGTAAAAGAAGATTTTCCCATTACCATTGTATAAACGACAGAGACAGACGGGGAAAGGTCAGTGATTATTTTTCATCACTTATTCAACAAATGTCGACAAAGGGGCTCATGCAATCCAGGAAGAGTCTCCCATGCTAGACAGGCACAGTAAAATTCAGTCTTGCTCTCAAACAGCCAGAATCTAGGAAGGAGTAGAGAAGATGCTGAACTGATTTTACACAGTATGAGGCAGCCTCTGATGGTAGTCAGTAATTGCCAGATGACCTCATAGGGAGTGTGGAGTGAAGCTTGCTGTGGAAGACAAGTTATTTTACTGAAATAAGAGTAGACAGCACAAGGGAGACAGCAAAGTCTCCCCTTTCCCTTCATAGCTTTTATGGGGGCTCTTTGATAGATGAGAGAAGCCAATTTATAGGAGAGGTGATTAATGATACAAAAGCATAAACGTTTTATTGAATGCATGCACATGTGGAGATCTGCACAGCAAATGAAGGGTAAGGTGTGAGGACATGATCGAAGCATGATGTCTCTACTCTATTTAGACAAAAAAAAAATGGACTCATGATTTCAACGGCATGATTTCAGCTTGAAGTAATCAATATACCAATATGATGCATTTTACACAGTGCATTTTAATTCCTTCAAATGCATTAAGGAAAAAAAAAAGGAAGGGCTGTGGATATAGCTCAATGGTAGAGGGCTCACATAGCATGAGCCAGGGCTCCAGGCTGCACACCTCACATTGTCAGCAAAGAGGACCAGCATAATCAAGAGCAATACAAACACAGGTGCCTGGAGCAGGATAAGCCTGGAGCCTTGATTCAGCCAAAACCTTCATTCACTATTCCATTTCACCAGGTCAGCCTTTGCTATATGACTGTCCCATTCACTTGAATTCTCTGGCTGATAAATTAACTTATCTACTTACAGTGTAGCTCTTGGCTGGTTTCAACTCTTTGTATGGATGGAGCTGGCATTTTTTGCTTTTGTGGTTTTGGTTTTGTTCGAGATAGAGCATGAGCTGTCTCTATCAGGAGAGTCTCTCCTCTCAGCCTTCCCTAGCAGATAGCTCTGCTACCCTGGGGGAGAGGATGGGGTAAAAATGAGCCACGGTTTACATCCCTGCGATCAAGTACACATGAGAATGGCTTTCTATGGTAACCTATAGGATTCTGGGCATCAGAAAATGCCAAATTATCAATTCTTTAGTTACAGTAGCTCATGTGAGATAATGACAGAGAATTTGGTGGGACTAGCAATGGCTGGTGAAATTTACTCAGGTGGTGAATATCAATGCTGAAGGGATAGCTTCAAGTGGCATGCATTAGCAATGCATTACCTCCAGATTAAACTGAGGTAGGGGTATAGGGGTGTGTGTGTGTGTGTGTGTGTGTGTAGGTGTGTGTATGTGTGTGTTTATGCATGTGTGTGTGAATGTGTGTGCCTGTGAGTGTGTGTGTGTATGTATGTGTATGTATGTGTGTGTGTGTGTGTGTGTGTGTGTGTGTGTGTGTGTGTGTGTAAGCCATTCTGGATCTGTTTTTCATATTTCATTCTTCCATCCCTTAGGGCCATTAAAAATACTCTAGTGTTAAATAAGCTTCCAGGACACCAAGATGCTAGGATAGCGTTGCCTGCACTTATGTCACACGTCTCTGTTCCTTTCTTCCCTGGGGTTCCTTTGGTAAGTATTCACATGCTAAATGCTCATGGTTTTTTAACAAGCAACATATTCTAGAGTTATTTTTATCCTCCCATGTGGTAGAAATAAAACACTTCTCTCCTACCCACTCCGAACAAATGGAAAGTGGATGGTAGTTAATTTTCAATTCAGACCCTTGAAGTTGTGAAAGGATGAAGGTGACTTGGACTGTGGGTGCAGGCATGTAGAGAGACTAGGATATAGACTATGATGGAGGAAAGTGGTACTGGGATCCAAGATGGGGCTCTTGATTTCTGGGTCAAAAGAAGATGAGGAATTAACGGATAGGAAGCTAACGACCCCAAACAGTCAATCTCATAACTGCCCAAACCAGCTTGGGGAGGAACAGGTATATTTGGCTTCTAAGTTATAGTCCATGATCAAGAGAAGCCAGAGCAGGAGTGTGAGGCATGAACCTGGAATAGGAACTGAAGCAGAGGCCACGGAGGAACACTGTTTCCTGGCCTGCCTTCAGCCTCAAATTCAGCTGCCTTTCTTATACAGGCCAGGCCTGCCGGGCTAGGGAAGGCAGTGCTCACAGTGGGTTAGTCCCTCCTATAGACTAGTAACCAGGAAAATACCGCCACAGACATGTCCACAGGCCAATCCGATGGAGGCAATTCCTCAAGTGAGGTTCCCTCTTCCCAGGTATATCAAGCTTACAACTGAAGCTAGCCATTACATTGGAAATAATTCCCCCAGTTTACCAAAAACAAACCAGGTACAGCAAAGCTTGTGGCAATCAACAGTGGAGCGAATTCAAGAACTGAGAAAAAGAATGGGAACACCCTGCCCAGTGATGATGATGGTCTCAGGCAAGCAAGCCAAGCTGCCAGAAACCGTGGAATGGTCTGTTAAAGGCCCTTGGGAGTTCTGTAATGTCAGGCAGCTGTGGGTACCACAGATTCAGCTAGCTCTAGACATCCAACTGATCTCACTGTGTGGACTCCTGAGTTTCCCGCATGTTTCTGGGATACCTCCCATTTCCACCAAGAATCCACAGGTACTCTGTAGTTCGGTTTTCATGTGGCTCAACCCCAAGAAGGACAGACTGACTGCAGACTGACCCTCCTCTTCCTCTGCGGTAGAGTAGCCTCACCGTGCCCCCTCCCGTACATATCCCACCCCTAAACTCATGATCCTGTAGATACATATAGACCTTCAACTCCCCAGAGGAGATCAGGGAAACCAGAAATGGGATTTCTTAGATAAGACTTGATTGATGGTGTTAAAGATAAAAGAGACACAGGAGACACAACCGCAATGCAGGTGCCAGTCCAGCCTTCTGTGGAATCCCTCCCTGCCGAATTTCCAGTCTGGTATGATCCCCCAAGAAGATAAGGGTGCTCCTCCTTTTTCTGTGTCTCCCTCTATTTCCTTTTGCTATATAGTATAAAACCTGAGTCTGGGTAATGAATAAAGAGATAAGTTCTATTTGGTTCGTGGTTCTGAAGGTCCAAGGAGGATGGTTCTGACAGCTGCTGAGCCTCTGATAAATTAGCTAGTTGTGGAACGTCAAAAGACGTTGTATGGGAGGGGGCTCGCTCCTTCCAGATCACTCCAATATCACCCATAAAGGCTCTGTCCTGAAGACCTACCATTTCCCATTAAAGCCATACCTCCCAGCCCTGCTGCTATGAGGGAAAAAAAGATTCGACAACTTAGTAGGGACATGCCAGATTCAAATCTTAACAGTCTCCTGCCAAAAAAAAAAAAAAAAAAAAAAAAAAATTCACACAGAAAAGTGCAGATTTGCCTCAGCCACACCTCAAGAGAGGACAACCACCACTGAGACTAAGGTCAGCCCTCAGTAGTAGCTAGCCATCAGAGCATACATCTAACTTGAGGCTCACCAGAGGCTTCAGAAGCAATCACATGTCCTTCAAAAGGGAATTGATGCTTTCACAGGAAAAAAAGAAAATGGCTAGCCTCTTTTAAAACATTCTCCAAGTTCCTGTTCATCAAGGTTTCAAAGTCTTAGAGCCTGGCTTTACACAGTTTGAGAGAGAGAGACAGAGAGAGAGAGAGAGAGAGAGAGAGAGAGAGAGAGAGAGAGAGAGAGAGACTGCTCCGTAATTGAAATCACTTAAAAAGAAAAGAAAAAGAACTTCAAAAGACGCAGATCTCCATCAGCAAGCTCGTGATTACCCATCCTACGCAGGGCAGTCAGCCACGCAGGCTCAAACCCCACACCAGAGCGGCCTATTCTTTGTTTCTAGACTTTCCCTCCCTCCGTGTTGGAGCTGTTCTGTTCTCTCGGATGCTTTGTGCCCTCCATAATTGCCTCTGAGAGCTGATGACTCAGTCAGCCCCACATCTTTTTTCCCCTTCTTTCCTTGCATCAGCTGAAGTTAGTCAATATAATGTGACACTACAATGTTTGGGACATTACAGAGAAAAAGCTTTAATTTTATTGTTTTTTTTTTAACCTAACCTTGGAAAAGGACTAAGATGTATGAGTGCTTTCTGCAATTTCAAGCTCTCTCTAGAACCTAGAGACTAAATGCTTCCTGTGTTTCAATCTTCTTAGTAGGCATCACAAACCTCAATGAGTATATGAAAAAAAAAAGCTGATGGAGAAAATGTAGATATAGATTCATGTGTGTGTGCACATGTGCATGTATGTGTGTGTGTGTGTGCACGCAAGTGTGCATGCACATGCTCATCTGTGTGTGTCTGTGTGCATTTATTTGCTAGTCAAGGTCAGCATTAGGGGTCTTCCTCTATCCCTCTCCACCTTATTTTCTTGAGACAAGGTCTCTCACTGAACTTGAAGCTCACCAAGTCGGCTAGGCTGGGTGAGCCGTAAGCCCCTGAGATCTGTCTTTATCTCACCTCAATGCCTGCTTTACAAACACGCGTTGTCATGCCCAACTTTTATGTGGGTGCTGGAGATCCATCCCCAGGCTCTCTTGTCTGAGCAACAAGTACCTTGCTGTCTCTCCAGTTCATCCACAAGGATGTTCTGTCCCAGAAGCTGACGGAGAAAGAAGCAGGCCGAACATCCCTCACAGGTAGCTAGCTCCTTAGAGTTCACGCTAGTCTGTGGACGAGCTGTGATGACATCTACCTTGGCGTGGCCCACCCCTCTCTCTGGCGGTAGGGCTTTGCTGTGCTCTGATGGAGAAAGACAATGTTTTTCCCAGGAGCACACAGAGCCCTCAGAACTAGAGTGGAGAACGGGAGGGAGAATTCCAGAGCTCCTGCAGTCCCAGACTCTTGAAAGATGAACAGGTCCAGGTAAGAGAGAGGGTGACAGGGAGGGGGAGGAGACATTAGAATGTACATGAACATTAAAACAAAACAAAAACCAAAAAACTTGTCTCAGTCGCTTAATTTGGAGAATTAACCTCGACATCGTCGTTCGATGAGCTGAGTATCATAGTTAACACCTTTCCTTCAGCAAACGTCCACAAAGCTTCACTAGCTGCCTGTGAGCTGGATGCCAGCCAGTAAGAGAGACCAGCTTGAGTTACTGGCAGTACACAGGTAAAGGGCATTGCCCACCCGGGGCATGGAAGGTGCTGTGAACTTACCGAGAGAATGAACAGGGTAAGCTAGAGTCACCAACAATTCTCTCAACGGCTTCTGCCAATATGTCCCACCCCAAACTCAGCTCCCACCTAGCAAGCTCTGTGAACAATAGAATCTTGTGAGCCAGATGGGTAACAAAACTATACCTCCACTGCAATGTCTATGGTCACGTGAGCAGACAATGGCCCAAAGTGTAGATCTGAGCATTCTGGGAGGAGCTAGGCAGGAACCAGCCACTGAGTGCCAGTGTGGGAGCAGACACCCTCTGCTTCTGCAGCATCCACAATGGAAACGCCATGTGCGAACAAGTGTACACACAGAGAGACCAGATCTGGAGGGGCCAGCACTTAATTCATTTTGTTCCACAGCAAGTAAGCAAGTCAGTCTAATTCTGGATGCATAGATCAGGGCAGGAAGTGGGCTTCTATGAAAGCATGCACAGCCCCTTCCACCCCACCACTGCAATGCCTGCATTCAGCCAGAGCCCTGGGCAAAGGGAGCAAGAATAATAAAAGACTGATCAGCAGGCCCAAGAGCGGGGGGCAGTAATTGGGAAAACTGAATCGTAAAGCTATGTTTGCCAAGGAGCAGAAGTCTCCTTTGTTCTAAAATAGCGCTCTGCGTTTAGTTAAAAGATAGACCCCGTGACCCGTAATCATACCTAGTGGGTTGCTTTGTGCCTCTAATAGGACCCACGGCTCTTTGGCTCATTTTAAATTACTACCAAGCAGTGTGTAGGTTGGGACTTCATCAAGGAAAGAAAGTCAATCTGAGAGGAAAAGCTATTCCTTAGCAGTAAAGGGAAAAGGAAGGAGGTAGTCCCTTTATTGCCGTCTGAGGTGGGATCTGGCTTAGCAGAGATGGGGCAAAAATAGCTTCCCCTCTGGTCCAGGTGCCTGAGTCCATAGGGCCCAACCTCAAGGTACCTGGGGTACATGTGACATCTCAGTTTGGGAAATCCCTTGCAGCACTAGAAGGGTGCGGACTTTAAAAGATATCAAGTAAGGGTACAACCAGGACATCGGGGATCATGGTCGTTTGATTGGTGTGTTTTTAATCTCATTCCCCGATGAGAATAAAGCTGACAGAAAGGCGTGTTCTTAGTCTGGTTTACAGGTTGACAGGGTAACTGTCCACCATGACATTGGCTGCCACACCTCCTGGAGATGGCTGAAACTGGACAGCACACACTTAGTTATAAAAAGATGAATGTATGCGATACCCCACATTATAAGGGTTTGTGGCGCTCTATTTGTGTATCCATGCATAAGCACATAAAACAAGACCCTCCAGATCTTCTGCGTTGCTTTAGCGGTCCACCAGCAGTTCCCACATTGGCTTCTCTTCCTAGCTTAGTACAAGGCTCAGAAACTTTCCCACACTCCAACAAAAAACTACTCCACAATAGTGTAATTTACAGTTTTGTAAAGACCTCACAGGGAATCCAAGAGAACTTACCATCAGACACGCCATATTTAATCTAGTTTGAATATTTGATTTCTGTTCAGTTTCCCATTCAAGACTCTTTCCTTGAAGTCGTTGTCCCCATGATCCTAATCTCTCTGTCCCCAGAGCCAGCTCTGAGCCTCTCTGAGCCACTCTTTCCTTTGAATGCTACCTAATGAAGAACTCTTTGCCTATAGGTTCTCAACCTGTGTGCAGAGACTTGTGTAAACGACCCTTGAACGGGGATCACTTAAGACCACCAGAAAACACAGACGTGTACATTAAAATTCATGACAGTGACAAAATGACAGTTATAAAGTATCAACAGAATAATGTTATGGTTGGGGGTCAGCACAATGCAAGGAACTGTATCAAAGGGTCGCAGCATTGGAGACGTTAAGAACCACTGCTGTAGAGCCACAAACAAAAGTTCCTAGGCAGAGGATCTGCTCACTGTTGGAAGCAAGGGCAATACACAACAACAACTTGTGCTTTCAAACTTATCAAGGATTTTGAAATAGAATCCAAGAATAACATCAAACAAAACAACAGCTCCCAGGACCAGAGAGATAGCTCAACTATTAAGAACATTTACTGCCATTTTCAGAGAGTTCAGTTCCCAGAACATAAATTATTTAGCCTCTACAGACATATATACACACAGATCATTTAAAATAATAGTAATAATAATAATAATAACTAACAATAACAAACTTTTCTTAAAATCCCAGCTCATAGCTAACCCTGTATCTTGCCCACCATAATGTATGTCACAGATGCAGGACAAGGTCTAGAGAGCATTTCTTCTAGAGTCTTTATGTTTTTTAATTTATTTATTTGTTTTAAGTATGTGACTACACTGTGCTGTCTTCATACACACCAGAAAAGCGCACCAGATCCCATTACAGATGGTTGTGAGCCACCATGTGGTTGTTGGGAATTGAACTCAGGACCTCTGAAAGAGCAGCCAGAGCTCTTAACCACTGAGCCATCTCTCCAGTCCCAGCGTCTTTTGTGATGCCGCAGAGTCCAGGACCACACTCAAGTGTGTCTCTAGATGACTGTCATTGTTATGGAAACACCTAGGACTACTATTCTCTGTGCTCTTGTTCCCTGTACAGAATTCAACCCGGAATCCTGAGGGTTTTGTTTTGCTTTGTTCAGTAAGTTCATGCTCATTCTGGCCTATTTGAATCCCATCAAAATATAAAATGTGATAGTTCTTCTTCACCTGTAAAAATCCTTAGTACTAGTTGCAAGTGCCAACTAATTCATGCTTCGAGATGAAATAGCCTGACTGCCCAGGATTCCCCAAGTTATCCATGAATCAATAAGCTGGCTCGTTTCTAATTGATCTACATGCACCACCACCCCCCGTTCTGTTTCTAACACTTGCTCTACAGTTTGATTTTAATGAAGGCTGCGGTTAGCCTCTGGCCAGTAACAGCATCTAATCCACACAGAGCCCTCGGAACTGTACTGCCGCCACATCAGTTACAAAGCTGGTGTCTCTCCTGTGCTCGCCAATAAAACAGAACCTCAGAGGTCAGGCAGAAATCACAACGCCAGAGATAAGGAGAATCCCCAAGTCAGTCCAGATGTTCTGCGCTGTTAGAATGGAGGCATTTCAGAATGGCAAGGATCTAGCTGCCTGATCTAACTAAACATCACAGAGTTACTGAAGAGACTTGGGGAGAAGGGATGACTTGGTCAAGACCATGTAATGTGGCTTCCATGGTCGGAGAAATATCTGAGCCCAGAGGGCAGCTCAGGGTAGGAAACTCACTTGCCATTTATTGCATGAACACCTACCAGATGGTGTATCTGGGGAAGCCTGGGAGCTGGAAAGACCCACTCTATGAGTTAGAAGCCAGAATAAATGACCTTCTCTTCCAGGATCATTGAATAACCCACAAATCTGTCTTCCCCAAACCACTCTTTTCTGGTAATATGCCCCCAAATAATACCTGGGAAACTATAGAAACTATGGGAAGAGAAGCGAGGCCTGTGGGAAAGCCCCTGCGTGCTCTCAGTCTTTAAAATTGGTAAAACTTTTAAAATGTAAAGTTTCACTAGCGGGGAAACCAGAAGTGAGGTAATAAAGTAGAAGTGCTAAACCTGGGGACATAAAATGCACCTGACACTGTGTAGGTTGGCTCACTTAATTCACAAAACCCAGGGAACCCTTGTTATCTGCTCAATACACCCTTTCTCCAAGCCAGAGCATGAGTTCCACAGCCCGTCTCCAGCAGGTATCTTAATCCTTTCATGTTCTACATTACTTGGAAGAGTGGACGAGGCTACTCTAAAGCCCGTGGGACATGGAAGGTGGCTTAGGCTGCTAGCTTTCTTGTCTGGTTTGGTGTATGTAGAAGGAAGGTCCAGACCCTAACCTCAAGCATATCTTGCCTCCTTTGCTCATTTCAGACATTTTACATGCTGGAATCACAACCACACACACACATATGGCCATCAAGTCAAATGTCAGAGCCACTGTTGTCCGGAATTGCAGGAATTCTCTCTTTTCTCTGACAGAACCTTTAAAAGTATCAGAGCTAAACTTAGCCTTCCCTCACGATGGGGTTCTGAGAGGTTTCCTTGTAAACTGAAATTCCAACAAAAGGACTAAACTGTGAAATCACAGAGGCCCTCCACTTTGACAGACACCATGACTCAGCCAACTGGTATTTTTGGACCTGCAGGAAGAATCCATCTCATCCTTCCCTCTGGCCCACAAACCACTTCCTTGAAACATGCCACCGGAGTGGAAACCTTGCCTATAAATGGCTCTTGGTCTCTCCATGGGTAGCCTTCCTTTCTTACAGATGCCAATCATCCAACTGTAGAAAGCAACATTTGGGTTCTTGGCCCTACCCTCAATGACAGGACTGAAGAACAACCAACAAGCATTGCTTTGCCTTTCTTAGTATTCAAATGGAGCATGCTGTATGTATGTGTGTATGTGTGTGTGTGTGTGCGTGTGCGTGTGCGTGCGTGAGAGAGAGAGAGAGAGGGAGAGAGAGAGAAGCAGAGGGAGAGAGAGAGAGAGAGAGGGAGAGGGAGAGAGAGA
>NW_022196905.1:175329269-175353889 GCF_008632895.1 Mastomys coucha | reverse complement strand
GGAGAGGGGGAGAGAGAGAGAGAGAGAGAGAGAGAGAGAGAATAATGAATTGGGGATTCCATTGGACTTTCTGCTGAGGTCTGCCATTCCCACTCACCCACAGAGGGCACTAGACAAGAACTCCTCCCTTTTGCCCGATTTTCCTGTCAGAGGTATACAGTAAGTCTGGGCACTTTACTCTCAAATAGATCACATCAACCCATGAGCTGCTGAGTCTCTTTTCCACTTTTGGAAAAATAAGCAAAATCAAAAACAAGACAGAAAACTCTACGAAGATCAGCAGTATCCCATTTTTGTCTTCACAGTTAGCCAGAGGAAGAGCTTGGTTCTTGCCTTCTAGCTTATTTTCCCATCCCTCCTTTTCTTCATCTTCTGTTTCTTTTAAACAGAACAGTTTTGGAGCTCCCGTCAAGAGCTAGGAACGTGCACACACATGGCGAAGAAAACAGCCGTCAATCCCTTCCTCGGCTGTCTAATTTAAAGCTGTTCTTTCCTTGATGGGGCTGAGTTCACCCTACCTTCTTCTTCTGTCTTTCCCAGAACTCAACCAGATAACAAAACAGTCATTTGTCCATCTTTCCTTATCATCTGCTTTCCAGGCACACAAATCTGGGAGATGAGCGATGGGCCATCAAAAGGATTGAGAGCACCAAAGCTCTGTTTAAAGGGTGTAAGGAGAAAAGCAAGACTGCACATAGTGTATCTACACAGCCCGGGAGGGCAATCACATCTGGGAGCCTATGTCCTTTCAGGAAAAGACCTGGTGGGTGTAATTAAGAAACTCAAGGTAAAATCATCCTGTTATCCAGGTTGGCTGTGAACTCTTCAGCACTGTCCTTACCTGAGTAGGACAGAAGAAGAAGACACAGAGCAGAGAAACCACGAAAGGAAGAGACAGAAACTGGAGTGAGATGGCCATAAGTCACCAACACTGGAAGCCATCATTAGCTAGACAGTGCAGGGATTACAATGCCCACCAGCTTGAGATGTGGCAGGGTCCTGCTCACATCAAAGACAGACGTTGTCCTCCAGGACTGTGAGAAGACACATTTTAACATTCTAAGCCAAGGAGCTTGCTATTATTACTTCACCAAAACTACAACACAAATGTAATCAAAGCCCAACTCCACTGCTTCTATGATGTATGTTAGACTCCATATGTCTTTGAAAGTAGGAGTGAAGTATAGAAGACCCCAGACTTTAGCCACACCTCTCCCACCTTCCCACAAGTCCCACAAAAGCCACCTCTCTTGTGTAAAAGTCTTGGTGCCACAGATTACCTGAAGAGGTTATGAAAAACACTACACAATCCTTTCTCTCCATCCACCTTTACACAGATTCCAGGATTTGAACTCATGTCAGTAGGTTTGTACTGCAAGCTCCTTTTCCCAGTGAACCATTTCGATGTCCCAACTACCAGGCCATGGTCTCTAGAGGAGTCATTCTCCATTTATTCTCCAAAGACTTTCTGAACACTCGACACGCTACATCAAGCCTGCTCTTCCTAAGACTTGAGAGCCAGAATCCTTTTCCGTCCTTCATATTCATCCTACCCTGCTTTCTTGGTACTCCTCTAGCTTAACTGCAACTTCAAACCAGCAGGAGGTTCAGTCATCATCCTGAATGGCACTCCTTCTCACCTGTTCGCTCTTCCTAGAAATAACAAGAGCTAGTCTGCCCTCTGGTTGCTGCCGCCATCCCATGCCAACAATTCCAAACTCTGTCAGCCTTTGAAAGTTTTCTTGATTTGTTCTATGGCAAAGTCATCAGCATTTGTTTCCCTTTATGTACAGGAACCCCAAATGTCACCACTCCAGAGGTGTCTGTCATGACTAAGCCATCTAAAATACCGCCCCCAGCCCCACAGCTGCTCTCTGGGGCGCTGCATCTTCTCTGTGCTATTGTCACTCTCTGATACATGCTACCTGTTCATCACATGTGTCTCCTTTCTGAAGCTCTGAAGTGCAATCTGTGTGTTCCAAGTAGCCACTGCCCCCTTATCTATAACCTAACTTTCCAAATTAATCATGGTTCACTTCCAGTAGGATAATATGAAATGGAAGTTGCCAGAAATAAACAACCTGTGAGTTGTAAATTGCAAGCCATTCTGAATAGCAGGGTGAAATCTTGCATCACCTTCCGCCATCCCATGCAGGATGGCACCCAGAACATGAATAATCCCTTTGTCCAGTGTACCCACACTCTGTTTGTCACTACTAGCCAAGGGTGTCACCAGTCATTCTGCTGATGGATGGCAAATAGGTACTAGAGCTCAGCAGAGTCTTGTGATGCAAGCCAGATAGGCAAGAGGAATAGCAATGGCTTGTCAGAATAGTCATTGAATAAACCTTCGTTGAATGCATTTCAAATGACAATTTGTAAGTAATCAAATCAATATGCTAGACATCCCCTTGATCTGTGCCTTCCAGGTTAGTAGCCATAGCCTGATGTGGCTATTGAGCGCCTAAAATCGTGATAGTCTAATTGTGCTGTGCTATAAATAACAAATACACACGAGATTTAGAAGACTTAGAGGAAAAAGGAATGCCCAAGATCCTGTAAATAATTTCTGCATTAGCTGGTGATACATGCCTATATTCTAGTACTTAGGAAGGAAAGGTATAAATTATATAGGCATGCCTCTCACTAGAGAAATAGAATCTGCAGCTCACTCGGTGGCAAGCCATCCCCCACAATCAAGAAGACACACACACAAACAGAGTGATTGCTCCCTTATAAGTCTGCATAAAATTGTGAGCCAGTGTTGTTATTGGCTTTATTTCTGCTCCCAGAATTGATCTTTGGCTTAATTACCCAGCACATTAGAAACTCTCCCAGCAACAGTATTGTGCTTCCAACCTCCCGTATTCATTGCCAGGTCCAGAGTCCTGTCACATCTTTTACCACCTTTTAGGAGAAATGACAAATCAACTAGCAGCCTTAGCCTCCGCCACAGCAGCTTCAAGGCAAAGACAAAGAGAATTGACTCAGCCTTAAAATGTCAAATGAATCACGATGCCAGGATGATTTATATCGACTTCAGAAAGCTGTGCATTGGGCCTCCTCGGCTGGTCTGGCTCTGACCTTCCTAGCATCTGAGGCTACGTTTTTAACTTGAGATGGGAACTCATCTTCCTGGTTGGTAACCTGCTGGGATGGGAGGGTCTTTGAAACTTGAAGTGAGCCTCCCACTTCTTGGATATCTCCCAGGAAATGTCCAAGAAAGGTTAGAGAAGCCTGGCCAAAGAACATTTGATGAGAATCTCTTGGAGGCGGAGGTGAGGAAGAAGGTGCGGAAGAAGGAGGGATTGACTGGAAGAGCAGGTGAGTACATGAGCACTGCCTGTGTCATCACAGCTCCTTACATGCTTAACATCTACCAAGGTGGGAAGCTCAATATAAAGGGCTATTTAGGAGACCCAGGTCCCTATGACAGGTGCCCTCGGGAGGTGATGGGATGCTAAAGAGGTGAGGCCCACTGGAAGGAAGTTAGAAAATTGGGGGCATGCACTTGGGAGGTTTCTGCGAGTTCAGTTCCTGTTCCTTGTCTCTTAGTTTAACATCTGGGGGTAAAGATGTCCTACCCCACACATCCCATTTCCATGAGATATACTGCTGCCTCAAGCCCCAAAGCAACCAGGGCAAGTGATCTGCACTGAAACCTTCCTTCGTTTTCAGTTGATTTTCTTCAAGTACTTTATCACAGCATCAGAATCTGACTAATAAGCTCACCTCAGTGAGGAAAGCCCAGGACACATACTTATTAAAAGGCTGAATCATTCAGTTAATAATCATAAGGACAGGAACTGCTTCCCTTCTGATCCTCCTACCCTGCCACCACATCAACAGGAGCTCTTATAATGACAGGATGTACAAGGGAAAGAACTGCCTACCTCAACCTTTATCTCATACATCTCTGGGGAAAACAGAAAAACAGGAGTGGAGGAATGCAGGACATCAGAGCTCCGACACCCATAGCTTTAGCAAACAGGAGTCTGACCCCTAGCCAGGTAAGCAAAAAGCCTCATGTTTACCAACCTCAGTTCCTTCTAACACAAACACATCAGGGGCAGCTACCAAGAAAAATGGCATGGCACAAAACACAAAAACAAAAACAAAACAGATAGAACAACCGTAGCAAACACTTAAATCCAGACACAGTGTGGTGGGCATTCGGATTATGACTGTGAATTTTAAAAACTTTAATTAGTATGCTAAGGGGAAAATGGACAGCATACAGGAATGGTTAAGTTAAAAAAGCACTCACATGAGGGAAAAATCTGAATTATTTATTTGTTTTTCAAGACATGATTTCACTGTGTAGCTCTGGATGTCCTGGAACTTGCTCTGTAGAGCAGGATAGCCTTGAACTCAGAGATCTGCCTGCCTCTGCCTCCTGGGTGCTGAGATTAAAGGTATGAGCCACCACCACCTGGCTTTAAAAAAAAAAAAAACTATTTAAGGAAAAAGCAAGAAATAATATTTTAACAAGAATGATGCATGTGGCGTGGTTTAAATGAGATGCCCCCCCCCACCACACACACACAGTCTCAGGTGTTTGAATACCTGGTTCCCACTAGGTGATGCTGTTTGGGGAGGTTTAGGAGGTGTGGCCCTGCTGAGAAAGTATGTTACTAGGGGTGGCTTTGATAGCAAAAAGCCAAGCCTACTGGCAGTTTTTTTTCTCTGCTCCTACTGCTGTTAAAGATGCAAGCCCTCCACTTCCTGCCCCACCACCATGCCTGCTCTTGTTGCTGTGCCTCCATTCCACCATCATGGGCTTTTATTCCCCGTAACCATAAGCCCAAATACATGCTTCTTCTAGAAGCTGCCTTGGCAACGGTGTCTTGTCACCACAATGACTTGTAACTCATATAAACGCCTTCAAGGGTTTTATCTATAAAACAAACACAGCTGAGGAAAGAACCTATGAGCTTGAGGAAATGACAACGAAAATGTCCAAACTGAAATGCAAAAGGAAAACATTACAAAAGTGACAGCAAGCTATCTGAAGTCCGTGGAGGCAGAAGGGGAGTGTAAAAGATAGGGAGCACGGAGAAAAGAGAGGATGCTAAGCGATCGTGGCTGACAAGTATACCAAACCACAGGTCCAAGAAGCTCAGGGAACACCCAGGCAGTGTAAATACCAAAATACCTATGCCTAGGCATAACATATTCAAATTGCAAAATAAGATAAACAGAACATTATGAAGGAAGTTATATGGGAAGAACGAAGTTATGTATGTAGGAAAAGTGGCAGAAACACGCTCAGACTTCTCTTCAGAAAATATACAAAGGTAAAAGTGGAGCAAAACATTTATAATGTAAAAAGGAAAACACTCCCAACCTAGAATTCTATATCCAGAAAAACTATCAAAACATCATACGGCACTCCACAGTTAAGCATGATTTTGCACTACTGGGAATTGAATCCAGAGTCTTCACACATGCTAAGCAAGTACTTTACCACTAAGCTACATACCCACCCTAACATGCACAATATGTTTGTATGTGTGTATACATATATGTATGAATATATATCATATATAACTGATATATATACATATATATGTTTATATATCAGTTAAGATGAATTCAATTTTAAAAATATTAGGGAGTGCCCAGAGAGATAGCTCAGCAGTTATGAGCATTGGCTGCTCTTCTAGAGGACCCAGGTTCAATTCCTGGCACCTAGTTGGCAGCTCACAGCTGCCCGTGACTCTAGTTCCAGAGGATCTGACATCCTCACACAGACAGACATGCAGGCACAACACCGATGCACATAACATAAGAATAAGTAAAGTATCAAAATCTTTAAAAATAATAGGAAGGGATAAAGAAAGTTATGCCTTGTTGATGTTAATTTAAAAAAATCTAGAGTGCTATTTTAACTTTAGACAAAGGAGACTTCAGAACAAAAATAACCATCAGAGACAAGAAAGCACTATATTAATAGCAAAGGGGCTGGGTCTACAAAAAGGCATAACAATCCTTAATTTATGCACCTAAAAGCAACGTGTCAAAATATGGTAGAACTGAAACCAAGGCATAAGCTAGAAGAGCTACATGGAATAACAAATGAGCCAACTCTGACAGTTGGAGACTTCAAGACCCCACTATCAGTAATTGACAAGTCCAGTAAGCAGGAAATCATTAAGGACATAATTGAAGTAAGTAGCACCATTAATCAACTGGATGTAACTGACATCTTCAGATTATTACATCCAACAACAGAATACACACTCTTCTCAAATTCACGTGAAATGGGTCATTCATCAAGAGAAATCATATTTTGAGCTGCAAAAACACCTTAAAGTGTAGAGACTAGAAACCATGTAAAGTGTGATATCAGGCCAGAATTGCTTTAGCATCTTAGCAACTGGGCAACACACTTCTGAGGAACACATAAACCAGGATAGGATTTAGGTATTTGTCATAGTACCTTTTTAGAAATGAGAGACTCTAAAATCAAAATCAAAACAAGGGAAGTCGTGCTCGCTTCGGCAGCATATATACTAAAACAAGGGAAGTCATTTCAGAGCACAAGATAATTGAAACACATAAATATGTTACATTTGTAATATATTAATGTGTATTTATGTAGAATATATAAATTGTATATACATACATATATAAACTTAAGCACAGTTAAGCACAAAGCTGCACAATTTGAACTGAATCCAGAGCCTTCTCACACGTGAAGCAAGTACTCCACCAATGAGCTATGTCCCCACCCCAATATGTACAATATATATGTATGTGTGGGTATATGCATATGTGTATGTGTGAAAAAATATGTATACATACCAAAAAACCCATACTTTGATAGCCTAGATGAACCTTGAAGGATATAATCTACAAAACCTACATGAAGACAGAATCTGAGCATTTGCATTTGTACTAAATAGAATCAACAATCATTTGTCTTCCAAAACAGAAATTTCTGGTTCAGATGGGTTTTCCTAGGGCAAAGCTTATCCATCGCCAGTCAAGGGCACTGACCCCTGCAATTTCCCCAAATATTGGAAACACAACTGCATTTGGGTTCTTCCCCATAATAAAATTTATATCTATTAACATGTTGAATTAAGTAGTGAGTCAAAAGAATTGCACAGCATGTCCATGTGGATTGAGCCCAGGGATATAAGGCTGGCTTATTGTTCAAATATCAACTAATGTGGTCCATTATATCAATACACTAAAGGAGAAAGAAATCATATGATTGTGTTAACAGATGCAGAAAAGGCATTCAATACAAAATAACACCTATTCATAATGAAAGCTCTCACAAAACTATGAATAAACAGGAAGTTCCTCAACTCAGCTTTTAAAAAAAACACTAAGAATTAAAGCCAACATCTAACACGATAATAATAGTAATAAACTAGAAACTTTCCCATTCAAATTAAGAACATGGAAGGCTGTTCACTCCCACCATTCAACATCACCCTGGAAGTCCTCATTAATGCAGAAAGACTAGAAGGAAATCCAAGAGAATATATACTAAGAAGTAACAAGTAAAAGTCTCTATGTTCAAATGGCATAGATTATGCAGGAACTCCCCCAAACAAAAAGTAAAATCATGGAAGTGCAGACTTCCAGGCAGCCACACATATGGCTAATGTAAAAGGTGGTCACCTTCCTAAGTCCCAGCAGTGGACAAATGAAACTAAACATAGTGTGACGTTTGTTAGAACCAAGTAAGCAAGCAATAGAA
Source organism: Mastomys coucha (assembly GCF_008632895.1). Classification (NCBI taxonomy): domain Eukaryota; kingdom Metazoa; phylum Chordata; class Mammalia; order Rodentia; family Muridae; genus Mastomys; species Mastomys coucha. The sequence goes on along the minus strand of NW_022196905.1, from coordinate 175,346,172 downwards.
TTGGTGATGAATGTAGTCAAATATGCCCAAGATCTACATGGGGACACTGAAACATTCTGATGAAAGAAATCTAGGATCTAAACAGCCAGAAGAAATTCCACACACAAAGACAGAAAGTCATAGATGTGTGTATATAATCGGTGCAACACCAGTAAAAATACTAGCAAGCTACTTCACAAATCGACACTTTTAAATTCTAAAATTTATGGGGAAAGGGAAAGGCACAGAATAGCCAGCATAGTGCTGAAAGGAAAGAACACAGAAAAAAGAACTGGCATTGCCAGCCTCGACACTTGCTACAAAGCTACAGCCATCAATAGTGTGGGGTAATAAAAGGACAAACACACAGATCAATCAAGCAAAATGGAAAACCCAGAAATAGACCCACACAACCATGACCAACTATCCTTGACCAAGAAACAAAGGTTTAGTGGAGAAAACATAACCATTGTTTCCTTTTATGACAAGTATTGCTGGATCATTTGGACATCTAATATACATACAAAAAATAGATATTGACCTTATACAATTCATAAAAGTGACCCAACCCATGCATCTATATCTAAAACTGGACAAAAGCATAAGAGAAGATGTAGGTGGCCTTGAGTTTCCTAATAAATTTTTAGATGTGCCATATAATTATGTTTAAAAACAAGTAAGTCGGCCTTTCTTCAAACCTGCTCTATAGACACATTCCCAGGAAAAAACACTCTGAGGAACTAAATATGGAGAAAATTACCCAAAACCAATATTTGATTAAGGAGGCATCAAAAATATATAGATACTTCTTAAAAGATGAGAATAAGAGAATAGGCAGGCAACTGTGTAGTTTGGATAGGAATGGCCTCCATAGGCTTGTAGATGAATGCTTGGTCATTGGGGAGTGGCACTATTTGAGAGGGATTTGGAGGTGTGGCCTTGTTGGAGTAGATGTGTCCCTGGGAGTGGGCTCTGGGAATTCAAAAGCTTAAGCCAGGCCTGGTGTCGCTCCCTTTTCCTGCTACCTGAAGATCTGGATGCAGGACTGTTAACTTCTCCAGCACACCATCATGTCTGCCTGCATGCTGTCATGATGATAAGGGACTAAAACAATGGTTAGTAATCATGTAAGCCAGCCCCACTTAAATGCTTTCATTCATAAGAGTTACTGCAGCCATAGTGCCTCTTTTCATCAATAGAACACAAACTAAAACCAGAATCTAAAGTAACAATGAGCAAAAGATATAAACGGACAGTTCACACACACAAACACACACACAAACTATCCAGGCAGCAAATAAGCCCATGAAGAGAAATCCCACTTGACATATTGTAAAGCACTACAACCTACGTAGTGGTCAAAAGCCAAAGAAAGTACAAGCAGTAGTAAGTTCTGGTAAGCATGTGGTATCAGAGAACCCTTTCAGTGCTGTTGAGAGTGCAAAACAGAAGTCTGCGAATGTTTTCCAAAATGTACTTCTCTGAAGCAGACAGATAAAAAGAATGTAAGAGCAGAAGATAGGGAGGAGTACTGTAGAAAGCTGTCTTCCACGCAGGACATGGCTGTTGCTCCCCTGAACCCACAGCAGCTGTGGTTAGCTGCATAATATTGGACCCATTGCTAGTCCATCATGGAAGAGGGAGGGGCTTGTGAGGTCCCACCCCTCCTTGTGGAACTATTGACCATTAATAGTTGTGGGAGAGGGGAGAGTGGTGTATCCAGTGGTAAGCTGTCCATGCTCTATTAAATACCCTATACCCATACTCATGCAACAACCCTAAGTTAACTGAGTGGAGCACACACACACACACACACACACACACACAACATGGAAATATAAGCAAGACTACTTGGGAAGAAGAAGGGATTCACCAAGAGGGGAAGGGGATATGAGAAAGTAATTGAGGTGAATAGTATCAAAATTCATTACATATGTATGAAATTGTCAAAAAGTAATTAATAAAAAAAAAAAAACATGCAATCCAGCAGTCAAGCTCTTTGGAATTCACTCAAGTGAGCTGAAACTATATCCATACTAAAACCCACACACAAATATTTATAGCATTTTTATTCATAATTGGCAAAACTTAGAAGCAACCAAGATATCCTTCAACAGCTGAATCAACAGTATGACACATCCATGCAATATGTGAATTTTAAGGACTTCTTTTCTCGGTGCCCCAATCAGACTCTAAGTACCAGGTGGCCATGTGTACCAGGCTGATAAGGTCAGCCCCTGACACAAATTGCTTTTCTTCTCCCCATCTGTGACACCAGAGAATTTCCTTCACACTTTGTCCCCTAATAAAAGCACTTGCAAAGCCTAGATCTCTACTCTCCCTCTCCCTCTAACCTACCTCCCTCTCTGACTCTTCTTCATTTCTCCCCTCTCTCCCTCTTCCTTCTGTGTTCACCTCTCTCCTTCCCTCTCCATCTTCTCTCCTTCCCCTCCTTTTGTTTTTCCTTCCTCCATCTCTCTCTTTCTCTCTCCCTCTTTCTTCCTCTCTCTGTCTCTCTGTCTCTGACTCTCTCTGTCTCTCTCTTTTTCTCTCCCTCTCTCTGTCTCTCTTTGTCTCTGTCTCTGTCTATCTGTCTCTCTGTTTCTGTCTGTCTGTCTCTCTCTCTTTCTCTCCCTCTCTCTGTCTCTCCCTCTCTCTCTCTCTCCTACCCTCTCCTCTCCTGATCTCTTTTCCTCTGTATCTACTTGGGTAAGCCTATTCATAAGAATTTCCTCCTACATGCCATCTCTGTGCCATGTCATACCTGCAGAACCTGCTATTATTATAGCAGTCCTTTAATTTCCCAGAACTCTTGCAGTATAATTCCCACATCAGAAGAAATGGTCCTCCAAGACTCCATAGGGAAGATGTACTATATTTGCCATATCCAATAATAAGGAATATTACTCAGTAATAAAAAATGATCAGGCTACACAAAAATGCAAAGGAACCTTAACTTCACATTGCTAAATCTGAGAAGTCAACACACTGTGTTAATCCAACTATATAACATTCTGGAGAAAAGGAACTATGGAGACAAAGGACGTGCTCACACTTTGTACTGGTTGCTTTAAGTTAGAAAACAACAGAGACACAGCTAGATCTCCAATTATTTGTGTATTAAGCAAGACACTCCTATATAATCATGGGTCAAAGTGAGATATCACTCATGATATTAGAAAAACGTCTACCTGATTGATACTCATTTTAAAAATGAATTTAAAGGGAAATTAGAGATTGATGTGTTTATATTGAAAAATAAATTTTAAAAATCATGTACATGAGTTTCCATTTTAAGAAGAACAAAAAAAAAAAATGGTTGTGTTGGCAAGCAGATCTCTGTGAGTTCGAGGCCAGCCTGGTCTACACAGTGACTTCCAAGACATCAGGGATATATAGTAAGACCCTGTCTCAAAACAAAGGAAACTAAAAAACAATAATTAAGAATGAATTGAATTCGGAATGAGAAGAAATAATGGAAAATGGAAATCAACTAAATAAAAATACACTAGACAAAGATAGTTGAGAAGCTGCCACTGTCTTTGGGAGCCTGAGGGAATTAAATGTGATGTGAAATTCTGAGTGGGATTCTGACACAGAAAGTAGAGAGGTTGGAGAAAAGCTACAGAAATAGGAAGAAGGTGTTGATGTTTATGCATATAATAATAATGTAAATTGTCAATAATAGGAGAAGTGAGCACAAGGTATTGAGAATTCTGTGAGAAATTTGCAATGTTTGTCTAAATCAAAACTGTTTTCCCTTTCATTTGATAGTTTTGGGATAAGCCTTATCCCAAAATATGAAAAGGAAATTAAAAGCTAAAGCGATAATGCATGGTTGAGTTCTTGCTCGGCCAGCCTGAGGACCAGAGTTTGAATCCCAGGCTTCCTGAGCAGGGCTGTTCATGCTTATGACTCTGCTACTGCAGGGTGGAAGCAGTCAGATAAGGAGAGCTCGATGGTCAGCCAGGCGAACCATAACAGTGAGCTTCCAATTCACTGAGAGAGGCTGCCTTGAGGGAATAAGGTAGAGAGTGACAGGGAATGACAGCCGACATCTTGCTCTGGCCTCCACATGTGCACATGTACACAACGGGTACACCTGTATGATCACATGCATGGTGCACACACAAGTACCACATGTGCCGCACATAACCATAAAGTACTTGTGGGCTGGGGAGATGGCTCATGGAGGAAGAGTCCCTGCCGAGTAAACATGAGAACCCGAGTTTGAATCCTCAACACCCACATTAAAAAGCTTCGGGTATGAGTACATACATATGCCTGTGACACTCACTGCTGTCTTAGGTGGAAACAAGAGAATCCCTATAGCTTGTTGGCTGCTAGGCCAGCTGTAGGTGTACTGAGAGACCTGACTCCAGAGAATAAAGCAAAGAATGATATAGGAAGGATCAACTCTGCCTCTGGCCTCTGTTAAGGCTTTCAGAGGTAGTTAAGCGAGTAAGGCAAAGATCGTCAGATAATCAGTGTGAGTTTTCTTCTATAAACTACATGCCTTCACTTGCTCTTGCGTTAGGTCTTTGAGCAGTGGATAATACAGAGAATACCCTATGATCAGCGTCACCGGTACCACACTTTGAAAATATGTCCATGTGGCCCGGGATCTTGTAATTACAAAGCAACTGATGATGAGAAAGGCCAATTTGTTTTCTTAAAGCTACAGGAACCAACTCTAGGAATGAGGCCCGGGAAGTTAAACCAAATGAGTAAAAGATGTTTCTTTCAACTGTGGAATAGGATTCTGTCTTCCATCTCCCTGTGGGAAAGTTAAGTCGAAGAGAAAAGAACCAAAAATCAGAATCGTTGTTGTGGTCAACAACTAAGTCAGAAATATCCTAAAATGAAAGTCTGCCTCAGACCATGGTAAACAAGGACATGGCACCTGGAAGAGGGGAGGAAACAGTTAAAAGAGGCTCCAAGGAACAGATGGTCTTCTCTACTGTCCCTCCTCCTTTTCTCTCTTTTCTACACTCACCCACTTACCCATCCAATCACACACACACACACACACACACACACACACACACACACACACACATACTCACTCACTCAATTTATGAGCTCTCTTCACTCTGCCAACACTGACAGCTAATCCACCAATAGAGAAATCTGTCTACTTTCCATTTTGGGTTGCTCATTGATAATCCACCCACTGGCACTGAGTATAAACAGACACATAAATTAAAAATGATCTCAGTACAACAGACAAGATGTACCTAACAGTCTGGCAATGGTGAGCTGTGGTTAACAGGTAAGCCTGGAAGCAGCCCAGAAGACGGACTCCAGAGCCAGGATGCTCATCCCCAAAGGCCAAGCTCCTGTCCAGCCAGGAGAGTAGAGTCAGGTATTTAGAGTAGCAAAGAAAAGACATGGCAGAGTAGAAACAGGCAAAGGCCAATTTACACAGAGACTCAGAATGCCAGTCCCAGAGGAAAACAAAAATTCTGAGAGGAAGACAAGACTGACCCAGCTTGCTTCAGACTCTACCAGTTTTAGCAAGGAAATGCCCAGGTCCCAGAAATCCTTCAGTCCAAAGCAAACAGGACAGTTGGCGGCCAAAGTTTGGGATTCCCCTTGAATATCAGGAATGGTAGATAAAGAGGTGGATAACAGGATCCGCTCTAATACACACTCGATGCAGAAACTCAGCCCCTAAACCTGTCCATCTCCCTGAATCAGAGGAAAAGGCCTCCTGGAGTCCATTGCCATGGCAAAGAGTTCTGAGAGAACTGGATCGATAAGTGATGGGGATTTTTCCTGCCGGTAGACCAGTAGTACTTCAGACCTTGTGGCTCCTTGCTCCCCAGTCCCCTCTCTTGTTCTTTGTGTTCCCTTTCTTCAAAGAGAAGATACGGCAGAGCAGAATCCAAGGAAGTAAAATTATCATTCTGGCTTTGGTTCCCAAAAGCTGATGTCCTGAAGGAAAAAGAAAGCAAGTTTGACCCTGGCTCTTAACGAGACAAGACATCAGCGGGAAAGTGACTCTGTAGATTAGGTGTGATCACCAAGCGCAGAAACAGTGAACCAAAGGCTCCCATGACCCAACTTGGCATAGCAATAGAGTCCCTAGGGCTGAACTGGACATGGCAAATGTCTCTGAACTACCCTCTTGGTTTGTGAGGTTGATCTATATTTGAGGAGTGAGGCTCTCTTATTTTTAAAGATTTTTTTTTAATTTTTATTTTATATATATGGGTGTTTTGACTGCATGTTTGTTTATGTACCCCATGGATGCATTGCCCATTGGAGGCCAGAAACTATTATTAAAAGATGTTGTTAGCTTCCATGTATATGCCGGAAATCAAACTTGGACTCTCTAGAAAGTAGCCAATGCTCTTAACCACTCTAGCCATCTCTCTAGTCCCAAGGAGTAAATTCTTTAAGACTCCTCTCATACACTAATAATAACAAAGATGTTTTAGTCTGATAGTCTTGCACATGACTAAGGCAATAAATACACAGCAAGGTGAATACAGTTCACATCTATTGAGTAATTGGCATGCCCTTGTCTACAACTATGATTGACAGCTTTGTCCACAGCCTTATACTAATTACATGAGGGTTTTCTCATGGCTGCTATACCAAAATACCACAAATGTCTGCTGTCTAAAAACAACAGACGTTCATTAATTCATGATTCTAGAAAGAATCAGAGACAAAGATATTTATGCAAATATGGGTGCTGTTGTGATGTTAGAATATGTGCAGGCTAGAGGCCAGGTGTCCTTCCCTATGACTCCGCCTTATTCTGTGTAGGCAGCTTTCTCACTGAGCCTGAAGCTCACGGTTTTTGGTTCAGAGATCTTCCTAACTGCCCCATCCCTATCCCCTCACCAGCACTGAGGTTATAGACACACGAGCAATCACACTTGGCTTGTTACATGGATGCTGGGATCTGAACTCAGGTCCTCATGGTTGTGTGCAGGAAACCTTCTGAAGGGCTCTGAGGAAGAGTCGACCCTGTGAAGGAATGACTCTCTGCTTCCTTCATAGTGCTTTGTGTCTGCACATCGTTTTGTCCATGCCTAAGCCTTTTGTAACTTTTTTCTTTTGATAGCGACTACTTAGTCTAGCTTAAGCTACACTAGATTTTTATTTCACTAATTGTAACCTGCAATGAAACTATTAATGTTTCCAAGTAAGCTATTTTCTGATGTTTGGTGAAGGCCATGAATTTCAGTTGGGGGAACAAAACTCAACACAGTATGTTACCTAGGGAGCATTTTAGGGTTTACCCCTTAGGCCAGTGTCAGTAACGTCAATCCCCAGCCTTTGGAGCTCCTTAAAGATCTCCAGGTAAATTTGTAGGCAAATTCGAGGATCATTCTGAGGACGTTACATGCACTGTCCCCAGTCATCCTCAGTGTACATTCTTAACTGGCCATTAGCAACCCTGTTTCAGAGATAAGAAAAAGACTTGAAAAAAGTCAAACAAACTTGGCTAATTTGCATAGGTAGTTTATTAGTTAGTTTCTCATAGCTGTGACCAAACACCTGAGAAAACAAGGAAAAGAGAATTCTTTTGCCTCATGGTTCCTAAGATTTCAGTCCATTTTGGCCAGGACGGTGTGTCAAAATGGCTGATATGGTGGACAAGACACAGAACAGCATCACAGGAAGAAAGAAAGGCAGGAAGCAGCCATCAAGTATACGCCCCCAGTGATGTATTTCCTCCACTCAGACCTTACCTCCCATGTTTCCCCCACCTCCTAACAGTCTATAGAATTCTAATCCCCTACAGAGTAAACTTTTCATCCGATAGAACTCTCAAGACCTAACTATCTCTAGAAACACCCCCATAGACACATTCAGGGTTGTGCTTTACAAATCCCTTAGGCACTTCTCCATCAATCAAGTTGAGACCAGCCATCTCTGGTGATGGTCACAGGGTGGGAAGTGGGATTGGATAGAGACATTTGGACACAAAGCCCAGAGCTTGACCCATAGCTGAGCTTTCTATAGCTCTGATGGGAGGCACCCATCCCCCCTCAGCAACTGGCATGGGGTTTTCTTTGGGAAGCCACCTCTTTTCTGGCTTTGATCCTAGCCACACTCCCCCTTTCCCCACCACCACCACCACCCATTCCCAGCTTGGCTCCTCCATCTGGCTCTGTTCTTAGGAATCCACTACTTCCAGCCCTCCACACAGCTGGGACTTTTAATAGTAACGTCTGTGCTAGGACAAAAAAAAAAAAAAAAAAAAAAAGAACCCCTTGCATCCACAATGGCAAAAGTAGCTCAAATCCAAAGACACTTCCACAGCTCTGACTTATAGAAAATCTCTGGGAGGGACCTGGGCCATCCAAGGACCTCCCAGCATGTGGGTTGGTTGCCACCCCCAGGGGTGCCTTTTGGCTGGTTCCCAGTACCGCACCACTGTGGGGAGGGGTCGGGGGGGGGGGCAGACCAGGCTAGCCAGCAGGATCCTGCTGCTTTTGAATGGTTCAGACAGCTCAACTGCTTTTCAGAATCAGAGCAGCACCGCCTGGGGTATGCCAAGAAAGGTAAGTTCACAGTTATGTCCCACTGTCCCTTAAAATAGATGCAGAGAGAAACCGAAACACTCTTGCATTGTTGGTGAGGAGAAAAAAAAAAATGTTCCAGCTACTCTGGGAAAGCTATGCAGCCGCTTAAAAGACAAAATATGCAGCTACCTGCGGTAGCCGAATCTTGGGCTGTCAGTTTGACTGCATCTGGAGTCAACTAAATCCAAGCTGCTGGGCACTCCTGTGAGGGAAATTTCTAATCGATTATTTGAAGCAGGAAAATCCATCCTAAATCTGGGCCACAAAGTCCTGCCATGGGATTCTGTCCGTGTGCATGGGACCAGGCAACAATAAACTAAAACCTGCGGAGCTGAAAGCATTGTCTAGAGACTAGCGCTAGAAGTGGGAAGGAAGGGGAGTGAAGTTATTTTGCTTGTTAAGTCTTTTAATTCCAGGACCCTGTACCCACTGTGTGTCTGTCTGTCTGTCTCTGCGACTTCAAGGTAAATTATTCTATGTGGCCCCAGGCTGATCTCTCATTCCCTACCGCAGGAGTTGGGTTACTATCCTAGGCCCTGTACCTTGAGGTCCAGAGCCATAGTCCGGACTCCCTGACACAGGATGCCTCCATATATGGGATGTCAACGAGAAAGACGCACTGCCAGCAGCAGAGGAGGCAATCTGACATTCAAGGCATTTTTTTTTTCCCTAGAAGTCTGAGCCTTCCTTGAAGGCTCTGTTTTAAGGATCAAATCAGACATTCAACTCAAACCAAATTAGACATTTAGATTTTTTTTTTCTGTTCCACTGGGGGTGGGGTGGAGTACGGCAAATCATGAATTAAACTGAGAAACAGTTATAAACAAAAATACAGAAATTACATTTTCTTTTCATGCCCATGAATTGAGGTTTTCAAGCATTCTCCCTACCATCAGGCCCTTTCTGGTAAGGCCAACAGCTCTGGGTTAATTTCAGAATTTACAAAATACCATGCAAACAGGAATTCTATCCCCTGACTACAGAGAAGTGGGCTACCTTGCAGTGTGTTACTGATTTACCACGCCAGCTGTATGTAAATTAAATTTCAGAACTCAAATTGATTTTGTTTCCAGTCACTAGATATCCAGGTGGCTCGCGGCATTAATTAGAATTGACGACTTGGGGTTTGATAATTCCACCGTCTGACTAGCACGCCTTCAGAATCCCATGCCTTGATAGTCCTGCAGATAGGCTGTGAAGTGGGGGTAGGGGTCCTGGAAGTGAATCAGGAAGCAGGGATGATGAATCATCCAGGAGATGAATCTTTCACGGCATCCTCCCCTCACGCCTGAGCAGGTTATGTCACTGGGTTGGCAGCTGGTGCGCCTGAACGAGACAGCCAGGTGAGAATCCACGGAGCCCCATCATATGCGCAGGGAGGGGCTTCTCTCTCCTCAGCACCCCAGGAGTTCCCGGGACCAGTGAGCTAAGAGCTGCCCATCCCCCACCCCCCATCCCCCCTCAAGCTCTCACAAAACAAAGCTCCAACCAGGGACTAGCCCAGGATGTGGTTGGTAGCTTTGCAGTGGGGCTGGGAAGTGAGGGGGCGGGCGGGCTGTTGATGGCGCTTGACATCAACTGCTGGAGGCCCCCACTGACTTCGGATGCTTCCAAAATAGATGAATTGCTGACCTCTACATTCCCAGAGCAAGCGAATCATCAGAGAGCGCCTGGCATATCACGAGCTGGTCTCAGCTGCCACCCAAAAGCTCCTTTAAACAGAACATATGGGGTTAACTGCGTGCCTTGCTTCGGCACCTCTAAGGATTCAGCTGTGTTTGACAAGGGGTCTGAAGGTGAGCTTACCCAGAAACCACTTAGGAAAATTAGGAAAAATAAGCATCTCCCTGCACCAGCTGCCTGGTGCCGTTGAATCCGCTCCAAATATTCTCCTTTGAGCTAATTACCAGGTATTAGACTGAAATTCTTCTCTGAAACCATATCTGCTTTGCAGATAACCCCCGGATGTGGATGCAAATGTTGAGGGTGGAGGTCACAACCACACAGCTCCACGAGAACCGGCTCGGTTCAAACTCCTTGACTTGGACCGATCTCAAAGTATTCACTCTCAGAAGCAACTAATAAGCAGAGGTTCCCTCTTGAAAGCGCCCTGCATGTGGTGCTGGGAATCCAGCAAGCCTCAGGGATCCGCCTGTCTCTGCCTCCTCGGTACTGCGGTTACAGGTGCACATGGCCATGCCTCAAGCTCTCGGTCAGCATTCCTGCGCACACTCCCCAGCGGTTGAAAACGAAGTGTGAAGGGTATCTTTTCCCAGGCTTTGGAGTCTGAGGCTTGGTTGTGCCTTGCTAGGCACCTCTCCGGCAAATCTCTCCTAGTAAGATGTCTAGAGATAACAATTACAAACTGCATCTGTCGAAAGGCTGGCCACAAAGAAATGATAGAACATTAAGACGATGGCTAATTAACCTTATTTAAATTACATAACATATACTTTTCTATACTGAAACATCAGAGGGTACACTAACTCGGAGATACAGTGTGTATGGTTTTTACGTGACTCAGGCTGAGCTCTATCCAGGATGAATGTGACCACTGGAGAGAGGAGTTACATTAAGACCTGTGGATGCCATCCTCTGCAGTAGCCTATGGACTGGCAGGAAAAGAAAGAAAAAAAGAAAAGACTACATGGGGATATGGACTTAGCATTTCTTGCAGTAGGGTATGTATAGAAAATAGAGTACAAACTAATCCATGCAAAAATGGATCCAAAATTTGGAGTCCATGGAAAGAACCAATGAGGAAGGAAAGAGTAAGGTAGACATGTCGAAGATAACCCTTTGGGTCCCATCTTTAAGGACAGAGGAAGGCAGTGTCGGGGTGAGACCCTTAGTAATGGCCCTGTATGGGACCATTCCTGTCATCAGGAAGTGCTATGCCATTGAACTGCTTGAATTAGAAAATACGGTCACACAGGCGATGAGACCCGTCTCTTGTGTCCTGTTTCTAAGGCTGTGAGAGAGGGGGCAGACGGCATCACTGTGAGTGCTAGAGAAACAGAAACTGAATAATAGAACTGCCCACCTCCTTGTGACAGTGGCAATGGCGGGGGAGGGGTGGGTGGGGGTTGGGGGGCGGGGTGATCAGTTCCTGGTGGACCTGAATTTACAGATGTGGAGATTTGTCCTTCCAGCTGGGCTGCCATGTCTGGCCTCAGTGGGAAGGATGTGCCTGGCCTCACAAAGACTTGAAGTGCCAGGGTGGGGGAATACCAAGGGGACCCACCCAACCACTGAGAGGAGAGAGGAAGTGGATGAGGGAAAGGGTTGTGGGAGGGGGTGACCAGGAGTGGTGATGGGGAGCGGTAATGAGAGGATGTAAAGTGAATAAGTAAAACAAAAATAAAATAAAATAAAAAGTAGAGATGGAATTGGATTACCAGAGGCTGGTAGACAATGGAGGAAAGACAGAAGCGACTAAAGAAACTGGGTGTGAAAGAGGCTGTGTTTGATGCCCAGGGATGCAGGTTGCAGAGGATTATATTACAGAGAGTTAAAATACGATTCTCAGGGACTGGTGTGGGACCTCAGTGGCCTTCTTAAGCCCATGCTGGTACACTGTCTTTAGGGGATAGGGAAGGCTTTGGTGAATCTGAATGATTGAGCCCGCCATGTCAATCAGATTCATAAAGAACTAAGGCAGCTAAAAGGAACAAGAGGAGCAACATAAGTAAGTCTGTGTGGGTTATAAAGGAAAATTCACATCAAGCCAAGTTTGCCTGATAGAAGGCAAGTGTTGTGGGCCGTGGGAAGACTCCAAAGCTAGAGTAAAGTTCATTGGAGGCACAAGAGATAGGGCAATGCAGGTGTAAAAGGCTTAGTTTGTCCTGAAAGGCATCTGGGCACATTTCTTCCCTGTAAGAAAGTGTACTGGGAGGTGGAGGATTGCTCACCGATGCAGCCTGGGGCCCTCTCAGCAGCCAGCAATGGCTGACAGAAAGGTGGCAGGCCCAGCTGCAGCACTGGCCTAGAGCCTCTCATTGCCCTGGGAGTCATCCCTGTCTGAAGATGCAGCTGGCTCAGCAAGCAGGTGTGCATCCTGGCTCCCTTTGGCCCTGGGTTGGCCACACAGCTTAAGCCTGACCCAAACCCATGGGAGGTAGAGGGATGTGTAGCATCCTAGCAACAGGGCCCCAGGATGAAGTGGGAGGGCTCATCAAGAGTGGCTGTGGATTACAGAGGACTAAAGTAATCCCACCCACATGATGGCACCTAAGGTTGATCTGCTGAGAAAATAACTCATGCAAATAATGGACTCTTCGGGCTATACTGGACCTTGCAAACATCGTGCAACTGTGTGTGTGCATGTGCGTGTGTGCGTGTCTGCATGTGTCTGCGTGTGTGTGTGTGTGTGTGTGTGTGTGTGTGTGTGTGTGTGTGTGTGTGATGTACCTCTAGAGAATGTTCCCACCCTTTGTGAATGGTTTCAGATCAGAGATGATATAATATTAACTAACCACAGTGTTTTGCAGACGTAGAACCGCATCTGAGAGACATTCAGGCATCTTAGTTTCCAAAGGTGAAAATTTAGTTCACACAACAGCCCTGAATCTTCAAGGAACAACAACAACGAATGCAGATCCTTACCCAGAAGGTGGGGGCAAGCAAGGAGGCAGCAGTAGAGCAAGGAGAGCTCCAAGCAGATCCGAGAAGTATGCTGCTCAGACTGTGGGGGGCCATTGAGCGGAGGTTTGTAACTAGATTTGCATATAGCATATGTCAGGAACAACAATAACAAGTGAGGCTGGAGAGATGGCTCGGCAGGCAAATGAACTTGCCAGCAAACCTAACTCAGAACCCAGGTCAATCCCCAAGACCCATGGGATGGAGGGAGAGAACCGTCTCTGCCAACTGTGCTCCTGTCTCCCAAGTGCACACATGCACACAAAATAAACATAAATGAATAAAAGCTAAGTTTGAAAGAATTGTATGCTGGCTTTCTGCTCCTCCCTGTTCCAGAGACAGCCGGATCTTCTCATGGAGTGCCAGCCTTGTCCCGTAGACAACATGGTAAAGGTCGGTATAAATGGATTTGGCTATATTGGGTGCCTGGTTACCAGGACTGCCTTCTGCTCTGCATTTGGCAAAGTGGAGACTGTTGCCATCAACCACCCCTTCATTGACCTCAACTACATGGTCTACATGTTCCAGTATGACTCCACCCATGGAAAATTCAATGGTACAGTCAAGGCTGAGAATGGGAAGGTTGTCATCAACGGGAAGCCCATCACCATCTTCCAGGAGTGAGATCCCGCTAACATCAAATGAGGTGATGCTGGTGCTAAGTATGTTGTAGAGTCTACTGGCATCTTCACCACCATGGAGAAGGCCGGGGCCCACTTGAAGGGTGGGGTCAAAAGAGTCATCATCTCCGTCCCTTTTGCCAATGCCCCCATGTTTGTGATGGGTGTGAACCATGAGCAATATGACAACCCAAGATTGTCATCAATGCATCCTGCACCACCAACTGCTTAGCCCCCTGGGGCCAAAGTCATCCTTGACAACTTTGACATCGTGGAAGGGCTCATGACCACCATCCATGCCATCACTGCCACTCAGAAGACTGTGAATGGTCCCTCTGGAAAGCTCTGGTGTGATGGCCGTGGAGCTGCCCAGAACATCATCCCTACATCCACTGGTGTTGCCAGGGCTGTGGGCAAGGTCATCCCAGAGCTGAATGGGAAGCTCACTGGCATGGCCTTCTGTGTTCCTACCCTCAATGTATCTGTTGTGGATCTGACACACCGCCTGGAGAAACCTGCCAAGTATGATGACAACAGGAAGGTGGTGAAGCAGGCATCTGAAGGCCCACCAAATCCTGGCCTACATTGAGGACCAGGTTGTCTCCTGCAACTTCAACAGCAACTCCCACTCTTCCACCTTTGATGCTGGGGCTGGCATTGCTCTCAATGACAATTTTCTTAAGCTCATTTCCTGGTAAGACAATGAATATGGCTACACCAACAGGGTGGCAGACCTCATGGCCTACATAGCCTCCAAGGAGTACAAACCCCTGGACTACCCACCCCAGCAATGACACTGAGAGCAAGAGAGAAGCCCTTGGTTGCTGAAGAGTCCCTGTCCTAACTTGGCCCCCAACACTGAGCAGCTCCCTCACAGTTTCCACCCCAGACCCCATGATAACAGGAGGGACCTAAGGAGCCCTACCTACTCTCTTGAATATACCATCAATAAAGTTCACTGCATGGGGGCTGGAAAGATGGCTTAGCAGGTAAGAGTGCTGACTGCTTTTCCAGAGGTCCCGAGTTCAAATCCCAGCAACCACATGGTGGCTCACAACCATCTGTAATGAGATCTGATGCCCTCTTCTGATGTGTCTGAAGACAGCTACAGTGTACTCATATAAATAAATAAATCTTAAAAAAAAAAAAAATACTTACCTGGCAGGAGAGATACCACAATCACGAACGTGGTTTTCCTAGGGCGAGGCTTATCCATTGCACTCCGGATGTGCTGACCTCTGCAATTTCTCCAAATGCGGGAAACTCGACTGCATAATTTGTGGTAGTGGGGGACTGCATTCAAGCTCTCCGCTGGGGGGAAAAAAAAGTTCACTGCATCCACAAAAAATAAAAATAAAAATAAATTATATGCTAAAGACTCTAAGCACTGGAGTAGGAGAATCGCTGTGAGGAGAAAAGTTGAAGAAACAGAATACAGTAGGCTTTGTCTACCAGGCTAAGAATCTGAGCCTCACACATGCCCAGGATTGTCCACCTTGGAGCCCATGAATTGCCTGTGTCACAATAACCCAGAGTGTTGGACAGAGAAGCAGGAGTCTGGTCTGGACCCCAGACTTACTGAAGCAAAGCTTTGAGAAGGACCCTGAAGGGTAAATCTCTCACAAGCTCCCTGAGTGGTTTCCACACACACTGAAGTTTGAGGCCATTGCTCCAGAGCATTCGGTGCTATGGCACTGAAGGCAGTAAGCAGTTTTAGATTACAGTAAAACTGATTCAGAAATGCAACAGTTGGCTGAGCCTGTAGATGGGAGGTAAATGGAACAGGATATAAAGCAGAGGTTTTGCCAATATTTGAAGTCCTAGACTTAGAAAAGGGCACTGGGATATGAAGGTAAAGAGCCTGTGGTTGGAAGGGTTCTAGAAACGTCTCATCCTTCCTGGAGGAATGGAGAGAATCAATGCACTGGCCACTGTTGCACTGCCATGACCAAACACCCAACAGAAACAACCAAATGGAAGAAAAAAATTCTGTTTGGCTCAGAGTTCCCGGTAGGTCAGTCTCTGGTCACTTAGCCTTGTGTACATGGGACTATGTGGCAGCAGGTGTTCTTACAGCTTGGCGGACAGGAAACAAGAGAGGAACAGGAAGGACAGGAGACAAGACACCCAGTAAAACCTACAGTCTCCAGGAACCTACTTTTCCTAGCTAAGTCCCATATCCTAAAATTCCCCAAACCCTGTAAAATAACACCAGAGTAGATGGGATCAAGCAGTCAAACAATGAACCTGGGGGTAGGTTGCATATTTAAACCATAGCAAACATTAAGCAGAAACACACAAACCAGGGCCAGCGTTTCAAGGGCAGCCAAGAAATCTTGGATTTCTTGCTGAATTATGTGTGGACAGGTGTGCTATCTTTTGAGAGGTGGAAGCTGCCAATGGCCTATTCTGCTTTCTCTTTCTGGCCTTAAGAGAACCCATTAGGTATCCTACAAGCAATGTCCGCAGACCAAACAATAAAAGAAAATCAATATGTTCCCCATCTTCTGACCTAGGACAAAAAGCTTGTCCATCCATAAGTCAAGGTAAGCTGCTTTGCCCAATAATATTATTAGCCCTAGGAATTACTGGGCATTTCTATAGGAAAACTAATAAAGAGCAATAAAACCAGTCTCATGAAAGACAAGCAGACTAAAGTTGACACTGGACAACAGGCAGAACAGCCTTTCATTTCCTCTCCATTTCTTCTGGAATCCTCCTGACCGCTTTTTCCAAACACCCGGCTCTGTGCATGTTATTTCATTAGAATATGAATGAGAAGCTCTTTGGGAAAATTTTATGCTGTCATGGCAACAGTCACCATGACAACTGTTAATTAATTGGATACTCATGAAGTGGAGGAAGAAGAAGAAAAAAAAGCCAACCGGAACAGCGGATACACCTCTAGAGGAAGTCATGGTGTGTAGTAATTATATGAATTTCATTCAGCAAAGGCATGTGGCAGGTCAGAGATGCAAATACATCCCCCCTCAGCCACCACCTACGCAGAGGCCTGCTCTCGGGTCAGAGGAATGTGACTGAGTGGTTCCAGCCTTGCCCATTCAAACTCACACGTATGGCTACCCCAGCATAGGCAGAGTTTCCTCAAGATTAAAA
>NW_022196905.1:175328217-175329133 GCF_008632895.1 Mastomys coucha | reverse complement strand
AAAAAAAAAAAAAAAAAAAAAAAAAAAAAAAAAAACCAAACCAAAACAACAACAACAACAAAAAACACCTCATTCCAATATAGGGAACTAGATAGGTGGCCATGACTAGACCCTAGACCCTAACCCATAAAATTTCTCATCTCCATGCCCCCACTAGAGCAAACAGGACTGGCGAGGGAAGAGAGCCACACTTGGGTGGGCAGAACCTTTTGCCTCAGAAGTATCCTCAGATGCAGGCAGGGGAAGTTTGGCTTGTCACCGACATCCGGAGATGACAGGTTGGCTCCTACACACACAGATGGCTCACAGTTCAAAAAGGACACCAGTGGAGAGGTGGGGGAGGAAGGTCTTGAGAGGTGGGGAGAAGCCTTCTCAGGATGCCCTTCTTCACTGGAAGCTGAGTGAGGAGGAACAAGGGACTTGCCGAGGTATTTTTCTGCAATGCTCTCCTACCACATTTGAAGCTGGCCTTTAGCAGCTTGCTGTTATTGCTGGTTTTAGAGGCTGCATGAGCAAGCAGTATCTTCCTATTGCCTCTGCCGTGGGTACACCCTGGTGCATGGTCTCTGTGGAAGCCATCCCTCGAGATGGTTTTCAGAAACTTAGAAACACTTTCCACCTCAAACTAGCTGGTACACTAATCCCTTCACTTTGCTCTGAGTAGGTGTCAGATGAGAAGTGGTCAGTGCTGGATGGCTAAACCACCATTTTCCCAGGCAAAGCCATGAAGTCTCTGTGTGCTCAGACCATCCATCGCACCTCTATTTACTTGTTTGTTGTTTGTTTGTTTGTTTTGAGATAGGGCCTTGCCACATAGCAACTTACTATGTAGATTGGACTATTCTTGAAATAGCCAAGGTCTTCCTGCCTCTGTCTCCAGAGTGTTGGAATTGACTTGATGACTTTGGTTTCCCAT
>NW_022196905.1:175325910-175328207 GCF_008632895.1 Mastomys coucha | reverse complement strand
TCTCTGTATCATAAATGCCCCGAAACGCTGTTCTCACAGGGGTGGATTTGAGATTTGAGGTTCTCACTTCCTTGTGGAGGTCACCACATAAACAAACTCCTCTTCAAAAAACTCATCTTTTAAGTGACTGCTACTTTGGGCTGTAGGCAAAATGGGCACTGCCTTCAACCGCCTCTACTCATTTCTCTAACTATCCAAATGATAGTCACACTCCCTTGGCAAATTGGGAGTTTGGCTTCTTGAATGTTTTCTCAAAATGTGTTTCACTTGCCTGCAGACACACCCCAGACTCTGGTGGATTCTGTTGAGCCACACCTGCCTCACAACCACTATTTACAACCTTTGTGAATGAAAGGAATTTAGAAGGATAGCAGTCACACAAACCCTGAACCTTTGGATGTAGCTACCAAGGGGGTGCATGGGGGTAATGGAACGTCACCTCCCGGAACACCCACTTTTGGTCGTGATAGTCTGAAAACTCCACGTCCTTCTTATGACCATGTACGTGTTCCCAAAGTACCTCTGGTAATTTCTTTTATAAATATCATTATGTAGAAAGACCTCATCACAGAGAGGTACTAAGGAACTGTCCCTTCAAACAGGCCTTTTACCACTGCCTTTGAGAATTTGACAATCTGAGAACCTAAATGTGACCTGGTCAACACATACTTTTATATCTGGAAAAAAAAAGTGTTTTCAAGAAGATTTTTTTTTCTGATTTTTTTTTTTTTTCAGATCCCTGGTCTACCTACACCTCCTTCTTGGAGAAACATGTTAAACCAACAGAATACATTCAAATCCCCATCTAAGAAATTCCCTTGTAGATTCATGGCGACTCATCCCACTTTGCCCCAAAGCTAATATTTCCAATGTGAACCTATAACAAAGCATGCATCTACTCACCCAAGGGAGGAGGAGCCCTTGTCTTTTATTCAGTCAGCCATTCCAAAAGAGCCAACTTCTCCTTTTCCCCCAAATAGTCAATTACTGGTTTTCCTGATAGACCCAAAAGACAGAGAGTGGAGGAAGAGGTGGGGGAAGAGCATGTCTAAATTAATGATCTGCTTCCAATAATAAGCCATCTGGTCTCTTCCCTGCCGTCCTGATGAACACCCAAAGCACCTACAAGAAGAAACATGCATATGAAAAAAGAATTTCTTCGTGATATTATGAATAATATATGTAGTTTGTTGCTTAAATGATTGACTGAAAAAGTCAATTCTGTCTGTGATAAAGGAAACTATAAGCTCCCCCCTTGACCTCTGAAATACTTTAAATTATCGTGAAGATTACCTCATTCTTGTTTGAGAACTCATTAAGGGTTCACTGTACAATTTTCACAAGAGCAGGCTTTGCTAAGTGGTGATAAAAGGCCTAGTCGATTCAGGAAGAGGGTTGAGCTGGAATGTGGGTGAGTGTGGCTGCAGACTTCCTTGCTTTATCAGCTTATAAACCGCTTCCCCACCAACATTCAGAACCAAGAGGTCAGGTCTGCAGAGCGGAAGATTTCAAAGCCATTTTGAGAGACTGCCCGACAGAACCGTCCCTTTCGCTAACACCCACGTGATTTGTTCAAGCTGAACTGCCCTGGTAGGCCAGAATACAACACTGTCCCTGTGAATCTGTAGTGATGAAGAGCGCAGAGTAAACATGCGCCCCATTTATTATATCCTCCAGTCAGTAAGCCCATGCAGGTCAGGGAGAACTGAATCCTTCACCTCCTCCCGGTCACATACAGCTCTCCACAGAGACGGCTCTAGAAGGGGGAAATATGGGCTGATGGCTTGATTTTCCATTTTAACTACTTAAAAGGATGTTTGCAACACATGCTTAAAAGAATCAGTAGGTTAAAAGAATATATTACACTGGAAAGATACAGAGAAAGATTCAGATATACACTCCACATTTTTTAATACTTAGCCTGGATGAGGCACCAGGTCCAGCTCAAACCCTGACCTCACCAACTCTCCCCATCATCACATAAAACACTTAGCCTAGTTAAGATTCTGGTGTCTTTTGTCTCTGAGGTAGGCACACTATTTAGGAGATTGATGTGGGCTGGAAATTCAAGGGAGGTCATAAATGCATACATACATAATACATAGAGATGCAGCCATATGTGTCTGCCTATACCTGCACATACACACAGACTTGTATTCATATATACATAGGCATATGCCCCCTGCCTCCCTCTCTCTCTCCCTCTCCCTCCCTCCCTCCTTCCCTCCTTCCCTCCCTCCCTCTCTCTGTCTCTCTCTCTGTCTCTCTCTCTGTCTCTCTCTGTCTCTGTCTCTCTC
>NW_022196905.1:175290406-175325804 GCF_008632895.1 Mastomys coucha | reverse complement strand
CCATGTTACCGCAGACAGAGAGCTCAGAGAATGCAGCGCTCCTCCTGGGACTTCACCATCCAACCCAATCTCACTCATGGAAACCCCTTTTCTCCCCTGCCACTTTGAACTGCATGCTATCACTGGCTCTCAGAGGTCATAGTGCCTTCATGATTGTTACTTCTCAGCACACTGTGGATTTCTTTTTGGAAATTCTAGTAGGCGATGATCCCTTAAAGTCAGCCTCCTCTTACTTCAGAAAGCCTTCATTCTACATAGCACAGCGTTAGAGTATATACATTATTGTTTTCTTAGCCTGCAGATCTTCCTCGTGTTCTGGAATATGCCCTGCCCAGAAAAGCCTATTCCTCCATTCTGTCACCAATTCTTCTGTAGTAGAGAATCCAAAACCTCACCTCTCACTTCTTTTAGGGCCCAACCTACTCCCCTTTGGCCATAGCATTTTGTAAGACAACCGTCATCGGGCTGTAGAAAGTCCTTAAAAACCTGTCAGCATACAACTAACATGTATCTTCATTGTTTGTCAACACTGTGGGGAAGCACCTGGCATCACGAATATAAGGGAGAGGGCTGGAGAGATGGCTCAGTGGTCAAGAGCACTGGCTGTTCTTCCAGAAGCCCCAGGTTCAATTCCCAGCACCCACAAAATGGCTCACAACTATCTGAAACTCCAGTTCTAAGGGATATGACCCTATTCTGGCCTCCATGAGCTATACATGCATGTGGTACACAGACATACATGCAGGAAGAATACCCATAAATAAAAGTAAAGGTATAAAGTTGTTAACTAATATATATAACTAATTTGGATCAGTCACTGAAGCATTAGTTCATTGTAGCGGGGTGGGCAGGGGTGGGCAGGGGTGGGCAGATCTGCCCCCATCCTGGCAGCAGGAAGCAGAGAATGCTGTACTACTGGGGGTCCCTTCCTCCCCTTTTCGCTCAGCCTGTTGAGTGGTGCCAACTACATTCAAAGCTCATTTACTTCTGACATACAGGGGTCTATTCTGCTACTATGGGTGTTCCTCGGTCCAACCAGGTTGTTAAGTAAGTTTAACTATTGCCTAGCCACACATGGTGTTACACACTGCTCATTTCAAAGCATCTTGAATTCAGAGCCAGCCTGAGCTACATAGAAAGACTCTGTCTCAACATCCTCCATATACCCAAGAACAAGATTAACTATCATATACATCAATTCTCATTTCTTCCTGAGTGGGACGGTAGATCATCTATTGATGAGCTCAAATGTTTGATAAATTAAATTCTCTTCTCATCTGGGAATATATGTCTAAAGCTAAGTCCAGTTTCTCTCATATCACTAACTTCCATCATTCTGTCATATCCCTCTTACCAAGGTCCCGACTTCAGTTCCCTTTTTGCTGCCCCATCTCTCCAACACAGACCATCCAAAGGCTTCAAAAAAAAATCTGCCCATGCCTGTCCTTCCTTCCCTAGTTTCCATTCATTTAACTCATTACAATAGCTCATGCATACACTTTATCCTGGTGTATATAGTCACCTAGCACTGAAGCTTCTGAGTTAGATTTTAGCATTTCCCGGCTGGAGTAGACCATGCTCAATAGTTTGTTCTTTAATGCTTTCCACATTCAACGCATGCTTCATGAACAACACATGAGGGAACCAGTCATAGTGCTACACCTTTACCAGCCCTGAGTATTTCCTATGCATCTCATTTCAGTCATTCTAGTCACGTGTTCTAGAATTACGCTGCAGCATCAGCTGGCCCTACTCAAATGGTTGACTGAGTTGACTAATCCACACTTACTTCCTTATTTCCTCTCAGGTGTCTTCTTTCTGAAGTTTCTATTAAAGACATTTGTTCATTTTTCTGTTAAAGTTCTATCCTTTTCATATTGATGTATAGATTCTTTATGTATTGTAGATTTGAGTCCTTTCTAGAATATAGATGATTGATAGCTGGATAGATATTAGTAGATATCTTATAGATAGGTAGGTGAAATATGGTTGATAAATTGATAGATGATAGATAGATAGATAGAGAGAGAGAGAGATGATAGATAGAAGATAGATTGATTCATAGATAAATGGTAGATGATAGATAGATAGTAGATTAATAAATGGTAGATGATAGATTGATTGATTGATTGATAGATAAATGGTAGATGATAGATTGATTGATGATGATAGAAGATGATAGATAGATAGATAGATATAGTAGAATCTCTCCCATCTTTTCCTTCTCTTTCTAATGTCTTTTGATGAACCCATGTCCTAATCTTAATGCAGTATAATCATTTTCTTTTGTTCATTACTTGTCCTTTTCAAGTAGTGCTTTAAAAAGTGCTTTAAAAAGAAAATCTTTGTCTACTCCAAGGTCACGAAATGGTCAACTGTATCCCCAAAGCTTTATTCATTTACCTTTCAAATGAGATTGAGTTAGATCTAAAATCAATTTGTGCCTACAATGAAAGGTAGGATATTAATCCGTTGTGAATACCTCTCACCTGGTCTAGTATCTGAAGTTCAGTTCATTTTTAATATTGTCAGAATCACTCAATGAGATGGCACAGGAGAGTTAAGGCAAGGAGAAGGCAATTGGGGAGAGCTGTGTTACCATCACCAACATTCCCTGAGTATACCCCTCCAGGCACTGTTCACTGCTCCACAGATGGTTTCTAACAGTTCCTCATCCAGCCCCTCATTGTCAGATACCAAAACCGAAAATATTTGGTTGGACAATTATGGCAAAAGATGCTACATTTTTGGAAAACTGTAGCTCTTTTACATTCCAACATGCATTTTTGGAAACTCAGGAAGTTTCCAAAGATAACAAACCCTTGTAAACCAAACACACACACACACACACACACACACACACACACACACACACACACACAAAACAAAAACAAAGCCCTGCATGAAACCTCTTTGTAAATAACCCATTTTTATCAGAAGAAAGAAGACAAAAATGTTATAAACAGAAAGGCAACCTGCCTCTCACTTCCCAGAGTTCCCTGTTAAGATGTGTCTGTTAAGAAAACACAATTAGCTGCAAACAGAAAAGAAATGAGCCAGCCATGTGAGTTAAGCCTGCTTATATGCTAACCCACATTTATTCCTTACATGTCCAAGGAGAGACTGTATATAAATTATCTCTAGGACTGGACGATTGAAAGGGGATGTGAGAACATTTTAGCCTTGCTCCAGAGACAGTGGAGAACCTCATCCCAGCCTAATGGAAAGAGAGCAGTGGTCAGGTGAGCGACAGGAAAAGTCATATCCTCGGTGTCCAGAGAGGTTTGGGAAAAGACAGTGGGTCCCTGACCTAAGGCAATGGCCTGAGGACTAGAATCAAGGATGAAGCCATTGTATCCTCAAACTTGTCACCAATGAATAACAGAAACATCACTGCAAGTTCTCCGGCTTCTGGCTCTGAGGAAGTGGTGTCTCTGGCCTCTGGATGGGTCACCTGCACCCAGGTGACAAGGGTGAGGTGAACCAGCTCTTCTCTCCCCATTGCCTCTCTGAGAAGTGTAACTTTTATTTTTTCTAAGCCTATTTTTAATGATGGCTCTTAAATGCTTTAACCTCCCTTCTAGCCCACCAGAGAGAGTGGGAAAGAAAAGATAGCAGGGAAGTGAACCTGTTTAGAAGTGGTTCTTTAGAGCAGTGCCCATCTGCGTTGTCAGGAAATCAACAGCTCAGTTCACAGGTCAGCAGGGGCAGTTCGATCTACTCTTGAACACTTCATGGACACACTAGCAGCCCAGTTTGGCAGTGTCAGGATGGTGGTGGTACACCCTAGCAGGAACAGCCAGGTCTCAGCTGAATCAGCACCACTCAGCAGGACGGGCCAGGAGGGACACCAGGAGTTCTTTGCCATGTCTCTCTCAGTGAAGTGAAGATCAGAGAAGATGCCAGTCCAAGAAGCTGCCCAGCAAGCCAAGCCTCGCCAAGCCAAGCCTCAAGCTCCTCTCCCAGTCTGTTGAGTCCCATTTACATTCCCTCCAAACATCACATGTCCACCACAGGTCTTACCTCACCACCTGTCTTGCCTTAGCATATGTGTCTGTCTCAGTTAACATCACTCTGCCAATCGACCCAAGTCTGCTGAAGTGGTAAGAAGCTAGAGCACACCACCAGAAGTTTGTTTGGGGTTTTTGCTTTTTTTGGGTTTTTTGTTTTTGTTTTTGTTTTTGCTTTTTTGGGTGTGTTTCTCTCTGTGGAATCCCAACAAATGCAGCTCAACTACACAATGTAAGGCAGACCAATACATGCATGTTGTTAGCAAAGAATCTTTCATCGTGTGTCCTTTCACGTGCTTGCTTTAGCAGAACATCCTCTCTCCTGTGTCTGCTTCAGTGAAATGTTCCTTTACGTGTGTGCTTTAGTAAAAACAGCATCCAACACAACTGACTTTCCAAAGAACCCTTAAGTTTCCACTCCAGAGCAGAAGTCTGGGTGCACAGTGGCGATGCATTAGGCAATATAAAGTAGTGGACATTGGGAGCTTTGAGAGCCAAGAGATGCATCGCCAGGCTCAGAGGGTCACTGTACCTTAAGAAGAAAAAATGACGGTAACGTGGTTTGAGTTAGAATGGCCCTGTGCTGGCTACTGTTGCTTGCCAACTTGACCATATCTGGAATTAACTAAAACCCAAGCATCTTAGTAGACCTGTGAAGAGTTTCTTTTCTTAATCAAGTCATTTGAAATGGACTTTCAATCCAGAGCCACTTTTAATCCAGATCTTTTGAAGTTGGAAGATCCACCTTTAGTCTGGGCCACACCTCCTGCTGGCAGCCTATAATGAAGGACAAGGAAGAAGGAAGCTTGTGCTCTGTGCCTGCTTGCTCTCATTCACATCGGCAAAGTTCATCCTTTGTTGGCATTAGCACATACTTCTTCAGAATGTTGGTGCGTACTGAAGACCAGCTGAGACATCCAGCTTTGTGGACTGAACAGTTATTGGATTCTTGGAACCTCCTTTGGTAGACAGCCATGGTTGAACTAGCTGGACCATAGCCTGTAAGCCATTCTAATAAATCCCATAGATAGATAGATAGATAGATAGATAGATAGATAGATAGATAGA
Source organism: Mastomys coucha (assembly GCF_008632895.1). NCBI lineage: Eukaryota > Metazoa > Chordata > Mammalia > Rodentia > Muridae > Mastomys > Mastomys coucha. The sequence goes on along the minus strand of NW_022196905.1, from coordinate 175,320,726 downwards.
TAGATAGATAGATAGGTAGGTAGGTAGGTAGGTAGGTAGGTAGGTAGGTAGGTAGGTAGGTAGATAGATAGATAGATAGATAGATAGTTCTGCTTCTCTAGAGAACCCTAATGGAGTACTCCTTCCCGCATAGTATCAAATTATTTGAATAGTTGGTCCCCAGTAGGTGGTGCTATTTGAGGAGGTTTAAGAGGTATAGACTTGTTGGAGGAAGTATTTTACTAGGGCAGGCTTTGAGAATTCAAATCCTTGCGTCATTTCTAATTCACTCTTTCTGCCTCACACTCTCAGTCTAAGATGGGAGCCCTCAGCTCTTGCCACCATGTCTGTCACTTGTTGCCTTGTCTCCCTGACATGACAGACTCTTATCCCTCTAGAACTACAACCCTAAATAAATTCTGTTCCCTATAAGTTGCCTTGGTCATAGTGTCTTATCAGAGTAATAGAAAAGTAACTGATACAGAGGCCATTGGTGGGTGATTGATGTGCTATGGGGATCCCCAAGTGTCCTACAGAGTAACTCAGATAGCACAAGACCATGTATTCCTATAGCTTGATAAATATTTATTAAGCACTTATCTCAGGCAGCTCCATCAGTGAAGTGCACACTGATACATCAAGTTGCCTCAAGCTTTCCAATAATCAGTTCTGGATTCAAGTTGAAAACCACTCTCTTATTCACTGCAGAGACCTTTGACAGATTCTTTATTCCTTCAAGCCTTTCTTTTGTCATCTGTACAGATGAACATCTGGATTAAACGCCTGAATTCCCTCCAGCTCTAAAATTCCTTAATGCATTCTCTGAAGACATTTAGCTCCCAAAGAGACCAGAGTTAATCAACCACATCATCCATCACTCCTCCATCTGAAATTTTATTTGTCTAATCAGATTCAGACAAATTTTCAACTTCTCTCTGTCTCTGACTCGCAATTCAATAAAACTATATGGATTTGTTTTGTATTCCACTTAATGTCATTATTCATTCTGGCCATCACTGCCTAACCATTTTCCTGCCTGCAATGTAATCAGCTATTAAAGACCTATGATAGTGTGGTTTCCAGACTTGTATCCCCCTTTTCCAAAGTAGATTGCTTCTAAGTTGATTAAAACGTCTCCAAATTTCAAATATTGTTTTAAAAATACATTAGATTTTCAAGACTCCCCTAAGGCCATGTCATGTCAAAAGAGTTGCCAACTCTTACAAACTGAAAAAAAAAAAAAAAAAAAAAAAAAAAAAAAAAAAAGACAAATGAATAATCCTGTCCGTGGTTTTGAAAGGAGACATGGATGCATGCCTGTGTTACTCACTCATGGACTTTAAGGCTACAGGGCCAATATCTCAAGTTTCTCCCAGGATAACATTCTGTCTGGGACTAGACTTATCAATAGATAGGAATCAGGGACTGGAGAAATGGCTCAGTTAGTGAAATGCTTTCTGACCACGCAAAGTGACTTGAGTTTACATCCCCAGCACTCACATACAGAGCCAGACATGGCGCTGAATGCCTGCAATGGAGTAAGTATCCAGCATCATCTAATGGCCTCGACATACACATGTGTGCACACATGCCATATACACATACATTTTACTTCACATTTATGGTCCCCTAAGAGGGCCATGTTTTAAAACTTGGGTTGTCAGAAGATGGACTATTGGGAAGGAACTGGATCATGAGGTTTGATCCTCAGCAGGGAATTAATCCATTTATGGGTTCATAACTTGATGGCCGTATCAGAGGGTAGTAGAAGCTAAGATACAGTATGGTCGACTAGGAGGATGTAGGTAACTGCGGGCATACCCTGGAAGGAATATCTCATCCTCGGCCTCTTCTCCTTCTCTCAGCTTCCTGGACACCATGAGATGAGCAGCCTCCTGCTCCACATGCTCCCTGACTGCCTCATCACAGCCCAGAAACCATGAAGCTCACTGACGATGGACTGACACACTGTGAGCTGAAATGAATTTCTTCTTCCTAAGTTCTCCTAGACAATTCACTATAGCGATAAGAAACTGGTATGAAGGCCATCATCGCTGCCCATTGAGCCTCCCAAACTCCAGATACCATCTCAACAACATCTACTCCAAACTCTTAGATGCACCTATAACTGCCAATAAAACCAGCCACATGATTTTGTTGTTGTTATTGTTGTTGTTGTTGAGGGGCTGGAGAGATGGCTCGGTGTTAAAGAGCACTCTTTAGCTCTTCCAGAGGATGCAGGTTCAGTTCCCAGCACCCACATGGCAGCTCACAACATCTGTACCTCCAGTTCCAAGGGCTCCAGCACCCTCTTCTGGCCTTCAAAAGCACCAGATACACAGATAGTGCCCAGACATACATACAGAGAGAGTGCCCAGATGTACATACAGGCAAAACACCTATACACATAAAAATAAATAAGTAATATAAACTTTTAAAAATAAATAACAATAGATTTGAAGTATTGACCTTATTTTGATTGCTTTGGTGTTCTTTCCAGCACTCTCTCTGTGTAACATCATCAAAGGCCCAGATGGAGACGATTCTGGGCGCAGAGACTGGGCATATACCTACTGTCTCTAGGGACCATCTGATATAGCCCAGAGCTTGAGTGTTGAATATGTGTGCTCTGTCTCTATTCTTTGTTTTCGCTCCTTTGGGATTTTTGTTTTTCTCTCTTTTTCCAATGAATCCTAAAGCTCTTAGGCTAAAAACCACATGCATACATCAGTGCCGTCAGTGTAGCAGATTCTTGAGACAATGAACTCAGAAAGAGAAAATCCTTCTTACCCCCATGGTTTCAGGATTTTGATCTGTGATTTATTGATCTTCTGACTTCTCACCTCGTATCCAGAGAGCAAGAGAGAAGAAGCTGGGGGTCCCACTGCCCCTTTTGTGGGCACACCCCCATGACCTCTATAGGCTCCCCACTAGACATCATCTTTTGATGTCTAGTCTCCCAGTATGACCTCACTAGAAATCAGGCCTTACATTATGAAAGTCAGACATTTAAGATTCAATCTATAGCATCATTCCATAATGGAACTGACATCTCCTTATGACATATCAAATGCTATAACTCTATAGTCACAACATAAATTGAAGCAAAGGCTGCTAAATCCCATGGGGGTGACCTGTACCTCATGATCTCAACACTCAAAATCACATCTATTAGCCACCTGCATCGGGACTTCACTGCTCAATCTCTTCAGCTGAACACCAGGTAAAAGGCTCTGTTTGGTTGGCATAATGATCTTCCTACTACCACTGTGTAAGTCAGGCTGGTGACAAAGATTCCTAGGACAAGAAGGGTCACTACAGATCTTTGAGCCCATGTTCCTGTTGGGAAGCAAACCCTCCTCTTTTCTCCCTTGATTCGCATAAATTTGTCCAGCTTATTTCTACCGTAAAAGAAAATAATTACCCCCCCACACACACACACAACACACACACATTCTTTGTCTCCAATCAATAAGAAAAAGTATTAAGTATTATCAATATTTTCCATTATACACATGATGAGAATCCTGTTAAGAACACATCCAGAAAAATCCAAACTGAATTCTCTCATCTTGGAACAAACTGTTCCCACTGGTTGGGAAGACAGCTCAGCAGATAAAGGCATTGGCTTCAAGCCACGCAAATTTTCAGTCCCTGGAAGGTCATATAGTAGAAGGCAAGAACCCATTCCGGCACATTGAACTCTGACCTCCACACGCACACTCCATGATATACAGATGCTGAACTCTGACCTCCCCACGCACACTCCATGATATGCAGATGCTGAACTCTGACCTCCCCACCCACACTCCATGATATACAGATGCTGAACTCTGACCTCCACACCCACACTCCATGATATACAGATGCTGAAATACATACACATTGTGGGGGGCTCACCCCAGCCTTTTGGAGTTTGGAGCTTAGGTGGAACACAGAATTGGATAAAAGCCAAAAGACTGATGATCTCCAGCCCTGTAACTGGGGGGAGGGGGGTAGAAGCTGATGGCTTCTGGAAACTTAGCACTCTCTTGCTTATTCTATGGTTGAAAACCACCAGCTTCTTTTCTCTTTAACTCTGTGCTTAAATAAGCACTGGGGCAACTTAACTCTTTGTGCTTGAATAAGCACTAATTTCTGGCTATTTAACAGGTGCTGTTTATGAGTGAGGAATTAAGTAAAAGGATTTATTGCTAGTACCCCTCTCTCTGGCCAGTCAGCCAGGAGCCCCTCTCTGGCCAGGTGAAAGACTTATAGCCTGTTAACTCTTTCTGAACCAGAGAGAAAATAAATGAAAGAAGTGACACACACACTGGGTGAAGCAGAGCCACATCCCTTTTGTTCATTGTTTTCAGCCTCTTTATAGCCTTTTAGACAAAAAAAAAAGTTCTCTATGTAAGAAAGAATTACCTCATAGATAAAAATGTTACACACAAGGGGATAACAGAAGGATATCAATAACAAGTTCAAAGCAGTGTAAGTTCAAAGTAACAGTTTTTACATGGCCTTGACTTATCAGCGTGCACACCTGTGGTGTCATCCTTGGACCTGTTTTTCCTTGAATCCAAATTTGTCCCAAAAGTATTTCCCTTTTTAGTATAATTATGAAAGTTCATTGTATTTCTTATTATGCAGCCTTTATTTACTACTATGAGGACTGGGCACATTTTATTCTTGATTCTAACTTTATTACATCTTTGTAGCAAAACAACTAAGTCCATCTCTTAAAACTTTCCTCCTAAGATTATTTAAATCAAATCAGGAATTCTATGAAATCACTAATTCATCTAAACAGCATTAGTTCATGAAAGTTCATCTTTATGTTGATCTTCAGGAAGTCTGCTCAATAGGGTGGACTAATGCCCAGGGATTATTACATTAACTTAATAGTGATGGGAAGCCGCAAGAAGCCATCCTGGGATGAAGTCTCTTGGAGCCTTGCCTCTCAGAGCTCACCCACTACAGACCATGGGAAGATGGTGGGTCACCTCCAGGAAGGTCATCTGCTAACTTTTGCCTTTCCTAGATGCCTCCTGACAACACATGTGAAAAATACAGTAAAGAAGTAAAAGTACAGTTGTCCTATTCAGTAAACAAGCCATTGGTGAAAAATGAATGTGAAACATTACATTCTCTGAAGGACTGAGAACCTGGGAGGTTCACAGTCAAGCACACGAAAAGCCATCCACACGTTGATCTATATTTTGAACATCACCTGGTGGTGCAGGAGGAGCCTTGAACAAGGTGAGCCTGACCTTGAAGCACTGGTAAGATATCCACACAAAGCAGCAGAGAGGAGCCCTCCATATAGCATGCCCTGAAGGAGGCAGGCCAACGCAGGTTCTGAAGAATTGAGCATAGTTTGTACGGAGTGGACTGTGTGGGTGAGGAACTGAAGGGGAGCTGGAATTCCTGGAGACTCTGCCCGTCCTGAGTTCAACTCACTGAACCTTCACAATTTCGCAGGCTTGCCTGATAACTTTAAGGATGGAGAAAGCAGTTGCAGGGAAGGTTCCTTGTGTCTGTTCCTCAGAAGCTATCAGGTGAATACGGAGCTAAGGCAGTACCTGGTGCCTGGTTCTATTACAGACCATCGATCTCCATCCATCTCCCCTTCTGTGATTATCTATCTGTTGCTTGCTTGCCATACCTCGAGCTCCATGAGGATAGTGATTGTTTCTTACCATCTTTTTAATGCACCATATTTGGCACAACACTGTGGTTGGTCAGTAAGTGCTGAATTGATTCATTAAATAGTTAATGGGGTACCAGATATGATATTGTATCTCCCCTCATGGATAGTGTTAGTGTTCCATGTGGAAAGGCTTTATATAGAGAGCAAAGGTGGTGGTAGAAGAGCAACAGGAGACCAGGAGACCACCACTGTGTAGTGATGGCAATAATATATAAATATGTATGCATATGTATATTTATATATATATATAAAATGAGAATGTGTGTGTATATATATGTATATATATATATATATATATATATATATATATATATATATATATATATATAGAGAGAGAGAGAGAGAGAGAGAGAGAGAGAGAGAGAAAGCCCTTTCTAAATTGTCAAACATCCAAATCCTGAACCACATAAGAGCCCAAGCAGACGACTTCTTGCCAGAGTGCCTGCAGCAGAGCCTATCTTTCGAGAATGATATTTGAGAAACCATTGCGAAGCAAAACACGGGGGTGGTAAATTACCATCACAGCTAAGCAAATTGATCATCTGGAATGTGTAGCTGCGCGTAAGACTGGATCTAGGGGAGAGGGAAAGGGGTGGGTAGCATGTTTGGCTCAGCTGTCTATAATTTTAAGCGCTTAATGGGATGATAATTTGCTGTTCAGTATGTTCATTTTGAAAAGCTTCCCTCATTCGGAGGGGGAAAAAATGAATAAAACCAAGCCTTTTTTTTTTTTCTCCAAATCTGTATGGCAACATCAATATCCTTCCACCAAAGAAACAGGTGGTTAAGAGGGCTAGAAGCATGGAAGAGACAGCCTCCATCACAAAGGGAACCTTCCATCTCTTGGGAACTAAAAATTCTATTATTTCACCAGGTGTGTTCAACCTGAAGGCACCTGGATTGCTTTCATCCAGGCTAGCTATGAAACCCAAAAACCACACTGGCAGATAACAACACCATGTTGCAATGCAAAAAGGTTGGACCACCTTCCACCTTTAACAGGCCCCCAAGAGATTCCATGGAGCCAAGACCCAAGTGAATAATATGGGCGTATACGCGAGGGGTACATTTGAGTGCGTGTGTGCATGTGTGTACCTAAGTGTGTGTATATGTGTGTTTATCCCACATCCATGTGCCAAGAGGAGATAGGAGCTGAGATTTCCTGGCAAGATTTTATGTGGGATATTTTCCACTCGTATTAAATACTAACTGTTCTGGCGACATTAATTTAGTTGATGTCTTTATCTCATGCCTTCATTTCTGTCCCGTCTGTCACATCTGAAATTCTAAAGCACTTGAGTTGGTCTTTACATGCGTGTGTAAGCGCCTCAAGGTAGAGCCTATTTCTACACTTCATATTTACCAAGTCTATAGATGCCAAAGCATGAGCTCTTTATAGGAAGTCGAAGCAAATGCGTATCATTAGGCTACATAAAGAACTGGGGAAATACCAGAAATGTGCTCAGTGAGGCGACCAGTGCCTTTGCCCTCAGCACATCAAACATTGACTGAACCTCCACCGGGTGTGAAGGGCACTCTATCACCACCATCTTCTAAAAACCCAGGATGCAGAATGTATGGGCTACTTGGACTGAATGCATACCGCGGGAGCTTGTCTCCTCAAAAGGACGGGCCATTGTGTTCTTGTTGTCATAAAGGAAAAAAAAAATAGAAGGGGAAACAATAAGATGATGATATTTTTAACTGTATCTGTGATGTTTCATTTTTTTTCATAAAGCCCAATAAAAAGAATATTAACATTTGATAAAAAAGAGGTGTCAAGATATATGAAAATCTGTGGTGCTGCTTTTCTGCTTTTATTGTATATAGCAGAAAGCTAAATGCTTTGAAAACGGAAAATTGACGATGGTGATGATGCAGACGGTGATGATGAAGATGTAGGTGGTGGTGATGATGCTTATAGTAGATATGATAGCGATGGTTATTGTAATGATGATGGTCATGACAATGATGAGATGGTAATGACTGTGATACAGATGATAATGGTGACAAAAAAATTCAAAGCAAGCAACGTTCATAACCAGCAGAGTCTCGTGGGAATTCATAGAAGGGGATTGTGATCTTGTCTGAGACGAGCAGGCCCTGTGGCCTCTGCAGGACATGTGGAGCTAACACACTCTCCCCGGTGTCAGAATTGAAGGTTCTCTTAAAAATCCCCAACTGGGAAAGTGAGTAAGACAGACAGCTTGATCAGCAAGGCAGTCCAGTCCGACTGCTGTAATAAAGGTGCTGGAGAACTGTGTCACTAAAAAGAGCAGAAGTGTATTTTCTCAACTCTAAAAGTGGAGAGTCGAAGTCGTCCGGCACCCTGCAGATCTAGTGTCTGGAGAGGGTTGTTCCTTGTGTGTTTTACACGGTGGGAGTATAACCCTGTGTTCTCCTCTAGAAGAATGACAAGGGGTGGGGGCGGGGAGATCCAACACATGGATTTGGAGGGAACAAAAACATTCAGGTCAAGCAACCCACCAGCATACGTTTTAGCTCTGTTGACCTGCTATAGCATTCATTTTGAGGAGCCATTGTGAGCCAGCACACCTCTGGACAGTGGTTCTCCACCTTCTCCAGGGAACAGACTTATAGACACACCCCACATTTGCTGCAGATAGCAACATTGGAGAAGATCAAAGGAAGGCACATAGAGGCCACCAAGTTAGAATACATTTCCTGACCCAATCCCAGCTGCTATGGGGGAAGGGGCCAAGCCACACACACCTGGTCAGAATGTGGGTCTTCAACTAATAGTTACTTCTGGCTTGTTGACAAGCTTTGATCCAGACAGTACCCAAGGCAAAGCGCATCCCTAGCAACCCTTCTAGGAAGACATGGGAGCTCAAGCGAAGAAAGCCCGGCACCAAGTAAACTAAGAACTTAAACCCTGCTTTCAAAAGCTTTCCCCGTTGCCAAACACCTATGAAGAACACAAACTGTTTGGGGAGCTTAACAACAAAGGGTGGGAGAAGGGTTGAGTTCTACTTCAATGCAAACAGTAGACTGCCAATTGTATATTCAATATTAAAATGAATTAATCCTTACATGTATATCGTGGTGCTGATTGATGTAGTGAGAAACATTTTGAGCTGGAGTTAAATTGAAGGTTAAAATGTTCTTATAAATCGGGTTCTACTCTACTAAGTTCAAGCTGCGGATAAAAAGTAAATAAATAAATTAAGTGCATTCAAGCAAGAGGCTGACTGACGCTTTGCTCCTAGTCAGTCTTTTTTTAACTTCATAATTCAGTTTTTGCACAAAAAGAAATTATATAGCTAAGAATAAAATAAGGGACTAGAAAATGAATTCTGTTCATTCTAGCCAATATGTAAAGAGCTCTGTGAAACTAATTTGTAAAATTCATTATCCCAAGAGACACAGAAGAACTATCACCAGGAAATATGTGAAAAATGGTTACTTTTAATATTTAAAAAAGTTGAAAAGAAAACTGTACTACAAAATCACATTATATTCACTATGGCCAATACCCAGTCTGACAAGTGCTCTCTCAGAAATGACACTCTTATACATTGTTTTTGATCATTTATAGCAATACAAACCTTTGTAGAAAACAATGTAGCAATCAATGTCAAGGCTCAAAGATATTCATTCTCTTTACTCAGTCTGGGGATCACTAAAGGAAGTTGCTCAAAAAAGAAAAGAAAGCTATATAAAAGATAGTGCAAGTGTTAAAGTAAACACTGGACACATTCAAAACAAAGGATGTTTGACCTCCCCATGGGACGCTGCTCTGAAATAATATCACAACTATAAAATGGCATTCACGAAGAGAGATAAGGTACAGAGGTGTTCACCATGGACTCTTGAGTAGAAACCTATGCTGTACAGAATTCTCTCGATGCACTGACTCCAGTCACACTCAGCTCAGTTGGAAAAAAATAGTCATTTCTTGACAGTTTCATAATGCAAATAGCAGCTCGTGGTCATTTTTTTATATCCACCATCCAATCTCACTCTTACCCTATTCTACTCAAACTCTCTCCCAGCAAGTCTCCCTCCGATTCTTCTCATGCCATGCTGCATGCGTGCGTGCGTGCGCGCGCTCGCGCACGTGTGTTCATGCATGAAGAAGTTATTAGAACATAGAACATAGATGCTGCTAAAGAAGATGACACTCTCCCCTGCAGTCAGTGACTGCCAATAGTCTCTGGGGGGGAGGCGGCGGGATGAAAGGGTGGGGCATCATGAGCACCAATAAGAAAATGTGAACGTAAGAATAGCTGTGCAGCTGGTTGGTGGTGGCACACACCTTTAATCCCAGCACTTGGGAGGCAGAGGCAGGCAGATTTCTGAATTTGAGGTCTGCCTGGTCTACAGAGTAAGTTCCAAGACAGCCAGGGCTACACAGAGAAACCCTATCTCGAAAAAACAAAATAAAAAAATAATAATAATAAAATAAAATAAGAATAGCTGTGTCTACAGTGGGCTCGTAAGATTTTCATCATAATTTCTCTTCCTTAGTATTTGCTACTCTAAATTCAGTAAGGGTGGAGCAGCCTGCTGAGGGAACACAGCCCAGATTTGGTATTGTGCTTATCAGTTTGCCAACTGCAGCCCTGCTCACCTCCCCCATCATGTGAAGATTGGAAACGCAGATGACTTTGAGCTCTGCCTCAGGAACACTACCCTTAGACTTCCGTGTGGCAAAAATTTTCCAGTCACCCTCAGTGTCATCCTTCATGTCTGAGGAAGCAAGCACAGCTACCAGACAGGGTGACGACAGCTGTCCGGGCAAGGAGCTGTTCTTAGGCCGGATCTAGCAGATGAAAACCAGACCCACTCCCTTCCCCATGTGGTGTGGGTCTTGTTCCTGCTTCTGTTGCTGTGACAGCCAAGTGCCAATTATCTCCCAAGCGTGAAAGCAAATATTGTGATACCTAATAAGCCTACCAATGTCAGAAGAGTCTGGCGGCTGCCTGGCCGGCTGCCCATGTGTCTTTATTATGGTAACTATTCTCAGGAAAGGGGGCCCTACCAGATGTAAGGCTCAGTGCTGACCCCTTCAGCAATTTACAATCTTCATTTCCCCATCTTTCTCTCTTGGCATTCTCTCTATGCTCCTCTTTAAGTCTAGTGGTGGAATTTGCTTCTCTTTGCCTAGAACGAGTCCCAACCCACCATGCATCTAGTACCAGGACCCAATTTAACATGCGGCTGTATGAAGAGACTGGAATTTTGAAGGCCTTACATATCGTTCTGAGTATAAATATTCAGGGTTTTGAGAGAAACATGACCAGTAGGGCATAGATAGATAGATAGATAGATAGATAGATAGATAGATAGATAGATGATAGATAGATAGATAGATGATAGATAGATAGATAGATAGATAGATAGATAGATAGATAGATAGATAGATAGATAGACAGGATAGAGAGATTATACATACATACATACATACGTACATACATACATCATGAAAAGAATGATGACAAGCTATGACTGGTTGATTGAATGATTAATAGACAGATGTAAGGGACCAGAAATTAGACAGACTCTCTGGTAGGAGCACAGATAAGAAGAGGAGTTGTAATTAGGTAATAAAGGTAGCAAGCTTTCAAAATGGCTGACTTCTTCCTCACATAAGACAAAAGCCTGGCAGATTAAAACAAAGGCCTTGTAAGCTCTTTCCTCCCCAGCCACTAGGCTCCCTGCTGCTAGGACTGACTCAACAAGTTCAAGACCACATAAGGACATCTTACATAATAATGTGGGCCAATCAGCCATTCCGTCTTTTTTTAAACTGGCCAACTGTAAATTAGAGGCAGAAAAACTCTTCAGAGACTTTTAAAAAACAAAAACAGCCCTCCAGAAGAGACTGGAGTTTTCGGCTTCCTAGGTTTCCCTCTATGCCTTGCTTCTCTGTGTGCCCGCCACACACGTGTGTATCCTCAACCCTAATAAACACCTTTCTTCAGCTGTTCCTTCTGCCTGCTGCTGTCTGCAGTGGCTGAGATTTCTCTATGGCCACCTGTCACGCTTGAGATTTTTCCTGCCTTTTAAGTTTTTAACTGTCAGAGAAAATGAAGACTCTTAGACAATGCAGATTCCCAATCAAGACCCCAGACAGTAACAGATGATGAAATCATTGATAGATACATAGAGGATAGATAGGTGGGTTGATAACAGATGGTTCATATAGACTTACAATCATAGATGTTAGATACATAAATAAGAATAGATTAATGAAAGATGATGATTTAGTGATGAATAGACAGAGGACGACTACATTGTAGATACAGAGGACAGAGGTAGTTCAATGATGCATAGATCATGAATATGGTAGATACATAGATCATGAATAAATGGATGATAAATGATTGATTGGCAGATGAATAAATAAATGACTAGATTGATAGGCTGATACACAGATATATAGAAGATGGCTAGATTAATAATAGATAGAAGATAGAGAGATAGACAGACAGGTAGGTAGACAGACAAATGTTTTAAGGAATTGGCTCATACTTTTATAGAGACTAGAAAGACCCAAATCTGCAGGTTAGACAAACAAGGTGGAGCTCCACATAGAGAGGAGTTAATGCTGCCACTAGAGTCTAAAGACAGGTTAAAGGCAGAACTCCCTTTCCCTCCAGAAATCTGGGCCTGCGTTTTCTTAAATCCTTCCATTTATTGAATGAGACCCGCTCACGTTGTAAAAGCTAATCCTCCAAATCCACCAGCTTAAAAGTGAACCTCATTCACAAATACCTTCACAGCAACCTCTCAACCAGAGTTTGATCAAATAGCTAAGCACCATGGTTACATGGACTACATTTGTGTCACTGGACAAAATATGTAGCAGAAACAACCAAAGGTAGGAGGGTTTAGTTGGGCTCACAGTTTGCAGAGATTTCAATCCACAGTGGTGCAGAAATCATGATGAAACAACCCTGCCTATGGCAGGAGGGGCCTTAGAGGGAAGGTCCATCGTACCACCAGAAAGTAGAAAGTGGTACCAGAACTTGGGACTCAGTATAGTAGTCAAAGGCCCATCATGTGTGACCAAGTTCTACCAGCAGGGCTACACCACAGCCTCCTGAGGCACAACATGAACCTTTGAGGGAAAATGCATATTCAAACCCTAACCATGGCCTAGTCAACTGCAAGAATTACATCAAGGAGTAGATATTACAAGCATGTATATTTGACCATATGATGGGGTTGTTCAAACAGCTAAAGTCACCCACTTATGAAGACAGTATGACCTCTGAAGAATGGCCTGCTATTAGTGATATTGCCAAGGAGGTAACTTTAACTGAATAGGAAGTTAGAGCTATGTATCATCTATCTGACATCATTATTAACCTAACTATCCTTAAGTTATATACTATCTGTCTCATCAACCTATCTATCCATCAGTTACGTATTATCTATCAGTCAGTAATCACCTACCAAAATGCTCTCATCTGTGACCCTATCATTCTATGTCTGTATCATTTGTGCAATGTTCTGAGCCTAAAGTCTAATCATTACTGTGTGAATAATATAAAAATATATGTGAATTAATTTTAACTCCAATAAATGCATATTTGTAAAGTGATCGCTCACCTCAAATCTAACGGATAAAGAACCTGAGGTCTGAGAGGGTCCAGGATTGTTCGAGGGATATAATCTGGGTTTGCCCACCCAAGGCCTTTCTACTACAATGCAGAAGGCATGCTTACGAAGTGTTCTGGACAATCATGTCAGTCAGCTTCCCACTGTTGTACAAACACCTGGGGTAAGTCAGCCTGAAGGAAGAAGGATTCTCCTTCACCTCACAGGTCCACAGATCCCAGTGAATGACCCCTTGGCCTCACAACAGCCTTGGGTCATTGGAGGCAGAGCACATCATGGTGGGAAGCCAATGAAGCTGCTTGCCTATGGCATCCAGGAAGTATAGGGAGAAGGGAAGAACCCAGGTCTCACAATGCCTTCAAGAACATGCCCATGTGACTTAACTTTCTCCTACTAGGCCCTGCTCTTAAGGTCCACCTGCCCCAGTCCTGTACAGCTACATTTGCAGGCCTTTGACACGTAGGTCTTTATGGGACAGTCAAGATCCCCTAGAATAATTGGCTCTTCTTGAGTGGTTCCAAATCTCGCCTCCACCCTCCCTGTTCATCAATCTACCTTCAAGGAAGAGCAGTTCCTACATCAGCAAAGCATCCCACAGTCTCCCAGATCAGAAGACAGCTTTGCCATAAATGTGGGGTGACATTTTCATTGCATTCGTGATGACCAGAATCCTGTGAGGGGGCACAGGAAAGAAAACATGAGATAAAGGCCAGATCACCGAAGAGGAAAGTTAGGCAGAACCTAGAAATGAGATTTCAGCCTTTTAGCATACAGGATAAGCATTCCTGATGTGAAAAATCCAAAACCTAAAATGCTTCAAAATCTAAACACTGAGCATCAGCTACTCCAGGTGGAAAACTCCACACCATGAGAGAGGTTGCAGTCAAAACCCAGGGGGACTAAAAATATTACCTAATGGATTAAAATTCCTTCAGGCTGTGGAATATAAAGTGTGTGAGGCACAAATAAATTTTGTTCAGATTTGAGTTCCTAGCCTCTTACCATATTATCTTATTGTATTTACATAAATATTTCAGGATGGAAAGTAATCTCAGAAATATTTCTGGTTCCAGGCATTTTGGATAAGGATTGTTCACACTTTGTGTGCAGTAATTTTTTTTTTAATTTTTATTCTTTACATACATTACATCCTGGCTGTGGTTTCCCCTACCTCTACCCGTCCCTGCCACCCATCTTCTCCAGATCCTTTCTTCCTCCATCTTTCTTTAAAAGGAAGAAGAAAACAGACCTCCTAAAGATATCAACATAACAAATTACAATAAGACTATGCACAAACACTCATATCAAGGCTGGATGAGGCAATCCGGTAGGAGGAAAGGGGTCTCGAGCACAGGCAAAGGTGTCAGAGATGCCTCGCACTCCCACTGTTGAGAGTCCCACGAGAACACTAAGCTTTCCAACCACAGGAGACCTGATACAGATCCATGCAGGGTCCGTGGTCGCTGCTTCAGGCTCTGTGAGTCCATTGGAGCACTGCTTAGTTGGTTCTGCAGGTTGTGTTCTCCTGGTGTCCTCAACCCTTTTGGCTCCTAGAATCCCTCCTCCCCTCTCCTGTGTACATAGTAACTTTTCTAAAGCTGTATCCATCCATCCGTAGAACACCTGCAAGGCAGACTTTGTTCTTGCTCCTGCTGGCCGTCTCTCACCAGCACTGGGCGTTCCTCCCTATATTTCATCTAGGGAGGGAATTGGAAAAGAGGGAGGCAATAATGAGGGACAAGTGCCCATCTTCCTGGGACTTTGTCACTTTCTCACAGGACCCCAATATGGTAATAAGCTGGTAAGCTAGGAACACATGCCACTTTCCAACAAGGATGACTACAGCAATGATGTTCCTGGTGTCTTGGATTAAATCCCTCCAAGGTTTAACCATAAAAAGGTACAAACATCACCATACCCCGACAGCCCCAGTGCCCTTTCATACATTCCCTCCTTCTAGCATAAACATACTTCACAGATCACCTCATGCAATGCATCGGCACCTCATCAGAATTTTCATCGATGCTTCTTTAATAACACATTTATTCTCAGCCTTTTGTTGTTGTTGGAGAGCCTCCCCCACCCCCGCTTTGTGCTTCATGGTGTCTTTAGCCCATTGAGAGCCTCTCTGATACGTTTCCCATTGTGGTTTTAAAAAAGAAATAATTGTGTAACGGCTGACTTCTTCTGGTGACGCGCAAAACCAGCATCGCAGTGGTGGTTTCAGACATGCTTAATAAGAAAGCCATTAGAAAGGCAGAAGAGAACCCTATCATTATTTTCTGGTTTCCTCCTTAATTATAGACAATCGCTCTCGAAGGAAGGGGGGGGACAGCTTCTCTGACAAAAGTTGTGTAGCATTTAGCAGAACAATTTGGAACCGGATTGAATGGATCAATGCTGTGTCAACTCGCAGATGCACAACAAAAAGCTGCTTAGATGGAATGAGAGGCTGGTTCAGCTGTTTTTCCCTTCACTCAGGAAGTGGAAAGTGGGTGCTTTTTTAATGGTTGCCCATTCTTTTTCTTTTCATGTTGAAACATTCCATACATGCATATGTTTCGGTCAAATCTACCCCATCACCTCCCTCCAACTCTTCCCCTACACGCTCCCTTCTACCACTTTTCCTTCCCAACTTCTTGGTAAACCCACTGAGTCTACCTAGTGCTCCTGCATGTGTGTGGGTATAGGAGCATCGATGGGAGCAGGGGTAGCCTCATTAACAGCTCTTGCTCTTGATTACTCTCTAAAACATGATGGTGAAACTCTTATTCCTGAAGACATCACATTCTGAAGACACAGGATGCAGAAAAATCAAGCTGGTATCAACATAGATGTTTCATCCCAGGGACTAGATTCTATAGTACTTGGAGGTGCTCTGCACACAGCCAGGCGAGCAAAACCATCAACAGTCCTACCTTGCTGGGAACCTTGAAAGTAACAATAATGACTGCCCTAGAAATGTATGCTTGCCAGTGCGGTAGTGGCACAAACATTACGGGAGTAACCAATAACTTTCTGATTAGATTTAAAGCTACTCCACAAGATAAAACTCATGCTTCATAACTGTTAACTGGACCAAAACCCAATGGCTGGCTAGGTCCTAGGTCCTAGGAGAGAGCCTAGTATCATTATTCTGCTAAACCAATATAGTGCTAAACTGGCCTCTAAGTTCTTTATACCTGTGGTTGTTTGAATGAGAATGTCCCCTGTTGGCCCATTGGTTTGAGTGCTTGGTCCCCAGTTAGTGGAACTGTTTGAAAAGGAGCAGGTAAGGCCTCATGGGAAGACATATGTCAGTAGGGGTGAGTTTTGAGGTTTAAAAAGCCCACACCAAGTTCAATCTCTCTCTCTCTCCCTCCCTCTTTCCCTCCCTCTTTCCCTCCCTCCCTCTCTGCTGCCTGCAGATCTGGATGTAAAGCCCTCACCTACTGTTCCAGGGCTATGCCTGTCGGCTTCCTGCCATGTGGATCACAAACTAGCCATCTGAAACTATAAGCAAGCCCCCAATTAAATGCTTTTTTGTTAAGAACTCCCTTGGTCATGGTGTCTCTTGAAGGCAGTAGGACAGTGACTAAGACACCGACTAGTACCTCTCTCATCCCTCCCAGGAGCTACTTCTCTTTAACTTAGATTACAGATACGACAGAGACCCACAACTGGTCAGCATACAGAGAGTAAGATACTAGGGTACCCATCTCTGAATGGGATGTCTAGACTATGCTTCTCCACTCCAAGGCTCAGGGGTCTTGGAAGAGAGAGTAGAAAGACTGAAAGAGGCAAAAAGAATAAACACCTGCAGCAAACCATCATTTGCCAGATATGACCGTGTCACCACATACATGACCGTACTGCAGCTGGAGTTATATGCAGCTCCATAAGAGCAAGCCAGACTACATATGGGTATTTTTGTTTGGTTTTTGTATGATGCTTTTACTCCAAAAAATTCAGTTAACTCTGCTAAAAACTCTTATTACAAAATGAAATGTCCCTAAGTTTGGACCCTGTGTTGCCTCCATAGCATAATATCCCTATTATCATAAGAACTACTGAATTTTTTCCACTTCCAGAAGCCGTCCTTCAGCTGCAATCTTTTCTCTAGAAGTTTGGCCCTAAAGTTCTCTTGTGATCCCATGTCTGCAAGATGTGTAGTGCCTCCCACACTGAGGGCTCGGAGGCTGCCACTCAGTGCTGACAAAGTCAAGTCAAAACCCCTGAGTCCAGAAAAAGAAGAAAAATTTCTATCTAGAAAGTCACAGAGAGACAAGCTAAAATGAGATGCAAGATGGCTGTTTTCCGCTCTCTGTGCTTGCTTGCCTGTCTTCCCACAATGCATAGGGCTGAGGGTAAGCAGCAGTGGAGCCCACAGGAGAGCATTTAGTACTATGCGATACAGAGTACCTGGCTTGGGCTAGAGAGATGGCTCGGTGGTTAAGAGTACTGACTGCTCGTCCAGAGGTCCTGAGTTCAGTTCTCAGCAACCACATGGTGGCTCACAACCACCTCTAATGGGACCCAATGCCCTCTTCTGGTGTGTCTGAAGATAGCAGCAGTGTATTCACATACATTGAATAAATAAATAAATAAATAAATCTATATTTAAAAAAATAAAAACAAAATGAAAAACTACAGTACCTGGCTTATAACATCAGACCTCTAGTTCTATTTTATCAGTGGTTCCGTTATGGCCCACTGTCTTTGAGATACAGTGGAATGGCTATCTTCTTTCTATCTGTTTACATGCACTTTTTGGGTAGCCTCAGTTATTTAGCTCCTTGTTACAAGCCCCAGGAGGTTAGGAAATATTTCTGGATGATACAGTTAATAAAGAGTTGGGATTTTACCAATACATAGACATCATTACCTCCCCCCATCCCCAAGCAAGAAGATCAACAGAAAAGGTGACCTAAGTGTGGTGGTACACACTTGTAATCCCAGACCTTGGGAAGGCTGACTGATGCAGGAGTATTGAAAATTCAAAGCCAGCCTGGGCTACATGATGAGACCCTATCAAAAACAACCAGTGAGGTAGAACTAAGGACATTCCCAAAGCCAGCAGCCTTACCTTTATGTCCCCCCCTCAATTTCTCCACCTCAAACAAATGGGAGGATCTAATATATGAGGCAAGCACTCTTTTTTTTTTTTTTTTATGGTAGGTTAGGTATTTTCACTGCTGTGATAAAGATCATGATCAAAGCTGGGCAGTAGTGGCACACGCCTTTGAACCCAACACTCAGAAGGCAGGGGAAGGTGGATCTCCGAGTTCAGGCCAGCCTGGTCTACAGAACAAATTCCAGAATAGCCAGGGCGACACAGGGAAACCCTGTCCCAAAAGGAAAAAAGACGAACAAATAAAAGATCATGATCAAAAGCAACTTGGGGAGGAGTGGGTTAATTTCATTTTACAGATGTAGGAAGGGAAGTCAGGATAGGAGCAGTAGGCAGGAACTGAAGCAAAAGCCAGGGAGAAATGGTCCTTACTGACTCGCTTACCACTGGGTTGCTTACTGCTCGGGCTCGCTCATCCTAGGCTTGTATGGTTTGGCTTGCTACAGGCCCTAGGACCCCCCCTGTCCAGGGGTGGCACCGTCCACAGTGATCTGGAGTCTCCCACATCAATCACTAATAAAAAAAATAAATAAATTCCTCTGCAGACTTCCCTTCAGGCAATCTCATAGAGGCCTAAATACTTTCCTCACTGAGGTTCCTCTTCCCTGATAACTTGAGCTAGTGCCAAGTTGACAAAAGAAAAATATACATACACACACACATACACATGTACATATATATGGATGTCTCCTAAATTAGTTTATTAATTTCATTTTTTAAATGTTGAAAGTCTATAAATGCAGTAATCCTCTATCTGTCTCAACCTACAACAGTCCACTTCAAGAATCATGAACGTTCTGAATCTAACATAAATACTTACTATGTTGCAACTTGTTTTCTAGTTTAGTTTATGAGCCTCTCTCTCTCTCTCCCTCCCTCTCCGTGTGTGTGTGTGTGTGTGTGTGCGTGTGTGCGTGTGTGCGTGTGTGTGTGTGTGTGTGTGTGTGTGTGTGTGTGTGCGTGCGCGCACGCACGCGCGTGTGTGTACTAGCATTCCTTGATAAATGCTTACTGTGGGTGGACATTCTGGCTTCTGTAATGTCTCTTCTGTAATGTCTCCTTACTGCTCTTCTTGCTATTAGGAGGCAGCCGGGAACAGCCTGCATACCTGGCTTTGGAAATGTGTGCACATTCATCTACAAAATAAATTCAGAAGAAGCAGAAATGGTGAGTCAAAGAATCAGACATTTTAAATCATTACATTAGTTGTGTCATGCCATACTTTGCCAAATTAATTTTAAACACTCATGCCAATGTGTTTTCCCAGAAGAAAGAGGGCACAGGGTATCAGTAAGATCTTAACTAATTGTGGAGTGGGGGTGGAAATCATCACATTTTAATCGTTGCCAGTCCCGTGAGACTCAGCACAAGGGAGTCCCTGAGTTTTCTTTGACTATCAGTGAGCATGGTTCTTGTTTATGAACAAAACATGCTCTCTCTACATGGCCTCCTTCTCCGTCCTTTTTTAAAGCAGCCTCCCTCTCTTGCCTGGCCTCCCTCTCTGTCCTCTCTTTGCCTGGCCTCCCTCTCTGTCCTCTCTTGCCTGGCCTCCCTCTCTGTCCTCTCTTTGCCTGGCCTCCCTCTCTGTCCTCTCTTTGCCTGGCCTCCCTCTCTTGCCTGGCCTCCCTCTCTGTCCTCTCTTTGCCTGGCCTCCCTCTCTGTCCTCTCTTGCCTGGCCTCCCTCTCTTGCCTGGCCTCCCTCTCTGTCCTCTCTTTGCCTGGCCTCCCTCTCTAGGCTTCCTTCTTTCTGCCTTGTGTAGTTTGCTCTGAAACGTTAGTCTTTTTTCTTGTTTCCAGGAGCTCTCCGTTAGCGTGGGAAAATGGGCCCTTTTGTTACAAACGTTGCCATATTTTCTTCCCAGACCCTCTTACCTTGCCTTTCAAGCAGATTTCTTTTTCCTGTAGGCAAATCTGCTTTTCCTCCCTTTACTGTTTTAATTCTCACTCTGTGCTTAACAGAGCTGTACCTGTTCTAAGATTTTTCTTAGTTCCTGAGAGCTATGTTCTCACGCTTTTATAGATCCACATTTTTTACATTGAAACATTTGGTCCTTCTGGGATTTAGTTGGTGCAAGGAAGGAAACAGGAATCGAAGCCTTCCCGGGTGAGGCAGTTACACCAGGAAAGCACGCTGAGTTCCACCAAAACCTTGGCAGTTCATGGAAAGCAGGTGTCCGCTGTATCAGGCTAGACAGCACACTGCCGTGTTCACTGCCTGCCTCAGCTCCCACCACCTGGCTGCCTCATGACGACCTCATGGTCTGTGCAGCTGGCTGAGTCAGGCCTCAGTTTACCTCGCAAGTGTGCCAACATCGATCACCTGAATGCTTCTTCGCTATTCTCCTACTTTAGGAATTCTTAACTTTTTAAAAATACGTATCACATATATTATATGTGTTTCTATCCTTGTTCTTGCTCTTTCACCCCAGCTTGAGTCGATCCCAATGTCTCTTACCCTCCTGCTTCCTATCAAAGCATCTCATTACCCAGTCATTTACAAGCACATAGCACAGCCTTGATGCAGTCTGCAAAAAGAACGTCGGAATACGTTCTTGCATGTGTCTACCGTGAATTCGGTTGTTTGTCCCTGCAGTAGATGTTTCCTTCCCTGTGTCACACCACGTTAACACTTATCCTGACTCCTTCCTTGAGAGATGAGCTGATATCACAAGGTTGTCGATGAAGACCTACTCACTGACAATATTTTGAGAGCAGAAAGAAAATGGTAACGGTGGATTTGTGTAATGAGAAGAGCCTTGGTGAATGACAGTACCACACAAAGATAGTATCTTACCCCGTAGACGCCAGGAAGTCTGACAGTCGGCTCCATATCCTTCACCTGTGACGTGTAATATTATTAGGTCATTAGCCTCTCGGCCTTTGCCCTAAGCAGCTCTTGCATCTGAGCCAGCAACGGCAGCACTCACAAGGGCTTCACATTCCAGTCTCCGGAGCCCCTGTGCAAGAACACTTCTGACCAAGGGACAGAAAAAAATCATTACAAAACTTCTTGGTTGTTCAATGGCTGAAGAATGCATAGGTCCAAACCAATCAATCAATCAACCTGTCTGTCTGTCTGTCTATCTATCTATATCTCTCATTCATTCTCTCTAGTTATTGCCTTCCCTCTCTTTTCTTCTCTATTCTGTGCTGAAATAGTTCCTGAAAGAAAATGAAATGTCAAACAAAAACAAATATATTGATAATATATTAACAAATTATTGATAATATATAACAAATACATTGACAATAGCCAAATTTAGAAACTGAAAGCGGGTGGTCCCTCTGTTGCTATCACCACTGCTCTCTTCCAGTGTGACAACCCAATAAGCTTGTCCAAGGGAGAATGGGAGGGAGGGAAGAAGGGAGGATGGACGGAAAGAGGGAGGAAAGGATGGAGGGAGGGATGAAGGAAGGGAATACTCTCTTAAATGGACCTTCCAGACTATGTAAATGCAGAGAAAAAAAGAGGGTGGGGAGAACTTAAATTATAAGCAACAAAAATGTCACAAATCTGCTAAATTAAGAAGATACTATTAACTTGAAAACACATTCTTTTAGAAATTCAACAACTAGAACACAAAGGCATAATTACTATCGACAACCTTAGTAGTTTCCTTCACTGAAACCAGCTCGATGTCATAAAAATTCAAGTTATGAATCTTGAGAAATTTATTTTAGCTCTCTTACTGTCTGACGTATGATTACTCACTCCTGTTTGCTCACCGTGAGGCCAAGATGAGATCACCAGAAGCCATGTAGCTTAACCCTCCAAATTGTCAGGAAGCTCGACTGTCGCATGCAAGGTCACAGTGAGTCAGGCAAGAGCTGCTACAAACCTCAGCTCTACCTTTGTGGTGCTTGAAGATCCATGTCATCTCCCACAAGCAACTTGGCAAAGTCACCTCACGTTACAAAACCCATGGAGTGTTCCCCAATTCTGCTGTCTTAGAAGGCTGAGTGACATGGGCTCACCTGACTTCTGGCTCATACTTCTACTTGAGTTGAATCCAGGGAGAGCCAGAGCAAGTCTATGAAGGACTGAGGATGCTTCCAGAACTTCTCTCTCAGGCCAGTGTCCTCTTGAGACTAGAGCACCACGTAGGTAATTTTCTTTCCTTCACTTCGCCACTTCAGGCCTTAAATGTATATATGTCTGTTAGAGAGTTCTCTAGAATAACAAAATAGTATTGAAAGAGAAATCAAGAAAGAGGGAAGAGGAGGGGGAAGACAGAGAGGGAGAGAGGGGCAGGGAAATGGAGGGGGACAGAGAGGGAGAAAGAGAGGCAGAAAGAGGGAAGTAGTGGGGGAGGGGGAGAGAGAGTGGAGAGAAAGGAGAGGGGAAAGAAATGAGGGAGAAGAGAGAGAAGAAGGGAGAGGGAGAGAGGAAGGGGTGGGACAGACAGACAGATAAACATAGACAGACACAGACAGAGATATTGTTAAATCAGCTTAGTTTTAGATAGTAACCATGATGACCTCACACCTGAAAGGTTAAGACCCCCATATTTACTTAAGCCTTAAGGCTGGGTCCCAATCTAGGGCCAAAACTTGGAAGGCTCTGAGAGATCTGCTGCTCCTTGGCCAATGATATAAAGCAGGAAATGCTGGTTCTCATACAGGCAAAGAAGTCAATGGCAGCAGCTAGGGCACACAGCTCTGTGGCAAGAGGGAAGGCCAAGGGAATGAGAAGCAAAGATCCCATAGGCCACCACCTGGGCTGCCACTGGGAAGTGCTACCCATGTTTGGGCTGGGTCTTGTCACAACAGTCTCCTCCCCGGTCAGGCTCCCTACTGAGTTGGTTTTAATTTGTGACAAGGGGACCTTAAAGCCAACCATCATGGTCTCCCAGAGCTCCTAAAACCACAAGAGAACTGTGTTTCATCCTTCTAGGGACTGAAAGTTTATAATTAAAGGGGCTAGCAGAGCCCCTCCCTCCCCACCTCCCTCTCTCATCTCAGGGAAGCTTTCTTAGCCATTCTCATGGTGGCTAACAATCCTTGGCATTTTTGTGCTGGCCCCATCTCTCCTTTCACCACCACACAGTGTCTTCCAGTGTCTCTGTCATGTCTCTTCTCCTCTCATGAGGATACTACACACTGGATGAGAGTCTACCCTGCTATGTCTATAAGCATCATCCCTCCAAGACTACATACTTGGGAACTGTAGAGAGATAGTAACTTCAGTGTACTTGACAGATAGATAGATAGATAGATAGATAGATAGATAGATAGATAGATAGATAGGAAAAAAGGCAGGCAGGCAGAGAGACAAGATTAGACTAGACTAGAGAGATAGCTCACTGGTTGAAAGCACGTGTGGCTTTTGAGTAGGATCAGAGATTGGCTCACAGTACTCACGTGACAGCTCACAACTACCTATGACTCCAGAGGATCCTACATACTTTTCTGGCTTTTGTGAGCACTGCACACACATGGTATATAGACATACATACAGGCAAATACATACTAAATTAAAAATAAATAAACCTTTAAATATATATAAACAGTCTTTATTAAATCTAAGAATGTTATGTGCTTACAGACAGGAGCCTATCATGGCTGCCCTCCAAGAGGCCCAACAAGCAGCTGAAAGAATCAAATGCAGATATTTACACCCAACCAATGGACAGAATCTGGGAACCCCTGTGGTTGAATTAGGGAAAGGCTGGAAGAAGCTAAGGAGAAGAGTAGCCCTGTGGGAAGATGAGCAGTCTCAACTAACCTGGACCCCTGTGATCTCTCAGACACTGAGCCACTAACCAGGCAGCATACACCAGCTAATATGAGGCCCCTGACACATATACAGCAGAAGGCTGCCTGGCCTCATTGAGAGAAGATGAGCCTAACCCTTGAGAGACTTCAGGCCCCAGGGAATGGGGAGGTCTGGTGGGGTTGGGTGGGGTATGGAAACATCCTCTTGGAGACAGGCCCAGGGAGAAGATATGGGACGGGGCGCAGGTGGGGGGCAGACCAGGAGGGGGATGGAGACTGGACTGTAGAAAAGGATTAAAGAATTAAAAAAAAAAGTAAGAATGTTCTACAAGCATACAATATATTTTGATCGTATTCAATCCTCACTTCTCCCTCTAATCCCTCCCAGCTTCATGTCTATTTATTTATTTACTTACTTACTTACTTATTGTAACTCACCAAGTCCAATTACTGTTGTCCACATACTCACAGGTGTTGGGCCAGCCACAGGACATAGTCAACCCACAGGGAACTACTTAAAGAAAACTGGCTTCCTGTCCCTCAGTAACCATCAATATCAAGAGTTCCTGGACTGGGGGTGGGTGCTTATGAATACTCTAGCTGGTTAGTCTTATGTCAACCTGACACGCAAATTAGATATATCTGAAAGGCAGGAATCTCAATTGGGAAGATGCCTACATAAGATCTGACTGTAAAGCATTATGGGTGGGGCCATCCCTGGGCCAGTGTCCCTCATTCTGTAAGAAAGCAGGCTGAGCAAGCCAGGGGAAGAAACTCAGTAGGCAGCACCCCTCCATGGCTCTTACATCAGCACCTGCCTCCAGGATCCTGCCCTGTTTGAGTTCCTGTCCTGACTTCCTTCAGTAATGAATAGCAATATGGTAGCATAAGCCAGACAAACCTTTTCTCCTCAACTTGCTTTTGGGTCATGGATTCATGGCAAACCCTAAGAAACCCTAAGGTAGAGCTGGCTAGCTCTTCGCTATGCTAGAATCGGCATACCTTCCCGAGGGACACAGCTCAGTCCACAGCTGGGGGAATAATAACACTGTGCTACCTCTGACCCCAGGGTGATACATTACCCTTGTGGGTTTCATGTATTCGATATGCATTTCTATAAGTAATTTTTAATAAACTCCCTTTTGCTTCCACTTAGGATACAGAACACAACAAGAGAATTTGGTCCTACCCTCATAATGAGAAGAGGCCAAATAGATTGCATTGCTGTAGCTTTTCCTGAGCCCATCAGAAGTCTGAGAGCATAAAACAACTATCATAAAATAATGAATCATAAACCCCTCAAGAAGAGATGGACTCCACAAACTATCTCCCTTTTGGCAGAATACAAATGTGAAAATGCAGCCGGACAGTGGTGGTGCACGCCTTTAATCCCAGCACTTGGGAGGCAGAGGCAGATGGATTTCTGAGTTCGAGGCCAGCCTAGTCTACAGAGTGAGTTCCAGGACAGCCAGGGCAATACAGAGAAACTCTGTCTCGAAAAACAAAATAAAACAAAACAAAACAAAAACAAAAAACAAAAAACAAAAACAAAACAAAAAACAAAACAAAATGCACCTGTTGTACAAGTGAGCTCAAGGAAGAGCTGGAGTCTTAACAAATTCCTAAAGCTCAGTTGTAAGCTAACAAAACAGAACAGAGTCCCTGGAACCCAGTAACAAGCAGAAGCCACCCACACACAGCAGTTCCTTCCCAGAATCTTACACCGAGCTGAGAAAGACTGAGGCCGGAGATGCCCTCGGATGGCACTGGCCCTCTTGTGGACACTTGCTGCACTGGTACAAATGTGAAGTCTCACCCACTTAGCAGACTCCTTGAGATGAAGTAAACTTCGACAGTTGCTAGGAAACAGAGGCAGGCATTCCTGTCTCCCACTCAGCCTCCCACTCAGTCCCAGGCAGGCTCTTCTTGCTGCTCCTGAGAAAGCAAAGTTAAAGTTCTCTACCACTGTCTCTTCTAAGAAAGCCCCTCAAAGCGGGAGAAACTTCCCTGGCTCAGAATCCTGCACTGCTCAAGCGGTGACTTGCAACCATTGAAAGCTGAAAAATGTGACCATGTAAAGATGCCCCAGACAGAAAGCAGCAGTCTTTGGATGAAGCAGAAGCAGGGGAGCTGTTGGGAAAATACTATCGCTGGGTCCCAGAGAAACACACTTCACCTACGGGGAAAATGAAACCAGGTAATGAAATCTTTCCTTGTACAATCCTGAGGGACACAGGGAGCAGCAAGCAAGGCAGTGAGCTGCAGGTTCAGCGAGACCCTGTCTCAAGGGATAAGATGAAGAGTGACTGAAGAAGACATTGGCAGTGAACCTGTCCTCTGCGCACATGTACATGCACACATGTACACACATATACCACACACACACACACAAACACAACACACACACACAAGATATTTTGAGAAAAACAAAACAAAACAAAATATGAGAGGTTCAGTTGCCAGTAGATTGGCATTAAATACAAGTTTACAACTAAAAGAAATTCTTCAACAAAAATAGTGAGATTAAAGTGATGGAAAATTTAGCCTGCACACAGACATAAGAAACAATGAAGGTACTAAACTCGGAAAATTCACAAAGGCATTTTGGTTATTGTAAGTCTTTTAAAAACAAATTCACTAATGCAAAATACTAATGTATTATAGAGTTTATGTCGTATAGAAGAGGACGATATGATTAAAACAACATAAAAGATAAGAAAGAGTAGTTTTAAAGACTATGCAACAGAAAAAATTATTTATAATTCTAAAGTAGACTGGTATTTTGTAACTTTTACATCAACCACTAAACAATAAGATATATATAGATATATAGGTATATAGATATATGGATATCTTAAAGATTAAACAATCCAAAATAAGTAGAAAAGGCAAAATAAAAGAAAAAATTAAAATGACAAATAGAGAAGATAGCACATTTAAATCCAACTATGGTTATCACCTTAAATAAAATAGGATCTAACACACATTTTAAGCACAAGGATGAATGAAGCACAAGAGATGCGTTATGACCACCGTGGGATCAAACTAGAAACCAGTTACAGCAGGGTATCTGTGAAATTACCAAATATTGAAAAATTAAGCACATTTAAATTCTGTCTCCATTAGAAGGCAGAAACAGGAAGTCAGAAAATATCAAGATTTAACTATGTATAGTTTATACATATATAAATAAAGAGGATAAGTGAGAAAAGGATTAAAAAATATATACCAAATTAGCATTAGTGAAAAGAAAGCTGGACCATAAAGGATGTAATTTAAAACAAACAATATAAGATCTAAAAAGAGTACCATATATGGTTTTAAAATTACAGTAAGTGAAGAGTGATTTTACACTACGATAATATAATCTACCAGGCAGATATCAGTGCTTAACACAGGTTTCAAGGTACATGATGGAAAAGCTAATCATATGGGCAGCAGAAAAATCCACAACATAGCATCAACAATGGAGAATCCAACATTAGTGCCTCAGTAATCGCTTGAACTATCTAGGCCGTGAGCAAGGGTACAGAGCATCCAAACACCATAGACCAGCTCAATCCAGTTGCCATCTTACCCAGTGACAGCAAAGACCCATTTTTTCAAGTATATAAAAATATTCACCAGATTATGTTCATAGCTAAAATTCAACAAATTTTAAGCACAAGGATGAATGAAACACAAGAGATGCGTTATGACCACCATGGGATCAAACTAGAAACCAGTTACAGCAGGGTATCTGTGAAATTACCAAATATTGAAAAATTAAGCACATTTAAATAATTAAAAAAAAGATTTTGGATAAAATCGAAACTACAGCAGGATCCAAGCCAAACTGTGTTTAGAGGGAATTGTATAGCCTTTAAATTATTGTATTAGAAACTGAGAAAACCCCTACATCAGTTGTTTTTTTCTACCTTAAGGGCCTAGGGGGGAAAAAAGGAGTAAATTACAACCAAAGCAGACAAAAGAAGGAACATAATAAAGGTAAAAGGAGAAATCAATAAAACAGACAAAACCAAACTGTGCCTCTGAACTCCCAGAGGTAGCAGAGCATGGAAGGTAATACGTGTGCAGTTACTAAGTGATTGGAGCTGACGACTAGCAACCCCTTGTTTGGACCACTCCAACCGGGCTAGTACATGCTCTCTGCGTGTACTTGTCTGTGTGTGTGAAGCACAGCAGCATTTATCATTAGTATTCTAAGAAACAATCCTAACAACAAAGCAAGGAACGGACTTCATCTATAAATTCTTTCTCAGAAAACCGAAGCACGGGTCTATGAAGGAATCTGTGCCAGTTTCTAAGCCTTGGCATTTGTCCTCTGGGGCATCTATTTATCGTTTACAGGATGAATTAGGTACCATGCTAGGTACCGAGATGTTCTCATTTAACTGTTTCAATGATCCTCACTGAATATGAATAAAGAGTTACATGGTCTAGGGCCATGAAATTTACAAGAAAAAACTCGGGGCCTTGAAACACGTTGGAGTAAAAGCTGGTCTTAGACAGCCTAGAACCACGGTTCGCCAACACAGGATCTTTCAGGTTCCTTGCTCTGAGCTCAGTGGAACTAAATTCTAGAGGATTCCTGAATTCTAGAGGAAACCAAAGTTACACAGATCCAAAATCCAAGATGTTCAACCCTGGAGCGGCTAAATGACAAATGGGCAAATTCATTAACAGTCTGCACTTCCTCTGCTGCCCACCTCACGCCAAGTTGGCGCTGTGTTGTGTTTGAGAACCAGTCAGTTCTCTGGGCTGGGCTGCTTTCCTGAGAACCCCCTGCTCCAGTTTAAGTCCTCAATTTGGCTTCCTTCTTCACTTGGCTTCACAACACAGCTTGTAGGCTCTGAAAACAGCACCGGTACTTACCCCAGAGCCTGCTGGGAAGGCATCTGAAGGGTCTTAGTGTAGCAAGAATGTTGGTTTCTTTAAATACGCAGAAGTGTTGTGCGAATATCTTTTTGTTTACTCCCAGGTATGGGATATGGGGCTGCTTCAGATTGTCCACAGCAGGTGACTATGATTTGTGCTCTGGCAGGGGCATGATTTTGCCAGCTGAAAGTAGTTTATGTTGGGAATTCTGGGGACTCTTCAGAGGGTGTAAAAAAGCTAGAGCCCCGGGAGCTGCAGCCTCCTCCCCTGCTCCCACTGGATTGTTGCTGGGTTGTTGGGTTTCTGGTTGGAGATAGCCTGACAAGATCAAACTTGCCCTAAGGAACTTGACACCTTTAATCAGCAGGAAGTACTCTAAGGAGATGGATGCCCCCTTTCACCTCTGACCTTCTTTCTCTAGTAGCTGGTGCTGGGGGTTGGAAGGGTGGAGGCGGTGGTAAGAAAAAGAACCCAATAAAGTAGCTGCAAGTATGGCTACACACAGGATGGTCACTGTGATAGACTGAGGAGCTGTTAGCTCCTCTGACCCCTGTGGCAAAGTCCCTAACAGGAATAACCCAAAGAAGGAGGAATTTCTTTCTTTCTTTCTTTCTTTCTTTCTTTCTTTCTTTCTTTCTTTCTTTCTTTCTTTCTTTCTCTCTTAGTATTAATTATTTAATTTATTTACATTTCAAATGTTGTCCCCCTTCCTGGTCTCCCCTCTGAAACCCTCCCCACCCCCTCCCCTTTGCCTCTAAGAGGGTGTTCCCCCATCCACCCACTCCCACCACATCACAATGGAAGAGTTGGAGGAAGGAATTTTCATTGCAACCACATAGGAAGAACAACAGTATCATCCAACCAGACATCCCACTCCACCCCCAGAGCTCCCAGAGACTAAACCACCAACCAAAAAGTATCCATGAGTTGGTCCATGGCTCCAATGCTTCTGTAGCAGAAGACTACCTTATCTGGCATCAATGGAAGAGGTGGGGCTTCGTCCTGTGAAGGATTACCTTTGCTCCTGTATCCTGAGGTTTCAGCCCATGCTGACAGGGAAGAGAGTGGGAGAGGTCGAGAGGGAGAGGGAGAAGACAGAGAAGAGAGAAGAGAGAAGAGAAAGGAGAGAAGTGAAGAGAGAGGATAGAGGAGAGAGGAAAGAAGTGAGGAGAGAAAAGAGAGGAGAGAGGAAAGAGGAGATAAGAGAGAAGAGAGAAGAGAAAAGAGAGGAGAGAGAAGAGAGGAGAGAACTGAGGAAAGAGGGGAGAGGAGAGAGGAGAGAGGAGAGAAGAGAAAAGAGAGAAGAGAAAAGAGAGGAGAGAGGAGAGAGGAGAGAAGTGAGGAAAGAGGGGA
>NW_022196905.1:175216534-175290226 GCF_008632895.1 Mastomys coucha | reverse complement strand
AGGAGAGAAGTGAGGAAAGAGGGGAGAGGAGAGAGGAGAGAGGGGAGAAGAGAAAAGAGAGAAGAGAAGAGAGAGGAGAGAGGGGAGAGGAGAGAAGTTAGGAAAGAGGGGAGAGAAGAGAGAAAAGAGAGAAGAGAAGAGAGAGGAAAGAGGAGAGAGAAGAGAGAGCAAGAGGTTGAGGGAGTGGAGGAGAGGGAAAGGCAGAGAGAAAGAGTGCTACACTAGCTAAGTTCCTACTTTTATTCCTCGGGGTCATCAGCTGATGGAATGATGCCCATAAGCAGGATGAATCTTCCTCTGCTTCGTTCATCCTCTAGAAACTTGAGCTTGCGGGCATGCACACTCACGGACACGTACAGGTGTGCTTCACTAACCCCTTGGGCACTTCTCAATAGGATCAAGTTGGCAACCAAATTTAACCATCACGGAGGTTAACTAGAAACTAGAAATTTGAACCCTGAAGTCTACAGCACCATTATTGATCTAGCCCATTGCCAACCCACACCAAGATCATTTCCACTGCCCCATGGCTGCTGCCTGGGAGTGTGCATTCTCTTCTGAGGGAGTGTTCATTCTCTTCTGAGGGAAGCTGAGCACAGCCAGCCTCACCCCAAACTCTGTGGGCAAAAATGAGATAAGCAGAAGACTATGACATTAAATGGAGATGCCACGGGTAACTCAACTAAGTTATCGCTCTGGCTGCCGTCCTGAAGAGACAGAGGCATTAGCGATAACAAAAAGAGGTACCACCATGTCTCCTTCATTGAAAAACAGTCTGAATAAACAGAATAGGAAATCAAGTCTTAAGGACAGCAATGAGAGAAGCAATTTAATTATGCCTAGCTGCTCAAGAATTCTGATCATTCATACTTGAGTAAAAGCCCTTACAGACTCCTAAGGGGACAAAACTCAAAGCCATGTCCTGTGTTATTTTGTCTCGGCACTGGACCATGGGCATGGCTGCTTCTGTGAACTCAGGAAACAAGGGAACTGACTATAAATCATTGTTTTTGTAATGGTGTTCCAACCTTCTTCCTGCTACTAACCCATCAACCTTGAGAGAGAACGATGGAAATCTGCAGGTCTCTTCCCAGTCATCAGAGGACTGGACCCTGTGTGTAGATGGCTCCAGACTCAAAGGACCTATAAAAGGTTCGGAGGAAGCAGCTCCTACACAAGCCAAGAGTAAGGCCTGTTCTACCAGTGCTGGGCCTTAAGCAGATATTCCAGACTGTCTTAGGCCCTAAGTAGAGTACTGAAGACCATCGTGGGCATCTTGGGTGGATAGTGTAGACTGCCTTGGACCTTAAATGAAAGCTACAGATAGTCATGGCCTTAGGTAAATACTGTAGACCCTAGGTGGAGCACTGCATGGGCCTTAGGAAGATACTTGGGCCCTAGATGGAGCACTGCATGGGCCTTAGGTAGATACTTGGGCCCTAGGTGGGGCACTGCAGACCATCTTGCCTCAGTGGGGTGGACAATTAAACCTAAAATGTTATTCTGCTTCATGGTTGTTCTTTAAGGATGGAATTTTCTTTAGTTGATTTGCATATAAACTCATTTCCTGATTTTGAGAACTGTAAAATTTTCCTTTTGTTCATTGCTAATGATAGTGCAGTATTTTGATTACTGGTTTAATTTCAATTCTGTCTTTAAAACCCTGATACTTAAGTATGGAGACTGTATGCTATTTGCTTGACAGATAGCATAGTAGACAGATAGTAGAAGTGTGAGGCTGACAGAGTTCCTGTTTGTTTTGTTTAGCCGTGCCTTGGTTTTTGTTATTCTATTATATCTCTTTCATATTTTCCTTTTTCATCTACTGCCTATAATGTAATACCCTCTGCCATTTTGCCCTCTCTTACGCAAGCTTTCATCCTCAGAAGATAGCCCTTTAAAATCGGGTTTCCCACCAACAGAGCAGCCATGCTGGCGGATTCGGCAACATACCTCTGGCTAGAGACCTCTTACACTCTTCCTTGGAAGATGACAAGCAACTACCCCACCCCACCCCCAAGAGTAACCATAGCAATGATTCATTTGAGCCATTTTCTCAAATTACAAGGATGAAATCATGCAGTATAGATACCTGGGTCTAGCTCATAGCTCATTGTCATCTTTTATCACGTGACTCATCCACAGAACAGTTTGTTCTCTCTCCTGCTGAATTCCTGTCTATGTGGATATGCCACAACTGATGCTCTTGAAATCACTTCACCTGTGGGTCTAATGTGAACAGTGTTGATGTGAGGCTTCTTGTGTTTGTCTTGGTAGCTGTCTGAATATCACATGCCTGGGGCTAAAATTGCTTGTTCACAGACAAGCATTATGCTGGCTAGTTTATGTCAACTTGACATAAGCTAGAGTTATCTGAAAGGAAGCCATCATAATTGAGAAAAATGCCTCCATAAGATCCAGCTGTAAGGTATTTTCTTAATTAGTCATTAGTGGGGACAAGATCTGCCCATGGTGGGTGGTTTCATTCCTGGGCTGGTGGTCCTGGGTTCTATAAGAAAGCAGGCTGAGCAAGGCAGTGAGCAGCACCCCTCCATGGCCTCTGATTCAGCTCCTGCATCCCAGTTCCTGCCTTGACTGAGTTCCTGACCTGACTAATTTCGATGATGGATGCAAAAGCATAAGCCAAATGAACTTTTTCCTCCCTAGCTTGCTGTGGGGTCATGGTGTTTCATCACCGCAATAGTAACCCAGAGTAAGAAAGGGATGTATAAAGATTTTTGTTACTGCACATACTTGTCAAAATGCGATATTACCTTTCCTGGTTAATCTGCTTTAGTAATACGTGGTACTATTTCACCACAATAAAGCATTTATCTCTTTTGTTATGGAGTTATTTGTTGTCTTCTTTTCAAAGTGTATTTTGGTCATGTTTTATGCACTTCATTTTGGAGCAAAAAGCCCTTTTCCCTGGTAACTAATGAAGTTACCATGCTCACAAACCAAATGAGTCATGGAGCTAAAGTGAGACTTAGAACAACAGCCCCAAAGCCTCCAGGCTTTCGCTGCCAACCGAGTAGGGAGTTCGGGGCAGACGTAGTTGGTAATTGTGGCCAAGAAAAGCCAAGAATGCTACCCAATTTAAAAAAATCTTATTTTGCTTAAACTATGATGAGACTGTGTGTGTGTGTGTGTGTGTGTGTGTGTGTGTGTGTGTGTGTGTGTTTGCTTTTGTAACTCATTGCATAAAGTTCATGTAACTCCAGCATGAACTTTATACAGAACAGCATCATGTCAAAAGATAGTGGACAAGCTAAATAATGACATGGCAACTTATGAATTATAGGGACTGACCTAAAAAATTGTGTGTGGGATAGATGATAGAAAGTGAAACTGTGTGTGGGTAAAAATAGTTGGGAGATAAGTGGGACAGGAAGAGAGGCAACAAAACCGAAAGCAAAGACAAAGCAGAGGAAGCCGGAGAGGAAAATCTACAAGAAGTAATCCTCTCATTCTTTTTTTTAGTCCAAAAGCAGAAAAAGAAAGGTTGTTTTTTTTTTTTTTTTCTGATGACAGATGGATGCAGTGGGCCAGAAGAAAAGGCAGTCTTTGAAAAGTATATACTTTGTGTAAAACCCAATGATTTTTGACATGTCAGCAATAGCCAGGAAAAAATACCTCATCCTGAAAAATGAGAAATTTAGTTCAAGAGTTATAAGGCTAAAAGATAGAGTTGGGTGAATCAGTTGAAAAGAGATCTAGAAGTGAAGATAAGTTAGAGAGAGTTCAGAGAAATAGGAAATGAAAGGCCGCCCTTGCCAGTAACTCAAGGACAAAATCAGAGCAGTGTGTCTACAGCAGTGGGTCTAGAAGAGGGGGTCTAGAGCAATGGGTCTAGAGCAGGGGGTCTAGAGCAGGGGGTCTAGAACAGCATATTAATAGAACACTTAGCAATGTCTTCCATTGTGAAAAGCAGGAGAATTAGGTCAGGAATAATAGAAAACATAGAGTTGAATGAAAACATTGCCATGGTGGAAAGCTCTTCTTATTTTAGACAAATTATATGATGCCCACTATCTTAATTAGGGCTTATTATTCTGTGATAAAACACCATGACCAAAAGCAAGCTGGGGAAGAAAGGGTTTATTTCCCTCACAGTTGCATAGAACAGTTCATCATCAAAAGCAGTGAGGGCGGGAACTCAAGCAAGACAGGAACCTGGAGGCAGGAGCTGATGCAAAGGCCATAAAAGGATGCTGCTTACTGGCTTGTTCCCCATGACTTGCTCACCCTGCTTTCTGATAGAACCCCAGATGCTTGACTCTCACTCAGAAGGGGAAATAAAATAGACATCAGAGGTGGATGGAGGGAAGGAACTGTGTGGGAGAGAGAACAATGATAGGGATCAGCTATGGGGAGATAGGAGGTGGGAGAGAGAACAGAAATGGTGGGGGGAATCTCTGGGATGAGCAGGAGACCTGGGATGGGGAGGCTCCTGGGAGTCTATGGGGGTGACCCTAGCTGAGACTTCTAGCAGCTGGGGATGTGGAGACTGAAGTGGCCACCTCCTGTAGCCAGGCAGGACTTTTCATGGAGGGAGGCAACACCAACCTACCCACAGGACTTTCAACCCAAAGTTTGTCCTGCCTACAAGATGCACAGGGATGATGAGGGAGCAGAGATTGAGGGAATGGCCAGCCAATGACTGGTCCAGCTTGAGACCTATTCCATGTGAGAGAGCCAACCCCTGACACTATCAATGATACTCCGCTATGCTTGCAGAAAGGAACCTAGCATAACTGTCTCCTGAGAGGTCTCATCCAGCAGTGGATAGAAACACATGCAGAGACCCACAGCCAAGCAGTAGGTGGAGCCTGGAGAGTCTTGTGGAAGAGTTGGAGACAGGATTGAGGGAGCCGGAGGGATCAAGGACACTACAAGAAGACCTACAGAGTCAACTAACCTGGGTCCATGGGGGCTCACAGAGACTGAAGCATGAACCAAAGAGTGTGTAGGGTCTGTACCTAGGCCGCCTACACATTTGTAGCAGATGTGCAGCTTGGTCTTCATATGAGTCCCCTAACAACTGGAGCAGGATTTATCTCTGACTCTGATGCCTGACATTGGATCCCCTTTCCCTACCTGGACTGCCTGGTTGGGCCTCAGTGGGAGAGGACATCTTGGTCCTGCTGTGACTTGATATCCCAGAGCAGCAGGTTGGTACCCATGGAGGGGGAAGGGGCTATCTCCTCCTCTGAGGAGAAGGGGAGGGAATATGGGAGGGGGGTTTTGTGAAGGTGGGACTGGGAGGAGAGGAGGAAAG
Organism: Mastomys coucha; assembly: GCF_008632895.1. NCBI lineage: Eukaryota > Metazoa > Chordata > Mammalia > Rodentia > Muridae > Mastomys > Mastomys coucha. The sequence goes on along the minus strand of NW_022196905.1, from coordinate 175,284,945 downwards.
GGGCTGCAACTGGGATGATAAATAAATAAATAAATAAATAAATAAATAAATAAATAAAAAGGAGAGAGAGAGAAGTGCGTGGAGGGAATGCCCCACAAGCTTGCCTACAGCTCCATCTTATGGAAGGATTTTGTTAATAGAGGTGCCCTCCTGTCTCCTCTCAGATAACTCGAGTTTGTGTCAAGTTGACACAATTATTACCCAGGACACCCACAAAAGAGAGATTCATCAATAAGCCAGGAAACAAAAAGAGAGAGAGCTGCAGACCGACACTGCACAGAGCAAGAGGAAACGGCCATGTGGAGAGAGGAGCAAGGAAAGACGACACTCTGCTTCTTGGTGGGACATGTCCTGGAATCCTTTTTTATCTATAATTTTGGAGAAAGTACAATCGCTTCTCTTGGAGAGCATAAGCAAATGTTCAGGAAAGTAAAATTCTCAAGTTCCCAAAACAAGGATCTGAAAATTAGAGAGGTGGCCTTCAAACAAAAGCCACTCCAGAAGGCAGCGAGAACAGGTGGACATTGTTTTGGGTACTCTTTGGGGGGGTTTAGTGACCTTCTCACAGGGGTCACCTAAGACCATTAGGAAATAAGAGATATTTACATTATGGTTCATAACAGTAGCAAAATTGGTGCACCATTCCTGCCAGCGGAGAGCTTGTCTCCAGGGAGCGCTCGAACCCCAGCACTTAGATGATGAAGTATCCGCTGGGTTGAGAGAAACATGCTAACTGTGGAAGATATTGTTTTCCTGTTTTTATATGAGAGACTGAAGTGCAATACTGAGGCTTTGGAGCACTCACAAAAAGGGACCTAGCATGACTGCCCTCCGGAAGACCCAACAAGCAGCTGAAAGAGTCAGATGCAGATATTTGCACCCAATCAATGGACAGAAGCAGCTGACCCGTTGTTGAATTAGGGAAGGCTGAAAGAAGCTGAGGAGGAGGGTGACCTTGTAGGAGGACCAGCAGTCTCAATTAATCTGGACCCCCGAGATCTCTCAAACACTGGACCACCAAACAGGCAGCATACACCAGCTGATATGAGGCCCCCAACACATATACAGTGGAGGACTGCTGGGTCTGTGTTCATTCAGAGATGATGCACCTAACCCTCAAGAGACTGGAGCCCCAGGGAACTTAGAGGTCTGGAGGGGTTGGGGGTGGGGACATCCACTTGGACACAGGGGTAGGGAGGAGGTATAGGATGTCAGTGAGTGGACAGAGGGGGATATAAAATATGGAGTGTAAAACAATAAATAAATTAAATAGATAGATAGATAGATAGATAGATAGATAGATAGATAGATAGATAGATACATTTTAAAAAACGGTAGCAAGTTACAGTTATAAAGTAGCAACAACAATAATTCTATCACTGGGGAACACCACAACTTGAGGAGCTGTATTAAAGGGTCACAGCATTAGGAAGGCTGAGAGTGACTGTCATAGAGATTAGGACTCCAGTCACTGTTTAAAAATAGGAGTCTTTACAATCAATCCACTCTTGGAAAAGAGTGGGTTGGTGGCACACACCTTTAGTTCCAGCACTTGGGGGGACAGAGGCAGTCACCTCTCTGAGTTCAAGGCCAGCCTTGTTCCAGGACAACTAAGGCTACACAGAGAAATCCTATTTTGGGAATAATAATAGTAATAATAATATTAATAATAGTAAAACCTCCTAGGACAGTGCGCCATCAAAAAATTTACTTATTGTCATTGTCTCAAGCTAAGCCTTCAGTGAAAGAAAAAAAAATCTCCTCTAAGAATAAATAGAAAATAATATTTAGATGATAGAGAAATGTGTGCTATAAATAAAAGCCACATCACCTGGTCCAAACCACGTGAGAACTTTTTTTTTTAATAATAACCATGTTAACTAAAAACTCTACATAAATTTTACCCAAAAATCATCATAAAAATTCATCCCAGGCTTTTACTAGACTATTATTAATATAAAACAACTCAAAAAGGTGACCCTGCAGCCCACACAGGACTCTCACAGAGAAAGTGCCAATGAGGATAAACTCTACATTTCATGATGAAATGCATAAGCAATGTCCTGCCCTGTAAAAACACTAGGAATCTCTCCACCACAGTAGGATGCGCCTCAGAATCCAGTCTCCCATAAACCCAGGTGATTAAACAATCCAAATGAGACCTTAAGATAATTGTGTCCAAAGCACTGTATACTGTTCAAAAGTTATGACCAAGAAAGATTTAAAAAAAAAAAAACACGCTGTAAACTTGCACAAGCAAAATGCATATGTAGCTATGGAGATTATAAAATCTCCATAATAATGCAAGTGTATTAAACAGCAGAGTAAACGTGGGGAAAGAGAAGTTACTTACACACAGAAAATCAGAGGGAATTCTCCATGTAAATGACAGAAACAGACCACTGGGCAGAGATTTGAGACAGAATAAAATGAAAAGGGCAGACAGGCATCTAAAAGGAGTTCAGCCATAGGGATGAAAAGGTGATGGCTTTCCACAACTCAGAATTAGAAAGCTGGAGTGTTCAGTGGCTCGAGGTGGCACAGTCACTGTTGGGACGCTTCTGCTCTGGTCATTGAGGTTCTCAGTCTACTCTCTCCCGTCTCCCGTTCCTTAGCAACTCCAACCTGCATCCCAGTACACCTCCAGATGATACTCCCTCTCCTGCAGCAACAAAAGCCTCACACTTGCCTGTAAAGATCTCCAACTGAAGCAAACATTCCAAAAAAGGAAGTCATGTCTTATATTCCTGACACTATCCTATACCACTCCATCTAAATCAGACTTTAACATTTATACAGAACATATAGAGGTGAAAAGCCTCTGCTTTAAGCTTTCAGACTATAATTTTCTATTCTTATAAAGGCATCATTCTTAAGGGCACTGGAGATTGAACTCTGGGCCCCCGACATGCTAAGCCCACTGAGCTGCATATGACCTTTGTCTTCTTTGATTGACACATCTATCCAGTTCAAGAGCATGCACATTGTCAAGCAAGCCTGGCTAAACAGCTTGGTCTTCAGCTGAACACTCCATTAAGTATTCATTCCTTCGTCTGCACCCCGCGAGTTTGCACGCTGAGCATATTTTGTAAATCAAACTATAAATAACCATAATAAATGTCATATGTAAATTGATCTATTTTCAGGTTTTCTGAGTACAACAGGGAATCAGAATAATTTTTTGAATGGCTGACAGATATTTCTTCTCATCTCGCACTTGGAAATCGCCCAAACAACTGAGCAAAATTTCCTAAAACTTCATCTATAATTCTCCATAAGGTTAAAAAATAAACACTATGAAGGTTCACTTCTCAAAAAGGTGGTCAGTGAGGAAGATTGATGGTAATGAAGATCAGTACCTTGAGTTGGCTATATAATGCCTCTGTGCCCAGGACTAGGATCCAGAGACATCAGTGGGTCTCAACCTCCCTAATGCTGCAACCCTTTAATACAGGTCCTCCTGTCATGGAGACCCGCCCTACCCCCACACCATACAATTATTTCTGTTGCTACTTCACAACTGCAATTTTGTGACTGCCGTGAAGCACAATGTAAATATTTTTTAATATAGAGGTTTGTCAAAGAAGTTACAGCCCACAAGTTGAAAACTAGTGTATGATACAACAAAGAATGCCTAGTGGCAGTTGTTAGGGTCTGAATGTGAATGTCCCCAGCAGGCTCCTATTGTAACCACTGTTCTCCAGCAGGTGGCAGTGTTGTGGGAGGCCAGGCAAATGTTTAGACCCTGGTGAAAGTAGGAGGCTTGAGGCAAGCTTTTGAAAACTGTACCTTTGAAAGCAGGACCAAGTGTGGAGAGCCACAGCTGCCACCCTAAAGCATTGTGATAAACAAGCCCTTATTTGGAAAAGCTGAGTGCCTCCAGTTTGTGATGCAAGTTGACATGATTTCCCGCAGACTATTAGATTTGCCGCTAGCTGATGCTGATTGAGACTAGGGAAAGTATTTAACCCACGAGTGCTGGGGGCTGGGAAAAGAAAGAGAAAGGTAGAAAGGAGAAAGAGAAGAAATGAGAAATGAATGAATGATTCTGTAGTACAAGGTTCCTGAATAAACTGCTTGGAGAAGAGTTCAGGGTCGCCTCATTTCGGCTAGTCGGTGAGGCGGCGACAAGTGGTGGCCCGTATGGGGACATCTTCTACGGCTCAGAACTCCTTGCAGACAGGGCAGTCGACTGGTAAGTTCCCAGGTAAGGTGGGACAAAAAGGAAGGACCTCGGTAAAAAGGCAATAAGGTCTCCGGAGTGGAGCGATAAAGTCCTGTTAAGGGCAAATCAAAAGTGATAGTATGGGGAACTCGAAATCTTGTCCCATGTTTGTTGCTCTTAAGGAGCTATTAAAAGGTGGAGTGCGACCAATCTGGAAACTGCTTAGGAACTGCCTGGAGGACAAAGTGTGTTCTAAAGCAGTAGAGAAGGGGCAGGAAGCGTTAGAACTGCTGAAGGAAGAGAGGTCAGCAAAGTCTGAGAAAGATCAGACTGATGAGAGTGGCTCGGACTCTGAAGAGGAACTTGTGAAGTTAGTACAGAAAATGGAGAAGTCCACTATTAGGGTGGAGCCCACAGCCCCAGGGCCGCCTGTATCCTTACCTCCCCCCTATAACACTGCCACTTACGGTACTTCCTTTTGTCCAGAAGTTTGGCGGGAAGCTAGGGGTCAGCATTGCTTCCCTGTGTTTCAAGATGCCCAAGGGCAAAGGTTTCATGAACCATTGGATTTCAAAGTCATAAAGAACTTGGCTGAGTCAGTCCGCACTTACGGTAATAACTGTGGCATTTACTGTTTCCCAGTTAGAGGCTCTTCACGGGTATTGCATGACTCCTTCTGATTGGATGAGCACCGTGAGAGCTTGCCTCTCACCAGGTCAATATCTGGACTGGAAAGCCTTTTTAATAGAATATGCCAATATACAGGCTGCTGCTAATCGAGCAGCTGGTAACCCTGCCTGGGATTTGGATTAGGACAGGGCAGGTTTGTGCAGCAGCAAATTGGATATCCGCTACAGATGTATGAGCAAGTTAATATGCTTGCTACAAGAGCATGGAAGTCATTGCCTAACAAGGAAGAAGTTGCAGGAAATTTGACTAAAATTATTCAGGGACCCATGGAGCCCTTTTCAGACTTTGTGGCTAGAATGGTAGAAGCAGCTGGAAGGATCTTCGGAGACCCAGATGCGGCCATGCCACTGATTAAGCAATTAGTTTATGAGCAATGTACCAAGGAATGCAAGGCTGCCATAACTCCCTACAAACATAAAGGACTTGAGGCTTGGATGAAAGTATGTAGGGAACTGGGCGGTCCATTAACTAATGCAGGCCTTGCCGCTGCAGTTATGCAGATAACGCAAGGTAACAAGCAGAACCCGGGTACATGCTTTCAGTGTGGGCAACTGGGACACCTTAAAAGGCCTCCTTATTTCCGCTGGTCGGTGAGGCGGCAACAACCAAGCCCTGGTCTCTTGCTACTATCTGAAGAGTGTACCCACTTCACACCCTGCTACCACAGAGGGACACCCCGCCCCCTCCCCCCCAACCGTGCCTTCCTTGCTAAGATGGACTAAAATCCCTCTGAAACTTCAGGACGAAACAAACCGTGCCGTTTTCTGTCGGGTACTTGGAACTTAAGAGTAACGCTCATAGAAAGTGTGCAACGTCGGCAGCGCAGGGCTCCCTTTCCTTTCGGCGTCAAATTCATTGTTAGGACTGAAGCTGAAAGCATCCCAAGAAATAGCACTTCACCACCCCACCCCCCAACCTCTAAAATGAAGGCAAGTCGGGTCTTAAATATGGTTTCTGCACCATTAAAATAGCTGGATTCTGTGAACTGAGGAGATGGCTTGGGGGAGTCAGAGGGGGGGAGGGGAGGCAGGGGTGGTCAGGGAGGTGCTCGCTGCATAAGCATGATGTCCTGAGATCAAGTTCCTAGATCCTTATGGCTTTCTGAAAAGCTAGTATTATTGAATCCGTGAGCTCCAGGTTCAGTGAGAAACCCTGTCTAAAAATGGAAGAGGAAAGGCTGCCAAGTCCAACGACCCGAGTCCATGGAGGGGAAGGGGAGAACCAATTCCCATAAATTGTTCTCTCACCTCCACATGCTTGCCCTGGCACATGTACACACACACTCTCTCTAAATAAATAAAGTAATTAAGTAATTAATTAACATAAAACAACAGAGAGCGATAGGAAAAATATAGACATTGGCCTCTGGCCTCCATACTGTAACTTGCCCAAGACCTTGACACCGATGACACCACATTAGAATCACCATTCCAACCTAGGCCCCCAACACATGGGCTCCAATGCCTGCCAAAACTAAACCAAAAGCCTAATGCACCATGCTCCACAGATACAGGACAGCCCCGGAATGGACTAACCTTGCTTGTTTGGCTTCTGTAGCTCTGTTTATTGCTGTTCTTGCTGAGGTTCGTCCACCAGAATGTGGTTTTCTGCGTAGAAAGCCAAGAACAGTAAGGCCGAGAACAGTAAGGCTCGGGGCTGCATGACTCAGACAAACGAGTTCCCTGTGTAGCCACCAGCGAGAGAGAGTGAAGACTTTCTATTCTCCAAGCGCATCTGTGCGTGTTCTCTTGTGGAGTTAGCTCACAACAGCACATCCTCACATGCATCAGGCACAAACACTGTCAGCAGTCGGGCACAAACACGTAAAGATACATACAACACATATAACAAAAATAGTTAAAATCAGTAAAAAATAACTAGGATCTGTGGTGGTTTGAATAGGAATGGCCCCCATAGATCCATGTGTTTCAATGCTTGGACCACGGTGAGTGGCACTATTAAGAGGTGTGGCCTTTCTGAAGTAATCGTGGCCATTTGTCAGGGATGGGTTTTGAGTTTTCAGAAGCTCAGGAGAGGCCCGTGTCACTTTCTCTTCCTGCTGCCTACAGATCTAGATGTAGAACTCCTGGCTCGTCCAGCCCCATGCCTGCCTGGATGCTGCCATGTTTCTCACCATAATAATTCACTAAGCTTCTAAAACCATAAGCCAGCCCCAATTGAATGTTTTCCCTTATAAGAGTTGCTGTGGTCATGGTGTCTCTTCACAGCAAATAGAAACCCTAACTAGGACAGATGTCGGAAGCAGTGTACTTGGATATTGCTGTGGCAAACCTGACCATATTTTAGGGAGGACTGTGAAAGGACTTTTTAACTTTGGGCTAGAAGAGCCATTGTGTGTTAAGAGCTCAGAGGGATGTTCTATAGGAGCTTAGAAGATAAGAATGTTGAGAGCAACGCAGAAGATGAAGGCTCAGCTTGTGATGCTGCAGAAGGAAATTTAAAGATTCTACCAGGGCTATTTGCTATTGTGAGTTGAGATTTTGTTGTTCTAGTCAGCTGGAGATGAAGAGTCAGCCAGGATTAGCAAGAGACCAGCACCATTGAGATGAAGCCTTTTCATTATTGGGACAATTCTGGTTAGCTGGTGCTAAGACATTTGGCAGTATTTAAGAAGAGACCAGCCTCACTAAGGTGAAATCTTGTAGGAACACACAGAAGCTATGTTGCAGAGGTAGCCCAGGTTGTACCTCATGCTGGCACCCACACTTGGTAATGTGTCAGAGTCACCCAGATGGTGCTGGATTTGAAGGCATGGGGTGTGGGTCATGGACAGTATCTGAGGCTTGGTACTGTGAGATGCCAGGAGAGGCCATTGGTGAAGGTTACAGCAGCCTCGGTGGCAGTTGAAGGCCCAGACCTAAAGGGGTTACGCAAACAAATTGAGGCATGGCACCATGAAGAGAGCCTAGCAAGAGGCTACTGGTGAAAGTGTAGCCCAGCTGCAGTAGAAGACCCCAGTGTATTGGAGATGCCCAAGTACCACGGGATGACTACCAAGAACATCAGCAGCAGTGGAGTGAAGTCAGATGGACCCTAAAAGGCAAACTGTGTGTGCTGTAGAGGGCAGAGCTGGAGAAGTGACCCATGCCCTCTGCTGGAGTCCAAAAGACTATGGGGGGGATCCCAGACATCAAATGGTTGGAATTTGGTTTTGCTTTGAATTAATTGTGACTGTGCCTTGATTTTTTTCCTCTTGAAATAAAGTATTTTACTGGAGCCCACAGTTGAGAGACTTTGGATTTTAAAGGGATTGGCTATTTTAAAGGGACTGACATTTTAATGTGTCTGCATTTGTAAAGACTGTGGGGCTTCTAAAGTTATTTATTTGTTTTTAATGTAAGATTTTGGGGAAGAATAAGAAAAAAGAGGGTTGTAGCTTAATAATGGTGTGTTTGTATGCCAAGTTGACAAAGGGTCAGTTGTTCTGGCTGATTTTGTGTGTCAACTTGACACAAGCTAAAATCATCGGAGAGGAAGGAGCCTCACTTGAGAAAATGTGTTCATAAGATCCAGCTATAAGGCGTTTCCTTAATGAATGATCAATGAGCCAGGGCCCAGCCCATTGTGGGTGGTGTTGTCCCTTACTGGTGGTTCTGGATTCTATAAAAAAGTAGGCTGAGGGCTGGTGAGATGGCTCAGCAGGGAAGAGCACTGACTGCTCTTCGGAAGGTCATGAGTTCAAATCCCAGCAACCACATGGTGGCTCACAACCACCCATAATGAGATCTGATGCCCTCGTCTGGTGTGTCTTCAGACAGCTACAGTGTACTTACATATAATAAATAAATAAATCTTTTAAAAAAAAAAAAAAAAGCAGGCTGAGCAAGCCATGAGGAGCCTCTGCATCAGCTCCTGCCTCCAAATTCCTGCCCTGATAGAGTTTGTCCTGACTTCCTTTGGTGATGAACATTGATGTAGGAGTGTAAGCTGAATAAATCCTTTCCTCTCCAACTTGCTTTTTGGTCATGATGTTTTGTCACAGCAATGGGAACCCTGACTAAGACAGGTTCCTTCATAACAGCATTTCCCCATGTTGTGTAAAGATTAATTAGTGAACAGATAACAGACTGGCCAAAGAATCTGACCAGAAGAAATAAATAGATCCAGAGATAAAACCCAGCAAACTCAAGGAGAGAAAAACCCAGAAAGATGTGTCCTCTAAGTCTATGCCTCCCCCCACAAACAGTAGGGAGGAGTTAAGGAGGAAGAGAGGGAAAGGGAGAGAGGGAGAGAGGGAGAAAGGGAGAGAGGGAGAGATGGAGAAAGGGAGAGAAGGAGAGATGGAGAAAGGGAGAGAGGGAGAGGTGGAGAGAGGGAGAGAGGAAGAGAGGGAGAGATGGAGAAAGGGAGAGAAGGAGAGATGGAGAAAGGGAGAAAGGGAGAGAGGGAGAGGTGGAGAGAGGGAGAGAGGGAGAGATGGAGAGATGGAGAAAGGGAGAGAGGGAGGAAGGGAGAAAGAGGAAGAAAGGGAGAGATAGAGAGAGGGAGAGAGGGAGAGATGGAGAGGTGGAGAGAGGAAGAGAGGAAGAGATGGAGAGAGGGAGGGAGAAGGGGAGAAGGGGAGAAGGGGAGAAAGGGAGAAAGGGAGGAAGGTAGAGGAGTTAAAACCACCAGACCCCCAAAGTCCAAGAGCAAAAGTGGCAAAGCTCTTACCTATTGAGACTGGCTGGGACATGCATCATTTTAACCTGTAGATATGAGGCCATCTCCCAAGTATATTCTGCTCATTTGGGGGGTGGGAGGGGGAGTGCATCGAGACATGGTTTCTCTATATACGGCTGTCCTGGAACTCATTTTGTAAACCAGGCTGGCCTCGAACTCAGAAATCCACCTGCCTCTGCCTCCCAAGTGCTGGGATTAAAGACATGTGTCACCACTGCCCGGCTATTCTGCTCATTTTTGCAGTTTACTTAAAGGCATCTATTTTCATAGGCTGAATAGTTGACCTAGATACTCGTTTCGTGAGCCAGAAAATACTAGAAACCTGAAAACTCTGAGTGATAGCTACGCATGATATTGCACTAACATAAAGCCAGCTAGACTTAGTCTACAGTTCTCTTATCGAGAGCTCTAGAGAGTGCTCTGTACAGAGGTCCTTGAAGCACTCAGGCTTGCCTTCAAGGAGAGAGATAAACAGCAGAATTAAGCAGTACACAGGAAATTGACTTGTTCCCTGCCATCTCCAGGCTCCCTTCCCTGTAGACCATCCCCTGAGTAAGGACTAGTAGCATAAAAACGTTCCAACTAAAATCCACCAGACTTCCAATTAACCAGAGCTCCTCACTGACCTCTCCCCGGAGTCCTCAGACTTAATTCTGTCTCCTCCATCTGCTCATGGTTATTTGTAATCTAACTCAACAGAAGTCTAGTTAGCAGAAGAAACTCAAGGACTCGTTCTAGGGGCTTGAGACCTTGAGTGCCCAACAGGGAGACGGCCTCAGTCCTCCTCCATGTGTCCCTCTCAGAAAAGTGACAATTAAGTACTCCGAGGTCTCCGAACAAAAGAAGCCTGAGCTTGTATTGTTTCAGACAAAAGAATTGCTAACCATCTCATATTTCTATCAAGCTAAAAAACAGCAGGCAAATCTGCCATGCAACATGACACTGCAGGCATGTACGGGGACAGGAACAAACCTTCCTGTCCTAAGAAACTTACATATGCCTGTACATGCCAACTGCCAAGAAAGGAACGCCTCTTGGTTAAATCATGATTCCCAAGAGTACTTGAGGGGAAAACTCATCTTTTACATCAGTCATCTCAGGACCGAGTCTAGTTTTTCCAATCTGACCATGTCTTAAGTATTCAAACAAGGCATTCGGTGATACCTCAGTCCAGACCAAACCCCATGTGGAAATTTCCCACCTAACTTCTTGTTCCTATGGTATTCTGTCCTCATCGCTTTGAGATAGAATGCGGTGGGGTGGAGTCTCACACCTAAGAATCAATTCTGCAGATTTTTTTTTTATGTGAAAGCAGATATGTCTCTTTATTGGCAATTTTTTTTTCCTATCTGTGTTCAGATGATCGGTCTGAAATGGCTTAGGAAAATTCAAGTTATCCTAAGCCCAACCTCATCCATTCCAGAGTCTCATCAACCAACATTTTCTCCCTTCTTGAGAGAAAGAATGCTTGCAGGGCTGGAGGGATGATGGCTCAGCAGTTAAGAGCACCGGCTGCTCTTCCAGAGGACCAAGGTTCAAGTCCCAGTTACCCATACAGCAGCTCACAACTGTCTGGATCTCCAGTTCTAAGGGACCCAACACCCTCACACAGGCATACATGCAAGCAAAACACCAATGATGTAAACATAAAATTAAATACATAAGCAAATAATTTTGAGAAAAGAATGCTTGCAAAGTGTTTTACAGATTCCTTGCCAGGTGAGGATCCAATGTAACAAGCTTTTTGTCCAGAAAAAAACATGATGTTTGTGTCGTGTTTTACAGCTCCAAGGGCTGCTCCCTAAACAGGCTCTGTGGTTGCCACTTCAGGCTCTGTGAGCCCCCATAAGCCCTGCCTTAGTTGACTGTGTGGGTTCATGAGGCCTAAAAATCAGCATTTCTTTCCATGCCTGTGATGTCGGACCTATGAACGAGTCATCTCCACATAGGTCTCAGAGAACTCCACTAGTTTCCTGAGTTTCATACATTTTTTCATTTTGCATTTAAGTTCTTGACCCATCTTGAGTTAATGTTTAAGTGGGAGGTCCGAATTGAGGTCATTCTTCTCCCATAGATGCGCAATTGTCCCCCGTTCCAATAGGCCACACAACCTAGCTTTTCCTCCATTGGACTGCTTCATGATTAGGCAGAAAAGGTTCTAGAGATCCGTATCACAATAATCTGGATGCTCTTTGACACCCACACTACTATCTACTTAACATGGTGAAGATGATACGTTTCAGCCAGACATAGGGGCAATAACCCCACTTATTTGGGAGACTTAGGGAGGAAGATTACAAATTCAATCCTTGCTTGAGGTAAAAAGTGAGTTCAAGGATGGCTTGGAAAACTTAGTGAGACATTGTCTCAAACTGAGCAGGGGCTCAGCGGTACAGCACTTGCTCCCATCTTCATGAGCCTGTATTCAATCCTCAGCACTTCACAGTTTTAAAAATTCTTATTTAAGACACTTGTTTAAGAACTATGTGGGTTCTCTGTGATGTTCCATGGATCTTCATAGCCATCCCTATAGTATCACACTGCCTTGATCTCTGTAGAGAGTTCATATGTGTTAAAATAAGTACGGCGGTTCCCCACACACAGGTTATCTTTCTCAAAACTGTTCTAGCTCTTCTGCATCCATGTGGACATCCATACTTCACACTGCAAAAATCATAAGATAGATAGATAGATAGATAGATAGATAGATAGATAGATAGATACATACATACATACATACATACATACATATATACATACATATATTCATACATACATACATATGTATATACATACATATGTATAGACATAGATACATAGATACATAGATAGGTACATAGATACATTTAACAAAAGGAAAAAGAGTCATTGATCTCTGTTTAGTCATCAAACATTCATCCCGCAAATGAAGAACCATTGACTGAGCACCTTCCATCCATCAGCTCATTCCACACAGATTCTAACTCATCAGCTCATTCCACACAGATTCTAACTCACTCTTCATGAGAGCCTGTGCTATGTGTCATCTTCCTTCCTGGAGACAAGGTTGCTGAGATGAGATAGGTTAGCAGTTCTCCCAAGGACAAACAGGTGATGAACAAGAGATCCAAGATCGGAACACTGTTCTATTTGAGTCAAAGACCAGGACTCCCTGCCATAGTATCCTGTATGTCTGTCCCAGTGTCTGCCATCTGCTTGATAACCTGCTAGTCTCAGTGACAGAGGTGAGCAAAATAAAAAACGTCTGAGAATCCCTTAGATTACTTCCGCTGACTCAACCATCAAGGTGAAGATTTGGTTCAACTGGGGCACATTCCACCCTCCTCCACCCCCATTTCAAAGTTACCCATCTCATCCCATTTTTGGTTTTCTGTTTTTTTTTTTTTTTTTTTTTTTTTTTTAACAATGATTAGTCTCTTGGCTCACGTAGATTTTTTTTAAACTGAAAGATAATAATCATTATCTCTTACTAAACCTACCTTTAAGTCTCAGTAATAGTCCTATGTAGCATGTGGCTTTCCTCTCCCCACAGCCTTTCCAGTAATGGAGACCCAAAAGGCCTGAGCATATGAAGCAAGCCCTACACCATTGACACACATCTCCAGCCATAAATGCCTTATGTGTAATAAACAACATCTTTACTGTGTGCTGCAGGCCCACTGGTGGCTGAAACTCATCCTGTGCCAAGGTCTATTGGAATCTGCACAGCTGAGAGGCTACTTAGCCATCACTGTACAGTAGTGCACAACTATTTTAAAACATGATGCTGGTATCTATTAATATCCGGTTCTGAGATATCAATCAAGAGAGAAAAGGGCAATATGGAATTATCTGCCCCATTACACATGACTTCGTTAATATTGTTGTAAATTCCTCTTGTAAGCAGTAAATTTTCTTTGCTTCTAGGAAGATTAAGAAAGGTCAAATCTGATTGTCATTGTCTATCAAAAGATAACTGTTGGTTTCTATAATGGAATCTCATATATATGGTAATCTGTTTCAAAAAAAGAAAGAAAATTCCAGAATAAATTGATCACTAGGGGGTAGGTCACAGCTCTGTACAGTGTGTGTTCAACTATTGTGCAAGGCCTCAGGCTTATACAGATGGGAAAAGACAAACAAATAGCTGTAATAAATTCTAATGTTTCCATAAAGTTCTATTGAAAAGAAAATTTTTGTTCAATTAGAAGATATCAAGAAAAGTTGAATTAAGACTAAAATATTCAAGTTTATCTTGAAAGGTTTAACATCAAATTGAAGACAAGAAAATGACCATCTTGAGAGAAAGTAATTCCCCAAGAAGCTTGATTTGAGATGTCCTCTTTGACAGCCCTTCTGTCTGTTCACTAGCCTATAAATCAGGGCTGACAGCACTGCCTCCCTACACAGAGACTGGGAAACGATGGTGACATTGTTGATGCAATGGGAATCCTTAATCAGACAGGGAGGCAGATGCTCTGTGTGCTCACTGAGCCACACCCGTTCTAGAAACAGTGTTTTACAGCAAAGTCAGAGAATATGCTTTCTATAAGACAACTATGCCCCCTCCAGGGACCTCCCCTCCTCCCTCTCTCATCTCCCACACACTGCCACCACCACCACCCACCCACCCACAGTCATCAGAAAGGATCCACAAACTGAATAGTGGGAGACTCTGGAATGATCAGGGAATGTTCCACAGCCAGACTGGCTCACTATGAATGTCACAAAGACCAGGACACATGTGACCCCTCCTCTAAGATACATAGTTCCAAGGAGAAGTTAGTAGTGGCTGTCAAAGCCAACAAGAAGAAAAGGCAACTGTGGTGGTTTGAATGTACTTGGCCCATAGGGGGTGGTACTGCTAGGAGGAGTGGCCTTGTTGGAATGGGTGTGTCACTGTAGGGGTGGATTTTGAAGCTCTGCCCAGTTCAGGAGAGTCAGTTTTCTTCTGGATGCAGATACATCATGATGCAGAACTCTCAGATCTCCTGCACCATGCCTGCCTGAGTGCTGCTATGCTCCTGCCTTGATGATAATGGACTGAACCTCTGAACCTGTAAGCCAGCCCCAATTAAATGTTGTCCTTAGTAAGAGTTGCCTTGGTCGTGGTGTCTGTTCACAGCAGTAAACAAACAAACAAACAAAGACAGCAGCCAACAGACATACCCTGTCAAATGCCTCAGCCACCTATCAGTGGCTTCACAGCCCTGAACAGCTAGCTGTCTGACAAGGCAAGATTCAGAATCAACATCCCTGTCAACAGATGAATGGATAAAGAAGTGTGGGAGATATACACAGCAGGATATGATTCAACGTTAAAAAAAGAAGGAAATCCTGTCCTTTGTGACATCACAAATGAGCCTGGAGGGCATTGGGTAAGATGAAATGTCAAGCTTGAGAAAGCAGATACTGCAGGACCTCAGGACCTCGGGACCTCAGGACATGTGGAATTTCAGGAAGTTGGGCTCAGAGAAGCAAGGATAGAACGTGGCTCCCTGAGGCTAGAGATGGGGAATAACAGTGAGCTATTCGTCAAAGAGCACATTCCAGCTGGCCGGGACGAACATTCAAGGGCTCTATTGTACAACACGGTGGCAATGGTTAGCTAACAATGCATTATGGGATAGTTCATCTTGACTGCCAGTATGAGAGGGGTTAGAATCGCTATAGAAACAGACCTCTGGGACTATAAGGGCATTTCCAGAAAGGTTTAACAAAGGAAAGAAGACTCACCATGAATGTGGGTGACACCATCCATGGGCTGGAGTCCAGGATGAATGAAAAGAAAAGAACAGAATGCTTTCAAATTCTGAGCATGAGAAATACCTACTAGCCAGTTCCCAAGCCCAGTGATCAGAGTTCCCAGCTCCAGTGTTACTGTCCCAGCTTGTACCGGTTGTGCACTGGTGGGTTTCAATTGCATCTAAGCTGCAACACTGACAGAGAGGCCTAGAAAGATGGGATACTGGAGGTGTTAGCAAGCGACCAGCGGCATCTGCAAGACACAGGTCAAGCGCTTCACTTAGCTCACTATCTACAGTATCTCAGCCATTCCTAAGGACTTACAGCAATCAAGTAAAAAACACTGTAAGTCATTTCTTTCTCTTCTTCTTTTTCCTCCTCTTCTCCTCCTCTCCCCTCCTCCTCCTCCTCCTATCTATAATCCTTTTAAGACTTAAAAGAAAAATATTTGTTCAAAAAACTCTGTTCAGGGTGGAAATCAAAAGCATCTAAAGAGAAATATTCCACCTGCCTGACAAAAGTTAAACACACACACAAGCACACGCACATACACACACATACACACATACACACACAAGCACATGCATATACACACACACAAGCACACGCACATACACACACATACACACATACACACACACATACGCACACATTCACATGCATATGCACACACACATATATGTCCTGAAGATGTAACAACATTAAGATTTGGGGCTAGAGAGAAGTCTCAGCACTGGCTGTTCTTCCAAAGACCCTAAGTTCAATTCCCAGCAACCACATGGTGGCTCCCAACCATCTGTAATGGGATCCGATTCTGCCTTCTGGTGTGTCTGAAGACAGCAACAGTGTGTTCATGTACATAAAATGAATAAAATTTAAAAAGAAAAACAAAGTCCTGATCTGAAGGAGGGGCCACCCCGCTCTCGGTCTACACACCATGGACTCAGTGCTGTTAAAGTCTCTGTGACCATTAGGGTCTTAGCTAGACTCACAGAACACACTTGCAGTCCCAGCACATAGAAGACAGATGAGAGAACTGCAGTAATGCTGAGATTAGCCTGGTCTACAGAGTGAGTCCAGAGTTCCCAAAGTCCTAGGTGTTAACGGCTTAGCTCTCAGCTTTGAAATATTGAGAGGTCTTGAAACCATCAAGGCATGGAGCCAAAGAGGAATCATTAAGGGTAGATAGTGAGCTCTCTCTCTCTCTCTCTCTCTCTCTCTCTCTCTCTCTCTCTCTCTCCCCTCTCTCCATAACTACCATGAGGTGAGTAGGTTTCCTTTGCTAAATGCTTTGCTAACATCATAGATACTTGCTCATCACAAAGCTAAAAGCAACGGAGTCAATCAACCATAGACTGGAGCCTCAAAACTGTGATCCAAAGAATCCCTTTTCTCTTTTTAAATTGGTTGCAATTTAAAGACATTTTGTTACAACAGAAAGCTGATGGACATGGTCTGTCTTCCAACTAAACAGTTAAAGGAAGCAAGCAGCAGATATTTGAATAGAAAATTGGCTCTCCTACATTTGATGAACAGCCAGAAACCTTGGCAGACAAAATTATCAGAATACAGCATTCAGTTAGAACTTTCAGCAAAAACATTTAACTCCAGCAACAGAAATTAAAGTACATTTTAAGAATAGACTATACTCTGTAAATAAGACTCATGGCCTTTTATACCCTAAATAAATGAGTAATAGTTAAATGTTTCCTTAAAGCAACATACATTTTAAATACATTATTAAAATTCATAGTAGTGAAAATAAATAGTTTCTATGAAAGGAGAAATTTATCACAATAAGGGTTATCACAATAAGGGTTATCACAATAAGGATTATCTTTTATTCTAAATTTTATATTACTTATTTATAATTACTCATTAAATTTTTATAGGGAAAAGATAAGTGAGTATTTTTATGGGGATCTGCCTCGTTTCACATTAGGGAACTGTGTTAGACAACTGTGTTAGTCACACAGTAGACTGCATGCTAGTCCATGGGCCTCTGTGAGAGGAGGGAGTTCTGTGGAGGGTATTCTTAGGAAACTAGATGAAACTAAACAACCTGGTCCCTTCTCGGATATAATGTCACTTTGCCATACATTGAAAATACAGAGGGTAGGTTTGGAAGGGTGGCTCAGCAGTTCAGATGCCTGGCTGTCCTTTGCAGAGGACCTCAGTACCACATTCCTGACACCCACACAGGTTGGCTCACAAACTGCCTGTGATTCCATCTCCACAGGATCATGGCCTCTGAAGGTTCCTGAAATTGGGTGTTCACATATCCACAGATAGAAAGAGACAGAGAAACAGAGATAGAGATAGGGAGCAGAGGCAGGGAAACTAAATAAACAAAGACGGCAGGAGGTTTCATGGTGACCTGGTTCCCCAGACTAAGGGGTATCAGTGTCGGGGACAGTCTACAGAGCACCCAAGTGGGAACCTGACCACAGCCAGAGTCCAGTGTGCTTCAGACCATCCAAGGAGTTAGGGCAAGGATGCAAGCAGGGAACCCCTGAATGCACGGAGCTCCGACCTTTTCAATCCTGTAGCCAGAGTCCTCTTCCATTTCTGTGCCTTAACTGCTCCCTGGTCAGAAGGCAGTTACCTAAAACCTTCGCTATCTTTTTCACAGTATTGTAAACAACTCATTGAGAGCTATGTATTCATCCAGGCCTAAGTCTAAGGCTGCACCACTGTTTATTGAGTTGTAGAACTGGGCCACTCTCCTAATAAGAGTCAGACTTCAGCCACACATACAGATGGAAGCCTGAATATGTCCCATGCTTACACAATGAAAAACTACTAGCCCGGTTAAAATCATTAGTAAATGTATTTATAGCCCTGTACTGACAGATATACCTGAATTCGGAACTATCACACGTCCCCAAATCCATGCCATAGAAATGTCCCATCCTACCCTTCTCTTCCACTGCTAGCTCCTCTGTGCACCATAAGTGGCTAGCGTACAATGGTCATTTGAATAAAAATGGCTCCTGTAGGTTCGTGGGGGATGGCACTATTAGAAGGAGTGGCCCTGTTAGAGTAGGTATGGCCTTGTGGGAATAAAGTGATACTAAGGCTTTAACGTCTCAGAAGCTGAAGCCAGGTCTAGTGGTTCACGATCTCTCTCTTCCTGCTGCCTGCAGATCCAGATACAGAATTCTTAGCTCCATCTCCAGCAGGATGTCTACATGTGTGCCACCATGCTTCCCAGCATGACAATAACGGACTAAGCCTCGGACCTGTGAGCCAGCCCCACATAAATCTCCCCCATTATAATAACTGCTGTATTCATGGTGTCATAGCAACAAAACCCTCACTAAGACATATACACACAACGAGAGAGAGACGATGCAGGCCACGCAAAGCTCCTCTCATAGTCCTTGAAACAGTCAGTACTTCCGCTGGTTTCTGGACCAGTTGTGTAAATACAGCCACCAGTACATTCTACTCCAAGAGGCTCTTCAACAGAACTGTGGAACTAGAAAAATTATGGAGGGGATGCTGAGGTCTTAAACATTGGAATTCATTCTAACATTAAGAAATATAGGGGGAGGAAGAAAATTATCAAAAGTATATTGTATTAAAAAGTTAATAAAATGTACATATAAAATATGGGCTCTAACTAATTACATGCTTTTAATCTGTAGAACTTGTCAGTCATGAGGCATGGAGAGGAGACTTAAAGCATGACCCCAGGACCAGAGTCCCTCCTGCCTAAGCTTAGGGCAGGACTAGTGGAGCCTAAACTGCAAGGCAGGAAGCAAGGATGGAAAGGCAGAGATGGGCTGTAGATCAGCCTGAGTGACCCAAGCATGACAATAACTTAGCCAAAACTTTGGGCCAGCCTTGGTGCGCAGGGACTTCCTTTTCTCTCATGGGAAAAAAAAAAATCCTAAATTACCTGTATTAAACTTGCCAAGGGAGTTCTATATGGAAAAATTATTCCAGCTTCAAGTAACAGGTTTTTGCTTTGTTTTAGGAAAAAGCTTCTAAATAAATACATTTGCAGCTGTATTCACAAACAGATATACTAACATCAAAACAGCTAGTTGGAGCTCATGAAAGAATGAGTTATGAAGACAGGCTCCAAGCGAGCATTAGTTCAGTCATTCACAAATATTGTTAGGGAATTACTGAAGTCATAGAATGAACACCCACATAAAAGTCATGCCCTCTAGAATTTTCTATTCTTTTAGCACCCCCACCCCGTATGTTTAATGGCGTCTTAGTCACAGTTCTATTGCTGTGAAGAGACACCATGACCAAGGCAGCCATTATAAAGGAAAGCATTTAATTGAGGGCTTGCTTAAAGATTCAGAGGCTTAGTCCATTATCATTATGGCAGGGAGCACAGCAGCACACATGGTAGGTAGGACACTGGAGGAGTAACTGAGAGCTACATCCTGATCTGCAGGCAGAGCTAAAGAAACTGGGTCTAGCAAGAGCTTTGGAATCTCAAAGCCCACCCTCAGTGACACTCCTCCAGCAAGGCCACGCCCCCTAACCCCTCTCCAAACAGTGCCACTCCCTGATGTTTAAGCATTCAAGTACATAAGCCTGTGGGGGCCATTCTTCTTCAAAGCACCACAAATGAGATAAATTCTACGGCAATATACCAATGAGCTAATGTGTTGGTTACTATTCTCACCACTGTGAGCAAGACAGAAACCACCGTAAGGGAGAAAGGACTTAATCTGGCTCGGAGCTTTTGAGATTTCACCCTGAAGACGTGGACTCCACTGATTCTGGACACATGTGGACACTGATTCAGAATCACATGTGGGAGCACATGACAGAAGAAGCTGTCTACTTCAGGACAGACAGAAGGCAGAAAGGAAAGGTTGAGGGCCACCTAGAACCTTCACCCCAGTCACCTACTTCCTCCAGCTGAACTTCCTCAAGTTTCCACAGACTCCCTGAATAAGCTGTATACTATAGAGGAGCCCCTGGAAAACAATTCAAATCTAACTATAACAGGATGGGAGTAGTAAGTGACAATCTCCTCAAAACAGTGACAAACAAGCAGTGTCCACAGGAAAGGAGACGACCTTGTACACCTCTCAGAAAAAAAGCCTTCCGTACAGAAAGAACAGTGAGCCAAAGGCTTCGGGGTGGAAGAAAGCCAAGTATGACCTACAGTATGGTCTATATGTGGTCTCTATATGGTCTATATCTATATATATGATCTAGAGTAGACAGTTAGATGACACTGAGCGAGGGGAAGCAGCAGACACTGAGAATGTAGGCACCAGTCAGAGTGAGCTGTGTGCTAGTGGATCCAGATTCAAGATGAATGAATATTCATGAGTCACTGTCTCCTCCTTCCTCCCCAGGGTCGTTGGCCACCGGCCCAGGAGGACAAAGGGAACAGAGTTGATGAATAGGGTTTCAGAAATCCCATGAACATAAAGGAAATAAGACTTATCCCTGGGACCAGCTTTGGGGTGACAGTTCAACTTTATTGAGGGTGAATCAAGGGTTATATAGTTTGGGGGTATGTATATCCAGAGTGCGCAAAGCTCAACTGGCTGAAGGCTAAGGTACTGAGACACCTCATTAGCATGGGGAGGCATTCTAGGACTCTCAGGTTCTTGCTCTGAAGGCTTTCTTATGGGAGAAAGGAAGCTAAACCTGCAATCTCACCAAGGCTATGTGAAGCTCCACAGAGAGAGGGTATGAGGGTGTGGAGCTCCCCAGACAAAGTCAGGGAAGGAGAAGCCCTGCTGGTAGAGGGCGTCCCCTATTTTATGGCAAGCTCAGAAGGCTATCCGGACAATGGTAGACTTGGGCCTTAATTAGCAGGGTTTCTCCACAAGTGACCTTACTAGGTGACAGAACTCTGTGGGGTAAAATGGGGTCCCACGTCCAGCCCAGGGCCTCTGGGCGAGGTGTACACAGGAAGTTTGACTGCGTGCACCCCCCACGGCACCACCATGCTGTGAGAAGCCGCAGGACCCTGCTCCAGGGGTGGGGAAGACACAGTCTGAGGTCCTCTACGGGAACCTGCCAGAGTCGGGCTCACACTCTGGGGCACCACAGACGGTTCTGGGGTCCCTGGGCCACACGGAGTTCAGGGATCTCAGGTTCTCAGTCTTGGAGACCTCAGACACCGCTAGATGTCTGTCGCCTGGAAGAGCTGAGAACAAAGCAGGGGCCGCGAGCAGACTCTGGCCCAGGGCTGAGGGGAACAGGGCAGAGATGAGAGCGCTCTGGCTGGGTCCCGTGGGGAGGGGAGTCCTAGGGCAGCTTCAGTGGGTCGGTTGGTTTGGTGGAGACTGTCTGGGATCACTGAGAGGCTTCCTGGTGGGAGGTTAGACGTGGGGTAGTTAAGGGAAGACCTGCTCCATTGCTCCACAAACTGTGCTCCAGGTAACTGTGGGGAGGAGCATACCTGGCTATTGCCAGGTAACTTTGGGGTGGAGTCCAGACAGAATACCAGGAGCTTGGGGCATTGCCTATGTGACTGATGGCCACACACCTCATGGGGGGGTGGGGGGAGATGCTGTAGCTGAGACAGGAGCAGGGGCCCAGGAGGTGTCACCTAATATCTGCCATCCTTTAGGGTCACTGGGGTTCAAGGCCCATGCTCAAACGACCAGGTCCAGGCTGTGTGTGCACAGCTCACCGTCCCAGCTCACCGCCCCACAGAAGTCTAAGAAAAACAACTCAGTCAAGGAAAGCAAATATAAAAGTTTAGTCCAAACAGAGAAAGAAGACCTGGGAAGAAGGGAGCCAGTGATGAAGCCTGGATATAACTTTGCTATGGCTTGGAGTATGGGATGAATGTCCCAAGACACCTCTGTGATTGACGGATTGGTCCACAGGGTGGCATTATTAGGTAGTGGGACATTTGGGAGTGGGGCCTAATCAGGAGGTCTGTAAGTCATTTGGGGTATGTCCTAAGAAGGGACTGTAAAACGCCATCTCTATTCCTGATGCTCATGATGTGACTGCTCACACTCATATGTATTCCCATCGTGAAGTACGGAATCTGCCATCCACACCACACAACACATCCGTGGAGCCTTGGGTCTTGGATTCTTAACCTCCACTACTGCAATACTCTTTTTGTATTATTGGCCTAAATCACGTGTTTTATTATTGTGGTCAAAAGCTGACTCATACATAAGTGATACTTCCTAAAGAGATGGAGTAGCAAAGAGGATTAAATACTTAAAAATAAGTAAGTCAGGTCAAATTAGTTCTCACATAGTCCTATTGGCTTTGACAAGTAGGAAGTCACTAGTGACCATTGTCAAAGCAATTTACTACACAATGATAGCAGCGGGAGTCAACGTCCATTGACGTGAGGGATGTGTGGGGGATGATGAAGCACATTCTACAGACTGATTTTTGGGTTGTTTTTTTTTTATGGATCTTGGCTGTGGATGGAAAAGAACAGACAGGAAATTTCATTCTGACTGGAGGGAGCATTGTGTGGGAGTGCCTAAGTACGTGCGAGCATGCACGTATGCATGTGTGTGTTGTGATATGCATACATATGTATGCAGTTACATATACCCATGAATGTTCAGAGACCAGAGGAGAACATTAGACGGCATGCTCTGCCCTGTTCTCTTGAGACAGAATCTCTAGTTGAGCCTAAGGCTAGTCTGGTGGCAGCTCAGCAGCAATCTTCTGTCCCCACTACCACGCCCTTTCAGAGCACTGTACTTACGGGTGTAAACAAAGGCCACACCCAGCTTTTTACATGGGTTCTGGGGATTTGAGCTCAACCCCTCCTGTTCATACAAGCATCACTCTTACCCTCAGGAAATGGTTGTTTTGTTTGTTTGTTTGTTTTTTAGAAGGAAAGGTTTCTTTGGGGTCTACAGTTCCAGAGGGTTAGGAGTCCATGCCCATCATGGCAGAAAGCATGGACAAAGGCAGGCAAGCAAGGTGCTGAAGGAGCAGCTGAGAGCTCCCTCCTAGATTCACAAAGAGGAAGTGGAGAGAGAGAGCAGGGAAGTGTGGGGCAGTGGTCTGTTCAAGCAACTTAGGTTCAGTCGAGTAATAGGCCTTGAACCCTAGAGCCTCAGTGGACAGTTTCTGCCTGCAGGGGGCGGAAGGAGTTCGGCTATAACTCCTGAGATTTTTGGTTCCTGTTTCAGTCACAATCTCTCACAGCTGCCCCCATAGTGTTTTATCTTGTAGACAATGCTCCAAGCTCCCAGCAGTCTAGCTGGACCCTACCCCCAGTCACCTGCCCACAGCCAGGCATGCCTCGCACCAAAGACAGATAGCCACACCTCATACCATATAAAGGGTGGTTTGCACCCTCCTCTTGTCTCTTGCTCCTTGTCTCTTCTCTTACTCTTTGTCTCCCCTCTTGCTTCCTTTCTTCCTCTCTTGCTCTCTCTTGCTCTCTTGACCTCTTCCTCCTCTCTCACTCTTTGTTCTTCTCTTGCCCTCTTTCCTCTCTTGCCTTCTCTCTCTCTTCTGCTCTTTGTTTTCTTCTCTTAATTCTTTCCCTTCTCTCTCTCTCTCTCTCTCTCTCTCTCTCTCTCTCTCTCTCTCTCTCCTTCTCTTCTCCTCTCCTTCTTCTCCTCCCCTCCTCTCTACTTGACCGGCCTATTTTCTCTTCCCTATAATAAAATATTTCATTTATACATTGCCTCCTTTTTGACTAAGGCACC
Organism: Mastomys coucha; assembly: GCF_008632895.1. Taxonomy (NCBI): domain Eukaryota; kingdom Metazoa; phylum Chordata; class Mammalia; order Rodentia; family Muridae; genus Mastomys; species Mastomys coucha. The sequence continues at coordinate 175,261,044 of NW_022196905.1, read as the reverse complement.
CTGCCACAGGCCTCAGCAGGTGAGAGAGACCCAGGCCGCAGCAGAAAGACACACAGCCCCACAGGAAATCACTTTTGTTTGAAGTATAAACAACTAATTGACTAAGAAAAAGACACTAGTGAAAAAGAAAAGCATTAATGTACACACGGAAGGAGTCCGCTGGATTGGAATGGGCTTATCCATTTCAAACTCCACCCTCTTGAAAGAACACCTCAGTTAACATAATTGCAAATCTGCTTCAGCCTGCTATGTCACGCCAGCTCTACAGAAAACGGTGACTTATTTGAAAAGTAAGCTTAGAGGGAAAAATGGCACCTGTGGCTGAGCTCCACCCTTCATCATTTCAGGAATGGTTTTCCTTCTCATCTTCATGCAGTAACTTTATTTCCCTACCCCCACACCCACACCACCTCAGGAAAGGCCCTGCCCAGCACTGCCTAGGACTTCTCAATTGAGTCTGAGATAATTAAGTCTTTTGTTGTTGTTGTTGTTTGTTTTTTGTTTTTCAAGACAGGGTTTCTCTGTGTAGCTCTGGCTGTTCTGGAACTCACTCTGTAGACCAGGTTGGCCTCAAACTCAAAAATCTGCCTGCCTCTGCCTCCAAAGTGCTGTGATTAAAGGTGTGCACCACCACTGCCCGGCTGAGATAGTCAAGTCTTATCACATAATCCTGTAACTTTATAATGTGGCTTCTGTCATTCTTCTTTGCAATACTTTTTATATTTTTCAGTGTCCAGGAGGAGAAGAAAACAGACCCCTTACCTCGGAGACCTCCATAGGAGTGAGATGTTAGTAATCAAGATGTGAAAAGAACAGTAGGGAATCCTGCCAGAGAAGAGGACAGAAAAATGATTTTTCTATCTTCTGAAATCAAAAACCAGGAGAGACAGTAGGTGGGTGATACAGGCTGAAAACACACCCGGCTGGTACCGGCTCAGTTGTCTGTGCCAGCAGAGATGAGGCCATCTCCTGCAGGGAATGGGACTGAAGATGCATTATTTCCAAAGGATTAAAATAGTACTTCCAGAAATGAAAGAGTGGATCAAGGACACATGAGTGTGAAGACGGTCCCTCTGCTCCCTGTGCCCATCACTTAACATTAAATCGTTCTTCTTTCCAAAACCAAGCCAGGCAGAGAAAATGGCCACATAATGAGCTTGCAGTCATGACTAGAACCCATACGCTAAGGTTCTCTCCTGGAGATAACATCTGAGGAAAGGACAAGGGCTCACTAGACTCACATCCCGGTGACGAAGACACTATGTGAGCTGCTGAAGGAGACTGGTATATAATAGGCAGCCGCCTGCATGGCCTCCTGTGCTAGCTTCTCGGGATCACTCCTTTGCATGGCTCCTGTTTCTGCGTTGGGTCTAATGGCTCGCTTCCAGATATTAAAACATAGGCTGAGAATGAGATGCCATCTGTAAAATTAGGCCAAGAAAGATGAAGTGCTGTCCTGTTCACAATGTTCACAAGCTGTCTCTCTACCAGATGGGGTCATAGAGAAGACACCCATGGGAGAAAACCAAGGGCAGCCTTCGGCTAACCTAGAGAGGAACTCATCTCTTCAACCTAGAAAACTTCCAGGGACTGATTCATTCCCTATCTGCTTGATTGGGAAAGAACTCTGCCCAGCTGAGCTTTCAGATTAGAGTGCAATGCTGGGAGACATCTTATATGCAGATGTGTGAGACCCAGCTATAACAATGTGTGGAGGATGTTATTACTCTGATGAAGTCATAGTCCAATGACTACAGTCCACTCCAATGGTTATTGGAGGTGGGTCCTTTGGGAGAACTTGCCCCTTGTGAATTAAAGTAGTATGGTTATATTTTTTTAAAATGACCCCCAAACATATGGGGAAGTAGCTCAGAGATAGCAGAGTGGGAGTCTACGTGAGAGAGACAGAGACAGAGACGAAGGACAGAAATAGACACGGTGACCAGAGAGTTCACATTCTACTGTGGTGCTGGAAAGCCACTGGGAATCCAGCCTTCTGCAAAGGAACTAGAACCTCACCAGATACCAAATCTGATAATACCTTGCTGTTGACTTCTGCCAGAACTGTAGCAAAAGAATGTTGTTGTTTATAAGTCTGTGGCACTGTGTAGAGCACAAGAGCAGACTAAGTTTCTAAAAGCAAAAGATCGTGTCTGGGTTTCTGACCCGAGGTAAAAAATTTATAGTGTTTTAAACCACTGGGTTTTAGTGTCACTTGTAATACAGTGACAAATAATCCCTGCTGTGGCACTGGCAGACTGTACTGAAGGGCTCATAAAGCTCCTGTGGCAGCTAAGCAATGGGTTCTTCAGTGCAAGGACATACTGTCCAAAGAGAACATGAAAGGACAGAGATGGCAGAGCCTGCTCACTCTCTGCCGGGGGAATTAGGAACAAATTTAAAAGTCTCACTCTTTTTCTCCAGAGCTCTGTGAGATGAGGATTCATGCTCTCCCTTTGAAGAATAAGATTAATGTAAGGATTAACAAAATACTTAGAGAGCAATTAGCAGAGAGCCTGGAAAATAACAGATACTGAAGAAATGCTCTTCAGTTCCCCTTCCCTACCCTACAGGGAAGCAGAGTCTGGCTAAGCAGCAACAACGGTGGATGCTAGAATCACAGACTGTGTCTGTAATTATCACAGCCTTAGAAGAGAGAGCTACATGGATAACTGATGAGTTAAGATTCAGAACTAATCCCACTCACTGAAAGCAATGGGCCAGAACTACACTGTATACAACTCGCAAAAAGTTAATTTAAAAAAAACATTGTTTTAAACATATGGTACATTTTCTCCCTACTCAGGATGCTAGCGCTCATGTAAATATATAGAGGTGCATATATAAAATATATTTATGGCATGAAAGTAGAGGGGGGTTGCTTAGGGGAAAGAAGGAAATAATCAGGAGGAGGCATGGGAGAAAAGAAAGAGTATGTGTAAATACCGTCAAAACACATGATATTCTTGAGTAGTTACATGTATGACACCCATCTCTGTCACATAAACTAACAACAACAACAAAAAAAACAGTTCTGAGGTGACAATTGGGGACTCTGCCTACACCACCCTCCTCTTAGAGATTCACAATTCACCTCAGCACATCAAGGCCCTGAAATATTCCACAACCTGTAAGCCACTGCAACATTGTTCAGACTAGTATTTTCCTATCTTGTGTGAAACTTGTAGCACACTGTTCCACAGCCTGTCTTTCTGAAGCAGGGATCTGGATCAATAGTAATTAGTTCTTTGTATCCCATGCTGAGCCAGCCTTCCCTTCATTGCCAGGCACAAACAGTCCCTGCAGAGAAGGACATCAAGCAGCCAAATGTGTGTGTGTGGGCGTGTGTGTGTGTGTGTGTGTGTGTGTGTGTGTGTACAGAACATCAAGCAGCCAAATGTGTGTGTGTGTATGTGTGTAGATAACATCAAGCAGCCAAATGTGTGTGTGCGCGCGCGTGCGTGCATGCGTGTGCGTGTGTGTGTGCTGTGTTTTTAAAGAAATCAGCCCTTAGAACCATCCTGTCACTGGTCTGTTTGGAGAGAAGGAGCGGTCCTCACTTGTGAGCTCAGCCACGCCGACTTATGTAGAGTCAGGTTACAGAATTCAGCACTGCCTGACAACCACAGTTATTCTCAAACTAAATATTGCTAAAAAGCCCTTTGAGAAATAGCAACCAGAGATGAAATGTAAGATTTAGAAGAACAAACATTTCCCAAAGTCATTCCTTCTGCTCTCAAATCTTACAAATTGGCCTAAACCCTCTGTTACCAATATGTATGGTAATCTTTAAAGCCTACAACAAGAGTAATAAATAAAATTAAAATAAGTATAAAAATTGTTTTAAAAGCAGTTCATATCAGTACTACTATGCTGTCCATTTCAGCAGGAAATTAACTGTGAGGGCAAAGCTGCATCAGTAACCTACGCTGCCTTCATGGCCTTTAAAATGACTTAAAGCCAGTGAAGTTGAGTCTTGAAAGGTTTCATTACCGTTAAAGGAATCGTCCATTCACCAGTCTCCTCCCTAACGTTAATAAGATTTCCCTCGCACATAAAATGTAATTACCCGGCCTCAGAATGAATGGAGGGGCACCCATCTTGCCTGGGAAAGTAATAGATCCTCGGTTGCTTTTCTAGCTGCCCAGCCTTCCACTCAGATCCTCTCTGAGAGATCTAACTCTACATCTCTGCCTTGCTCGAAACAGTCCTCTGTTGTGGATAGCCCTGATGCTGTTTGTATTTTGATGCTAATTCTGCTTCCTAGAGGAGCGGCCTGGGATGAACTGGGAGAACTGATGACTGGAGTCAATCAGTACTCAGGTGATTTCAGGTGAGCCTTCTCCTAATGAATAAATATTTCAAGGAACCAATCACTGGGTCAGTAGGCAGGACTACAGGGTTGGAACAAAGGACTGCAGAAGAGGAGAGGAGAGTTGGCGGGTGGACAGGAGAAGAGCCTGGAGGCCAAAGTGTAGGTAGCAGAGCACCCCACCCCCACCCCACCCCTGTTCTGGGATCCACTACCGGAGGATTTAACTTACAGTGGCTTACAAATTAGAATGCTAGCTGCTGCACCCAACAATTGTGTTACCTGTTGATTCTAAACTTTCTTGTGCGGTGTTTTCCTTCACACAGAGACTCAGCTGAGTTCCAGAGAAAAGGCAGGGCACCCCCACCAGCCACAGGAATTTGGAAGCGTGGGGCTGGCATGGCAGTGGCCCACCACGGGAACTTAGTGAGCCGGGTAGAGAGATTTTGCATAGATTGCTTTTTTTAATATTTCAAACTAGAGTCCTCAGGCTTGTAAAGATTGTTGGATGTGCGAACACCAGACTATGACTAGAAGCATAAATTACACCTGTCTTAGCCACTTTTCTATTCCTCTGATAACACAGCATGGCCAAGGTAACTTGTAGAAGAAAGGGTTAATTAAGCTTACAGTTTCTGAGGGTGAGTCCTGTGACCCCTATGGCAGGGAGCAAGGCCACAGGCAGGCAGCCATTGTGCTGGAGCAGTAGCTGAGACTTACATCTTTATCCTCAAACAGGAGGCAGACAAAGCTATCCAGGAATGTCTTGGGCCTTTAAAGCCTCAAAGCCCACCTCCAGTGGCACACCTCCTCCAACAAGGCCACGCCTCTTAATCCTTCCCAACCAGTTCCACCAAGTGGGAGCCAATCATTAAGACATGAGCCTATGGAAGGGGGAGGCATTCTTATTTAAACTAACACAATGCCAGTTTTAAAAGGGTGGGGGGGGAATAAGAATTCCAGCCTGCATGAAAAAGCCAATGTTAAGGAACTGATGGGAAGGAAGATAGATAAGTAAAGTTGAGAGAGAATTAAAGGAGCCTGAAAAGCCTAGAAGGACTTACTTATGTGATATAATAACGATTTTATTACAAAAAAAAAAAAAACATTCATTTTATTCCGTCTTTATTACTCCAACACAGAGCACCGGGTTCAAATCCTTACTCTGCCTCTTCCTAAGCAGAGTAGCTCTGGTAAGGCACACAGTCTTCCCGAGTCTTAGTAAATCAAAATTGTATTTAATGACAGATTCCATGGTGGGGGAAATAACAATACATTAGACAGGATGGTTTTTTTTCCTCTCTAATATAAAATTTTAGAGACCACATAGAAGTACGCCTGGCCACACTGGGTGGGTGGCTACTGTCACTGTCAATGTTACTGTCATAAAATATGACCTCAGCATCCATGGCCTTCCATGGGATGGAATAAGGGGGAGGTAGAAGCGATACAAGGTGTGTATCAGCATCCCACAGGAGTTGACAGTAAGCCACCTCTATGTGCTCATAATCTAAATCCCACTGGCCATTTCTCACTAAGGACCACACCTACCAGCAAAGGAATAGAACCCACCAACTTTAGGCTGAGCAGTCATACAGCTACTCTGGAACAGAAAACAAATAAATACTAGGAGACAACTGACTGTTTGAACCACACTACAGTTTACTTTAGGATGGACCTAAGATGGGCTGTACAAAATGTATCTGAGACACTAACAACAATAGGAAACGAAAGTCTATGAGCAGGAGTCCAAAAACACAAACCAGAAGACAAAAAAATAACAGAATCAGGATGACAAAGAGCAAGCGTTGATTATCAAATATGGACTACAAAATTAATAAGCTTTAGAGGAAGTTCTCTTCAGTAAAGTAGGGACTGGGGATGTAACTTTTGCCTGACATATGTGAAACACTGGATTTGATTCCCAGCACTGGAAAGAAGGAAGAAAGGGAGGGAGGGAGGGAGGGAGGAGAAGGAGGGAGGGAGGGAGAGAGGAGAGGGAGGGAGAGAGGAGAGGGAGGGAGGGAGAGAAGATAGAAGGAAGAAGTGGGAGAGAGAATGTGAAAGGGTAAACAGCAGATTAGATTGAGTTGAAGAAAAAATTAGTGAGACAGAAGACAGATATCCTGGTTAGAGTTTCCCTTGAAGCCAATTTTGATGAGGGAACTGGAGCAAAGAATTTACATGGTTTTCCTATGTTGACACAGTTACTATAACACATATAGTAAAACTAGAAACAAAATGGCAAAAAGAACTGAAGTGAAATTAGTGATTATCTCTAAAAAGAAGGAGTTAGGGCTGGAGGGTTGGCATCATGCTTTTCCAGAGCAGTCAGGATCAGTACCCAGAAGCCACAGCGGCTTACAACTGCCCGGAACAGCCCCCAAGAATCTGAACTCCCTCTTCTGGCTTCTGCAGGCACCTATACTCACACATGGCATACATTCACACAGACACACACATACATATTATTCTTTTCAAAACAAATTTTTATAAGATGTAGGAGCTTCGAGCATCCTGGAAACATTCTTTACACACAGGGAGAAAACATACGTCTTCATGTATTACTATTACTTAAACGTAGTATTGTATACTTTCTTTCCTATATATGATGTGTTTTATACCGTATTATCAAAAAGGAAAGAGTAACATAAGCAAACATTCAGAGGTAAATGAGGAGCTGGGGGGTGGCTCAGCAGCTGAAAGGACCTGCCACAAAAGCCTGGCGAGCTTAGCGGGACCCCACACTAAGGCAGAATGGGAGAGGCCACCCCACATGTCCTCTGACCTCTGCAAGCATACCAGGGCATGTTCACACACAACCACAAGCACACACACAAAATAATTATTCTTTTTAAAAGAGGCGAAAAGGAACTTAATGAAATAATTTATTAGAATCAAAAATATACAAAACGAATTTCAATTCAAAGGCATACAGCAATACTAGGTACATTAAACAATCCCATTTGACAGGGCCAGTCCAATCTTGTACAAAAGCCTTACAATGAGGAAAGGACAGCAAGGAGCCCTCTAACTGACTGAGACACACACAAGCACACACTAGCTGGGGCTCGACAGGCACAGAAATGTTTACTCTGCGTCTAAACGGAAGAGCCATGAATGATCCCCGCTTTGCTTTTTAAAACGACAGACTCTGGAATAAGGCATGGTCTTGACTTGAGTAATTCCCTGTTTGTGAGACCAGGGACCATTTGTTTTGTCATTTCCTCCCAGGTCCAATGAAGACCAGAAATGTGTTGTGAGGTTAAAACAGACAATGCGTATAACAGCAGGGTACCCAGCTTATATTAATAGTACATCTGCAAAGGTTGGTGTTTAGTAGAGCAAACATTGGCCTCTTTTATTTGCCTGTCTTCATTTGGAGGGACCTACTCTGGTTTTAAGTGGCCCTGCACCTCTCTAAATAGGAGGCGATAGCCCAAGCCAAGATAATGTGGGCAGAGTCACAGAGAAGGAGGCACCATCTTCATTGACTCGCTAGCTCCAAGTGTGTAGGCTAGAGCCTAGGCACTGGCCAGTCTTGGAGCCAGTAGCGGCAGCCTGAAAGTGAAACCAACTCAGGAAAAAGCAGGACAGGGGAGAGAGAGAGAAAGAGACAGAGACAGAGAGAGACAGAGACACAGAGAGACCTGTGGCATCCTTAAATCCAGCCACATCTAGAGAGGTCCATACTTCAAATATATTTCTGTCTCTTCCAAAACTCCTATCTAATGAATGAGTTAACACAGAAAAAAACAAAAAACAAAAAAACCCAGAGTGAGCCAATTAGCTACTTTTTGTTTGGTTGGTTGGTTTGTTTTGTTTTTCGAGACAGGGTTTCTCTATGTAGCCCTGGCTGTCTTGGAACTCACTCTGTAGACCAGGCTGGCCTCGAACTCAGAAATCTGCCTGCCTCTGCCTCCCAAGTGCTGGGATTAAAGGCGTGCGCCACCACTGTCCGGCTTCAATTAGCTACTTTTACACCATAAATACACCTTCAGTTTCTGTTGTGTGCCTTCTTGTTAATTCTTTTGCCGTTGTTTTTCTATTTTAACTAAGAACTACACCTTTGCCCCCTTATCCATGGGGGATTCATTCCCGCTGGATGGTAGAAACTGCAGATATTATCAGACTCTGAGTACTGCTTCCTCCTATACAGACGTACCTACCTGAGATGAAATTAAAGTACGCATCAGGCACAGTACAACATAACAAAAAAAATAAAGTGGGGTGATTATAATTATATACTACAATAAAATTACCAGCATCACAACTTTTATGGGGCCATTGCTAAGTAAATAAACAAGGGTTACATCAACACAAGCGTACGCTGCCATGACAGTAAGTCAACCTGATAACCAAGAGGGCTGGCTGTACGTGACTGTAATAGGCTGTAATAGGATGGTTGTATATGGTATGGGGACACTGGGCTACAGGATGAGTCAAGTCTCTGGTACAGAGCAGGACAGCCCAGGATTTCATCGTTTTCATTAGTAAATTTCATTCTTTGACAACTCGATACATGTACACTATGCATTCTGATCAGTTTCTACACACACACATACACACACACATACACACACACCAGGTGGACTCACCAGTGGCTATTCAATTGGTTACCATGCCTTCTTCTCACTCAGAATTTGTTGGTTGCCAACAAATGGGAGTCTGTAGGTCCTTTCCCTCCATAGCTGACTGGTAGGCGTGACGTTTGTGGACCCAGTGCTAGTAAACACAGCTGCTGGGAGTCTGTGGTCACCATGGCCTTCCTTGTGTTCTTAGAGGATGGTATCTCACACCCCTTCCCCCATCTTCCAGCTCTGACATTCTGCTTGCCTCCTCTCAAAATGTCCCGTGAGCCTTAGGATAGTGGGAGGAATCCTTGTTTAGAGCCCAGCCTTCAATCTTCCTTTGTCCTCTAGGGACCGTCTAGTACACCCAGGGGTCCTTGCACTTAACTCCATTCACTGAAAAGACAGGCTTTTCTGTTTAAGCCTGAGGGTAGCCTTCGTCTGTGGCTACAAATATTCAGGGGGGAGTTTGATGCTATGTCAATCCAGCTAAGCGGCCATCTTAGGTTCCTTTTTAGGCTAAAAACACGCTTAGGAAAAAAAAGACATTTTCCTTCCTTATTTCTTTGATTATGCTTTTGCATTTCTTGCCAGATTATTTTTTTTCCTGCAGAATAATTATTATTCAAAGAATTGGGATCTCCAAAACATTTCACCCAGCAGCCGGCACACTACTTCTGATAGCCTATTCCTGGAAGCTGTGCTGTTTAGCCCTTCTCACAACTGTCGTTTCTACACGCACTCTCTTCCTCCATGGCTCTGAGCGCATCATTTGCTGCCTCCACCCTACTATCTTTTAGCTGTTATATTTAGCTTTATGGAGTCTTTTCTTGGGCTTTTCACATATTTTCCCATAACAGCTTCCTCTTCTTCTAGAGAGGAAATATCCCCTTATAATTTTTTTTTCACATTTGGAGCAGATATTTTCTAAAATTGTTCTCTGATTCATACAGTAGATCTATTTTAGATGCAGGCAATCTTCCTGAGTCATCAGGACAGGATGGCGTAAATGTGCAGATTTCGAATTGTTCGCTCAAGGTTCAAATCCCAGCCTTGTCACTTGTGAGTTCTGTATGTTTGGATAATGTTCTTAAAGGCTGGAAAATGGTACTCTGTGTCTGGGCTAATGAGTTTTTGTCAGCTTGACACAAAGGAGAGCCACCTGGGAATTGCTGCCATCAGATTGGCCTGTGATCATGTCTCTGAGGTCTTTCTTGGTTGATGTTGAAAGGCCCAGTCCATCCCATCATGGACAGTGGCACCCCTAAGCAGGTAAACTTGGGATGTACAGGAAAAGTAGCTGAGCAAGCTGGTAAACAGTACTCCTCCTCTATGGCCTCTGCCTCAGCTCCTGCCTCCTTGTTCTTACCTTAGCATCCCCCAAGGGTGGGCTAAATCCTGTAGGCCAAGTGAACCCTTGCCTACCCTAAGTTGCTTTTGGCCATGGTGTTTGTCACAGCTACAGAAAAGCAAATGAGGTCCATGCCTCCCAGAGTCACAAGGCTAATAACACATGTAAAATGACGAGAGCCATTGCAATATATATTAATTATTACCAAAACAATGGACAACTCGACTTGTGCTGCTGCTTGTAATCCTAACACACTCCCCCTTGACTTAATTTGAGATGCACAGTTCCCCCTGGCTCTGCTCAAACTGGTATGAGGTCTTCCTTCTTAGTAACAAAAGCCAAGACTGTCTCTTCTCATTAAAACAGGCTTAAAGCTGGAAAGAAAAATCAGACATTATCTATGTAACCATGAGACAAGTACAGATGTAAACATGGATTGTTTGATTGAATTTTATAATTCCTACTGCTGACAATTCTTCTAATACAGATTAACAGAAGGATAGAGCCTTTAGGCCATTACCACTTGAGGGTCTACATAAAAGAAATGTTTCCCGCAACACTAAATAGTGCTTTTAAACTCAAGATTCCTTCTTTTATCCCAATAACCTCAAGTCTCATGCCCCCAAGCCCAACCCTGCCAGGCTGGCAGAATTGGGATAAAGAGGCACACATTCTGCATGTGGGTAGAATGGATCTCAGTTCTGTACAGCTCCCTCGAGGTGCCTGTGAAGTGTCCAGAGCAGCTAGTACAGGCATGAAGGGAGCCCAGCGGCTTGGCTGACAGCCCTTCACTCCAGACAGTCGAGGCACCAGGACAGGGTCTAACAGATGCCCATTTAGAGAGTCAAATTCCTCAAATCTTATTAAAAAAAAAAAAAAAAAAAGTCCACTAAAAAGAGGCACTTACTCCAGAGCTTGCAGTTCTACTAAATGTCTACATAGGGATGAGGACCAACTCCAGCTGTGCTGAGACTCAATGAAAATCCAGAGAACTGGGAAATCACAGGAGGTAAGACAATAATCACCTTACCATGCTCCTTTCAACCACTGGCGATTGGTTGAAAGGGAAAGTCAGTCGAGAAATTACCCCAGGCGTGGGGCAGGTCTACTTGGTGCAAACCTGAAGACAGAATCTCTCGGTAGGCTTAGATGGGATCTGAAATGGAGGGTGAACTCTTTGTATTTCTTTCAGTCCGTTACTCAGCTGAGTGGATTAGAGCTCACTGCTCTAGGTAATTACCGTCACCAACAGTGCTGCAGTCGGAAAGGTCAAGGAAAGGATGAGCTGGTGAACCACGTTCCACTCCCATCTCATTTCATGGAAATCCATCCTTCTCATTCATTCACTTAATAAACATCTGCAATTGAATTTAATGTGCCCCCAGCTGCTATTCTGGTAAGACCTTCTGGGCTCATTAAGAAAGTAGCTAGCAGGATGGAAGAGGTCAGCCCCTCCCCCCATGGAGAATAATGTTTGTTGAGTACATATCATGTGTCAGTTACTGTCCTTTCTGTTGTGGATGCTGCTGCTGTTCTAACTGTGTAAGAGATGGGCGAGGGTCGGGGTGAGAGAGGACTAGGGCATACACATGTATGCAGAGGTCAGAGGACACATTCAGGAGTCAGCTCTCTCCTACTATGGCTTCCAGGTGTCATATTCAGGTCCTCAAGATTTTGTTCCAAGAGCTTTTTTTGCTCAAGAGCTGAGCCATCTCACCAACTCTTTACCAAGTCTTGCACCCACACCAGTCTCTCTTGAAAGTCCTCCCTGCCCCTCCGGTCAATGTTTTGTTTTTCTGTCATGGGGGCAGACTATCTCACCATGACTTATAGGAAGGTGGTTCCCACATAGCCTTGATTTGTCAGTGATGTAAGTGTACAGGAAAGAATACTGTGCCCTTTGTCCTCCTAACACTGGCCTAATGGTGTCAGACTCATGTCAGTAGCAGCTTGGAAGGAGTGTTAGTGTTTGTATCATTGGGGTGCTGGTAGGAGCAGATAGGATAAATGTTAAATAGTCCTAATATCTGGTCTCTTAAAGAGCACACATCCAATAGACATCTACATATGTGCTCATATGTCAATAGACATATATATATATACATATATATACACACATATATATGTATATGTATATGTATATGTGTGTATATATATATGTACTCATATGTATAATAAACATTGGTGAATGTAACTTTGTTACACATATGTATGAACACATATGTAATTATTCTAAGACAAAATCTAGCTATCTCACGCAGTGTGGCCTTGAAATTCCAATGTAGCATAACCTAGGTTGGCCTCGATCCTCCTGCCTCTGCCCCCTAAATGCTGGGACTACAGTTGGGTGACACCATGCCTACTCTATTTAAAATTTTTGAATAAAAAGTGTATTTTTCAACAGGAGTGACATTTTTCTCCTACTTGTTACAAATAGTGCCAGAAGTATCCAAAATGCCAGCATCGTAACACTTGAATATTTTTTTGAAGGAGTTTTTATTTTTAAATCTTCTAAGTCTTCTTTCAGTTGCATGTCTCTCCCAGCAAATATAAAATTATCCACTGACTTCTGCAAAGGCTTGTTGTACCTACGTGTGCTTGGTATTAAGGGCATCTGCTGTGTCCTCTGATTGGATGTGGCCAATTCTCTCCCCCACCCCGCACCTCTCAGCTGAGATCTTGGATCCTAAATAGATACTAAGTAGAACAATAACAATGAGGCTTATTAACAGGTCCGCCTGTCCCTGGGCAGTCAGGCAGACGATTGTCAGGGCACTGTCTTAAGAGTTTCCCTGGCCGGGCGTGGTGGCGCACGTCTTTAATCCCAGCACTTGGGAGGCAGAGGCAGGCGGATTTCTGAGTTGGAGGCCAGCCTGGTCTACAGAGTGAGTTCCAGGACAGCCAGGGCTATACAGAGAAACCCTGTCTCGAAAAACCAAAAAAAAAAAAAAAAAGAGTTTCCTTTGCTGAGGGGAAACCTCATGACCAAAAAGCAAGTCGGGGAGAAAGGGGCTTATTTGTCTTATACTTCCAAATTGCTGTTCATTATTGAAGTAAGTCAGGATGGGAAGTCAAACAGGGCAGGAGCCTGGAGGCAGGAGCTTATACAGAAGCCATGGAGGGGTGCTGCTTACGGGCCTACTCAGTCTCCCTTCTTATAGGACCCAAGACCAGCAGCCCAGGGAGGGCACCACCCACCAAGGACTGGGCCCTCACCCACTGATCACTAAACGCCTTACAGCTGGATCTCATGAAGGCATTTTCTCAACTGAGACCTCTTCCTCTCTGAGGACTCTGACTTGTCAAGTTGACTCACAAAGCCATCCGGCACAGACATTTTTAAACACTGTTAACTCATTATTGGTGAGTGATCTTTACTGTAAGTGACTTTTTTTTTTTAAGATTTATTTATTTATTATATGTAAGTACACTGTAGCTGTCTTCAGACACCCCAGAAGAGGGCATCATATATCATTACTGGTGGCTGTGAGCCACCATGTGGTTGCTGGGATTTGAACTCAGGACCTTTGGAAGAGCAGTCAGTGCTTTTAACCACTGAGCCATGTCTACAGCCCAATAAGTGCCTCTTTTTAATGGACATTTTTTTCCTTTAAATAAAGATTTGGGGAATTTGACTCCCTAAATGGACATCTGTTAGACCCTGCCCTGGTGCCTTGACTGTCTGGAGTGAAGGACGGACTGTCAGCCAAGCAGCCAGCTGGGCTCCCTTCATGCCTGCACTAGCTGCTCTGGACACGTCACAGACACCTTGAGGAAGCTGTACAGAAACTACAGGTTTTTGCTGCCAAAGCACACCTCTGACTCCTGAAGAGGTGTCTGTGGTGTCTATGGTGGTTCGAGCAGGTCTGGCCCCCCATAGACCCATGTGTTTGAATGCCAGGCCCACAGACAGTGACACTACTAGGAGGTGTGTCCATTTTGAAATGGGTGTGGCTTTGTTGGAGGAAGTGTGTCACTCTGAGGGTAGGCTTCCAGGTTCTATGCTCAAGCTCTGCCCAGTGCTGAAGAGAAAGTCTCCCGGCTGCTCGCTCTCTGCTCAAGATGAGACACTCTCATCTCCTTCTACAGCACCATGGCTGCCTGCAGGCCGCTCGACTTCCTGCTGTCACGATAGAAGGCTGAACCTCTGACACCGTAAGCCAGCCCCAATTACGTGTGCCTTTGTGAGAGTTGCCTTGGCCATGGTGTCTCTTCACAGGAATAAAACCCAAACTTGGAGAGTGTCTTAGCCACTGTTTCCACAGTTTGGACAGGGCATTTACCATCACCTGCCAAGTGAACTGAAGATGACCCTGTAATCATTTCTGCCTAGCCCAGGGAAGGAGCCCTTCTCTTGTGGTCCCCAACAGAAGTCTGTGAACAGTACAAACAGTCCATTCTTTTATTATTTTTTATTTTTTTTATTTTTTTTGGTTTTTCGAGACAGGGTTTCTCTGTGTAGCCCTGGCTGTCCTGGAAATCACTCTATAGGCCAGGCTGGCCTCAAACTCAGAAATCCACCTGTCTCTGCCTCCCAAGTGCTGGGATTAAAGGCATATGCCACCACTGCCTGGCAAACAGTCCATTCTTGCTGGAGAATTTCTATGATTGGCACATATACTCTTATCACCCCCCTTTCTTGTTACAAACTTGGGCTATTTGGCTCACAAGGAGACACCTTTTGTTCTGTGTCATACTGCCACATTACACTCTATAGAAAGCTTCTCTCAAGTGGTCTTTCCTTGCCTGGTTTTGATCTTACTCATTGCCAGGTGAGAGACACCATGACAGAGGCAACTCCTATGAAAGAAGGCATTTAGTTGGGGGCTTGCCTACAGTTTCAGAGATTTAGTCTAGTACCATCCTGGGGAGGAACAGGACAGCATGCAGGCAGGTACTGGAGCCGTGGCTTAGAGCTACATCCTGGTAGGTAGGCAGAGAGAGCGAGAGACAGAGAGAGACAGACTTGGTCTGACATGGGCTTTTGAAACCTCAAAGCCCACCTCCAGTGACCTACTTCCTCCAACAAGGCCACGCCTCCCAGTCCTGTCAAATGCCACTCCCTGATGATTAAGCATGCAAACACATGAGCCTGTGGGGGCCATTCTCACACATCACGACACCAGGGCAGACTGAGATGGTGACAGCAAAGTCCTATGCAAAAGCAAAGGCAATGTCAACAGCAGTAATAAAGGGTTGCAGAGAGCAGCCAGGACAAACATGGATGCCAGAGACAGTGAAAGCTGGAAAAAGCTGGAAACAACAGACAATGGGCCTGAGCAGCCGGAAGGATTCCAGACCCTAAGGCCATTCTCAAGGGCTCAGGGTCCCAACACGCCAGGATGGAGAGTGTCACACTTGTCACCGTGGGGCTAGCACCTGAGGCTCTGTGACAGCTCTAACACCAGCAGGCAGTGCCTGGTACTCTTTGCCACCATCACTCAAAACTGGCAGGAGCTGAGGCTTACAACAGCTGCCAAGTATCAGAGCCACTGACAAGCTCCCAACCTGAGTCCCATATGTTTCTGGCTTCTAAAGCCTGAAGCAATAGGTGTCTGGCAATCAAGTTTGGGAGCTAACAAAGATCTGCCCGTGAAGCCCTCAGGCCTTAGACACTGACAGACCCAAGATTGCCTCCTTGCTGTCCACTGTTTCATATCCAGGTAGAGTAAAAGAATCCCAGGCAGGGGCATGCTTAAGAATAAGGTTGTGCGGGGCAGTGGGAGTGCACACCTTTAATCCCAGCACTTGGGAGGCAAAGGCAGGCTAATCTCTCTAAGTTTGAGGCCAGCGTGATCTAGAGTGAGTGTCGGGACAACCACATCTACACAGAGAAAGCTTGTCTCAAAAACAAAACAAATGGCACGGGCCAGCCGATCTGGGCCTCCCTCAACTCGCGGGAGAAACAGGGGTCCTAGTCAGGTCAACAAGGCTTAGGCGAAGAAATGATGGCAGAGACGACACATGAAGTACAGGATCTGCTGGGGGCAAGCAGTGGGGAGTTCAGACCTAACACTTTTAGCTAATGTTCTTGAGTGGAAGCCCTTCATTACTCTCTAGTATGTCAAACATTTCTAGCTATTGTAAACTATTATTGCCCTAAGGAATGTGCCTGACTCTTGTTAGCTCTAGCAAGGCAGTTTCCTTGAGAGAAATTACAAGTTATGGGAAGCCTGGTAATTGTTGGGTTACCTTTATGCCTAATTATGAGACCGTGTTGACGATTGGAAAGACTAATCTGGAACACGTCTGAGTTAGGAGATACCAGTGACTGTCTGAAATCCAGGAGGCACAGAACTCTTTTTGGATTCTTATTGCCTCTTATCCTTAATCAGGATTTTACCCCCGATATTTTGTACGTGACTGGAGTATACGAGTGTGTGCGTAGCAAACAAACAAACAAAAAAAGCCAAGGCGGTGCTCCAGACTCTTGGACGAAGAAGACACAGTCTTCCAGAAGTGATCAGGAAAAGTACTAGGCATGGCTCTCTAGAGGAACAGAACCAACAGAACCAACAGAATGTATAGACATGTTGTAAAAGCGGACCTGTTAGGATGCATCAGAAGGCCTGGGCCTCACTGCACACAACATATCACATGGAACCAGAAGATCAGAGACAGCCAAGCCAGTGACCCAGGAAATAGCAGATTTCCTTGCATGTCAGGCACTCTAAAACAGGAAGGATCAAACAGTTCCTGGAGTGCCCCAAGGGTCCCAGACATGACCAGGGAGCCAGATCTCAGAGGTCTTTTCTTTTCTTTCTCCCTTTCTCTCTTTCTTCCTTTCTTTGTTGTTGGGGGGAGGGGGTTGTTGTTGTTTGTTTGTTTTTGAGACAGGGTTTCTCTGTGTAGCCCTGGATGTCCTAGAACTCGCTGTAGACCAGACTGGCCTTGAACTCAGAAAACTACCTGCCTCTGCTTCCCAAGTGCTGGGATAAAAGGTGTGTGTCACTATTGTTAGCATTCTCTCTAAGCTTCGCCCCACAGTTACCTGGCAACAACAAGGTATACCTGACTCACTATAAAGGAGGCTGCTTGCCCCCTCCTCTCTCTCTTGCTCTTCTCTTGCTCTCTTGCTCTTGCTCTGTCCTCTCATCCCTTCCCCCTTCCCTCCATGTGCTCATGGCCGGTCTCTACTCTATTCCTCTACTCTTCTCTCCCTCTCCCTTTCCCTCTCCCTCTCCTTCTCCCTCTCTCTCTCCCTCTCTTCTTCTTCTTCTTCCTTCTCTCTCTCTCTCTCTCTCTCTCTCTCTCTCTCTCTCTCTCTCTCTCCTACCCTCTTAACTCCCCTCCCCATGCCCTTAATAAACTCTGTTCTACTATTCTGTCATGTGGCTGGTCCCTCAGGGGGAAAGGATGCCTCAGCATAGGCTCACTGAGGCACTCCACTTCCCCTAGACCTCACCACACCTCCATAGAACACATCCTCCCTCTCTTTATATTTTTATAAACACATCAACTACCACTGCCCGCCCAACCTTAGAGTCTTTAAAGCTACATGGTCCACTGGCTGGGCAAGTAAGGAAATCTGAATGCTAGGTGCCAGAAGCCGGTGACACTGAGAAGCCTACACTTCACCTGCCTCACACCTAGCTGTCCATCACCATCACCCCATCCACCCAGTGCACAAAGCTTCCCCATAACACCAGAGAAAAGGCCAGGGTGAATTCAGAAATATCTATGCTCAAGGTTACGCATAGGGGGAGGCAGCCTAAAAATAGAATTAATTTCTCTTATAGAAAAAAATTAACTACATTTCCTGTTACCCAAATATATGGCCTGAATCCTGCCACTGCTTATATACCTACATCCAGATGCTCATATTAATGTTTTCTGAAATGCTAACAGTGGCTACCCATCAATGTAGAGAGGACCTCTACACTGTGTGGAAGCATCACCTGTCAATAAAATTATTGGCTTATTAGCTTAGGCAGGGAGTAGGAGGTGGGAGTTCTGGTAGGAAGAGAGGATTCTGGGATAGAGTCAGGCACAGGAGCCCCCAACACTGACAGAGACAGAGGCATGAAACTGAGTGGAGGAAACCAGCCTATGGCATTCATAGAATAGAATACATGAGTTAATTAAGTTACAAGCTATTCGGGGGTGGGGGGAGGGGTGAGCCCTGGCTTATGGTCTAGGCATTTATTCATAAATAAGTCTCAGCGTCATTATTTTGGGAACTTGGGCATGGGTGGAAAAGCCTGTGGTTACATGTGGAGGATGGAAGTGGAGAAAGGATGAAGATTTGTAATCTTCAGCATCTGCTCTATACAGCTAATGTTTCATCCATACTCAGCCATGTGAACACAGTTTGTACTTGGTGAGGCATTAGGTAGTAGAAGTGAATGATCACTTCTTGAGAATTGGAGCAGACTTGGAGGGTTCTTTAGGCTTCTCCCAGGTAACTGTGCATGCCTGGAACTGTACTCACAGACGCCACTCTTCCAGTTCCCTGCCAGTCATTCCCAGGCTGCCCTCATTTTTATGATGCCTGTCAGTCATAGCCTCAAGGGACATCCACAAATCCCTAACCTCTAACTAAACTGTACTGCCTGCTTCCTCAACAATGCCCTTGAATAAAACTCCAAGTGCTTGAATGCCAGCCATGACCGTCTCATTTGCCCTTTGTGGTTTTAGTGTGATCTCACACACCTTTAAAGCTTATCATTGGTCAGGTCAATTTATCAGAATACAAAATAATCAGCAGAAAGAGAGGCCACAGTGGAACAGCACTATGCATTGCAAAACTAAGTCAACTTGGGATACCATGATAAAAGAGTCACTGCCTGGGAAGAATTACAATATGGTATGTTTCTGAATCCTAGCATAAAGGCATGAAACCCACCGCCTATAAGGAAGGAACTGTGATCTCTGTGATCTCCTTGACTTGGGGGATTTTGTAGAAGAATAAAACTTTGCAGTACATTCCAGCCAAGGTCTGGTGAATCTACGCAGTCAAGCAGGCCTACAGGGAGGAAACTAGATTAGAATAGCTGCTTTCTAACTAACAAGAGAACGCACATGATATACCACGTGCAGAGTCAATTAGTATAAAGCTGGAAGATTCATGTATATGAGAGCAACTGGTTAATTAACATAGGGCTGGAAGCTCACATATACCTTAGGTAAGCAATTCAATTTTCCCTATGATTTATGGCTTAAGGAAAGGACTACAGCATCCTACAACAAAGGCATTTTTCAATGTTATTGGTTAGTTGCAGTAAAACTATTACTTTCCCAGGAACTATAATTTTTTAAATGTGTAGTTAAGAAATGGGATGAGTTAGCCTTTTCTGCTGCTTCATATAGATCAGCAAGCCTGGCAGGGAACTGCAATGGTCAGGAGATGAACCAACGCACGTATGTTTGTGAGTTCACATATATACAGCACTTAAGGGTGCTTCCGGCTGTTCTATGGGACCCAAGCTCAATCCGAGGACCCATGGGAACGTCTGACATTGAGCACCCACACAGGAGGCACACATTCACACAAACACATATCCACACACGCGAATAATAATAAATCTTTTAAAGGACCTTGACCTTGCCGGGCCAGTGTGGAAGGCTAGTCTGCTGTCCATTGCACTGTGGGGAAGCCATCCCTTCTCTGTTGAAATCACTGAGGTGGAAAGTAGACGGATCTGTACTTAGATGTTCAGAGGACCTCACCGGAACAAGACAGATCCTCTCAAGACCCCCCATCCCTCAAAATATATAGGTTATTGTAATTGTATCTAAAGTTGATTCAAAGTTTGGGGCTAGGTTTTATTGAAGCATCAGTAGCACCAGTTGGCTTGGCAGCATGGAAGCAGGGGAGATTGTACAAGGTCCTACCCCTTGATGAAGAGCTACTGGCAACTACTGACTGCTAAGAGAGAGAGTCATTCTTCCTTGGGATGAACCTCCAATTAGCTATCCATTATCAATTGGTCAGCTCTAAACACACACACACATATGAGCAACACTAAGCATACTCGGCAGGTTGTGCCTAGATATGTATTTTGCATATGTGTGTGTGTGTGTGTGTGTGTGTGTGTGTATGTATATGATACTAATAACTAAAGGAAAAGAGGCCATTAATTTAAAAGGGGGGTGGGGTTACATAGTGCCAGGTGAAGAAAGAAGAGAGGAGAAATTATGTAAATACAGTACACATATATGAAACTTTAAAATAATACTTAGAGAATAAATTTATATTCAAAAATATGATCTATGTTGTTTTCAGTAATTATTTTACATGCACACACATTTATTTTAAAGAAATGCCCCAGAAACAAATAATACTATAAAAAAATTGGTGTAGCATAACAAGAGCATTAAACTGTTAACCATTTATTACTTTATAATCAAGAATGATGCTAAGAGAATTGAAAAGTGAACTACTTTTTCTAACACCTAAGGTCAGGGCCAATGAGCTGGCTGAGCAGGGAAAGGTCCCTTCTGTCAAGCCGTAAGACATGAGTTTGGGTTCCCAGGACCCACACGGTAGAAAGAGAGCCCTCTACCTATATGACATGGCATGTGTTTGCATAAACATACACACAGAGAGAAAATAACATGTGGTTTTACTTAAATGTAAAGTTTGCTTAACATAAACAGCTGGCTCTTGGCAACGAGAGGAAAACACACGGTGTCCTACCCACTGACCACAGCTCCCCATGGAAGAACAACCTATGTTAATTCAGAGGAAAAAGATCCGTGAGAAGTTGGCCCCACAGACTCCCAGTGGATCCTGCCCCTCTTGGAACATGGTGAGTTCATAGCTGTCTGTCTTTGCTTCCTCGGTACCAGATATAGCCCAAGCACCACAGACATGGCGGCCAGCGCGTGCTGCCTGTGCTATGCTACATAAAGCCCCTTCCCCAACATGACCTAAAGGGGCAAGAGTCAGGGCGGCTGGCTTTAGGTACGCGAAGTACAAATACTGAGGTCCAAGCTGTAGTAGGGCTCATGGAGTAGAACAAACGTGAAAATGCCTACACACCAGCCAGGTGGGATGGTACACACCAGCAGGAAGACCCTGTCCCCCATTTTTTTTTTAAATGGCACAGTGGCACAGAGGAAGCAGAAGCAGGTAGATCTCTGGGAGTTCGAGGCCAACTTAGGCTACATAGGACAGCCAGAGCTACATAAGAGAGAGAGAAAGAGAGAGAGAGAGAGAGAGAGAGAGAGAGAGAGAGAGAGAGAGAGAGAGAGAGAGAGAGAGAGACCCTGTTTTGGGGGCAGTGGGGAGTCAAAGCCAGCAATATAGCTGAGTGATTAAAGACTCTTGCTACCAAGCCTGATGACCTGAATTTGATCCCATGAATCCACACGGTGGAAAGGACAGAGCCTTATAAATTGTTCTCTGACATGCAGAAAACTCATGAACACTCTCAGACACACACAGAGACTAGAGAACACGTACCACTACCATGCCCCAATAAAAGAAAGAATATGTAATACAAATATTTTAGAAAAGCAAGTACTTTGTTCTATAAATAAATAGAAATCCTACCTACAGAATTAAAGAGATTCCTTCTTATATGTAAGGTGAGAGAAGACTGAAGCTCAGAAAATGATTATATGAGCTACTCATTAGAACATTTAGGAAGGGGGCAAACATGTGATACTGTTGGCCTTTTGCCATCAAAAGCATACAACATGGCCGACTGAAACTTTTCAAGACACCATCTCAAAAGCCATGCGTCTTTAACAGGCAGGAGACTCCTTGCTTAGCTGTTACTTTAGTTCGGCTTTCTGTATTGGTAGCTGGATTAATTACTGTTTCCTTGTCGTGACCAAATACCTGCCATGAAGCACCTCGAAGACGAAGGGTTTGCTTGGGCCTCCAGTCAGAGGAGATATCGTCCATCCTGCTAAAAGGATCTTAGGTGCCTGGTTACATTGTACCCACAGACAGGAAGCAGAGAGCCATGAAGAATGGTGGTTGATTTACTCCTTTTCATTCTGCCCAAGACCTCAGCCCATAGAATGATAATGCCCACATGTAGGGCTAGTCTCACCAGTTCAACTAAGCCAACCTAGAAACTCCCTCATAGACTTTCCCAGAAGTTTGTTTCCTAGGTAACACTAGCGCTTGTCAAGTTGGTAATCAATGTCAATCATAACCAGCCCCAACCTAGTATGATAAATGTCCTTAGAAGAGGAGGTTAGGATACAGGTGCGGATGTATTTAGAGCAAAGTCCACAGAGGACAGAGTGAAGGATGCTGCTGTCTCACATCTCTAGCAGATTTTTTGGGGGGGTGAGGGAGGTTTGAGACAGAGTTTGTCTGTATAGCCCTGGCTGTCCTGGAACTCACTCTGTAGACCAGGCTGGCCTCGAACTCAGAAATCCGCCTGCCTCTGCCTCCCAAGTGCTGGGATTAAAGGTGTGCACCACCACCACCTGGCTTCTAGCAGCTTTTATAAGAACACTTGTCATCAGATTTAGGGTCAACTTCGATAATCTAAGATAATCTGCTCACTTCAAGATCCTTCATTTACCTCTTCTCAAGTAGGGTAACCATCACAGAGTCTGAAGATTAGGCCTCACCCATGTTTTTACTATTGCGCTCAGTGTCCCTTAAATCAATACCCACCCCTGTCATTACACTGAATCTCCTCTTTATGCCCAGTCGTCTCTGGGTATACTTCTATCATGGTATGATCCCTGAAGATATGCTGACACGAACTCCGCTTCCTCTTCATTTAATCATAAGAGCCTTGAGAGTGAACCCATCTGATTATCTCCAAATGCCCAAGCAATCAGAGCGATAGCGATAACTCAGACTTCAGGTCAAACAGGATGACGGCCGCAGTCTCTCCCGTCAGCCGTGTCGCCTCAGAAAGCTTTGCGGACTTAACCTTTCTGGGCTGATTGGGTTGATGGGGTAATTATTGAGAATTATTATCATAATAATTCTCAATACATATTGATGAGAATCTATTATGATAAATTCAGCAAGAGCATTTAATTCGATGCCTGGCATTATCAACCGTAGTTAAGTAAATGGCAGAGGTCACAAAGATAGATTTTTCACTTCCTTGCGCTTAGATGACTGTCTTTCACAGGAAACTGATCTGAGATAACACATGTGTGCGTGTGTGGCTACGTATTCTAGTTCTCTCTTTTCCTGCTGCGAGGTTTCCAGCCCAAACTTTCCAACTTCTAGTGCTCCACATGAGCAGAGCCCCTGGGGTAGGTAGGACTGCATCACTGCCGCAGCTAATGGCATGAGGACACTGGTTACTTTGTCCCCTAAAGTGAGGTCATTTATGTCTATGTCTGTTTTCCACCTCTGATGAAAGAAAGAAAGAAAGAAAGAAAGAAAGAAAGAAAGAAAGAAAGAGAAAGAAAGGAAGGAAGGAAGGAAGAAAGAGGTCATAGTCCATTCTGAAAGTCTGTTCACAGTGTAAAAATCACCAGTACGGACGCATACACTTGAAATCTCAGCCCTTAGGGAGCTGAGACATGGGGATTGTAAGGTTGAGCTTACCCTGGAATACATAGAAAACAGTGTCTCAGGTATGAACAGAGAGGGAGAGGGATGAGGAAAACTAGGGGGAGAGATGGGGAAAGGGAAAGGGCAGAGAAGAGAGAGAGAGAGAGAGAGAGAGAGAGAGAATGTCACATTAGGACATTTTGAAATAAAACTTAAGTTCTCCCAAGAAATAAAATCTATAGCATGAAGTTTTGAAGAGTCACTCTGAAGGAAAAAAATTAGGGTCCAGAGTGTGGCTCATGCTACTAAACACTTAACATAGGCAAAGCTCTGAATTAAAGTTCCCTACAAGGAAGGAGGGAGGGTGAGAGGAGAGAGGATGCACAGCAAAGTCACAAATCAAAGATTCTGTTCTACCAGTGAGCATGGTTCAGGGTGAAACAATACACTCACACACAGAGAAAGTTCAGGTTTTCAGAAAACAAAACAAAATTTCCTATCAAGAAATAAAGTCAAGGGCAGGGAGTGAGGGGACAGTGTGGTGGAGAGATAACTTAGCAGCTAAGATGCTCAGAGGATCGGAGTTCAATTCCCAGCATCTCCGTCAGGTGACTCACACCGCCTGCAACTCCAGTTCTAGGAAAGCCAACACCCTCTTTTAGCCTCTGTGTGCACGCATGTGAGCACACACACAGACACTCACAAATATATAAAAATTAAAATTAAAAAATGTTTTTAATAGAAAAATCAAGCAAACAAGGAAAAGAGTAAGGGAATGGGAAGATTCATGAATATAATTTTGAATCAAAATAAGTTACCTTTTTTAATGCTATGCCACAATTTGAAAAAAAGGATGTTTCATTTGCATATGAAAGACCTTGGATTTCATCTCTAGGAGTAAGAGAGAGAGAAAATTATAAATCAATATTTAGTAGTTCAGCCAGGAAAACAGTATTCCATCAGTTCTAAATGGTATAGAAGTTTAAGGGTCTAACTCATCGTAGACAAAGAAGCCAAATAGGTTTTCTTCCTGAATCTAATTTGCATCTCAAATAACTCAACAGAGCTAGCCTGTGCTAGATTGCCCTCGTGACCCAGTCCTGCCAGTATCGCAGGGCACTGCTATCTGCTCCTAGGTTCTGAGTAACCAGCCGGCTGAGCCTCCCAACTCTGCAGCCTGGCAGCATCGATGGCATCCTGTCACTCCCTCAGTCCTTCCTCCCAGACTCTGGCCAGTTCTGGGTTCCACGGGCCATGTGGGGGAACGGGGCTGTGGGGGGCGGGGGGAGGACGGTGACTATGAACAAAGGCTATGGCTAACGGGAATGCTGTTGCTGCACATACCAACATCACTCAGGTTTGAATGGGTCCACTTTTAACAAGCACTGGATCCAGTTCCGTTTTAAGAGGGTGAATGTTTGCAGTAGTGGCAAATGTCAACCTGCGGCAGATGGTGAATGCCAAGTGTCACCCTCTGACTCATTTAACATTTGGATTGGTGACCCAGGAAAGTGTAAACAGCATGTTAATGTTATCTACGGATGACACTGTATGGGGCAATGAGTGCATGAGAGGGTTATGCAGATGGTCCCGGGGGCTCCAACAAAGAAAGAAAACCGGATGTCAACTGGGCGAAAAGAGATGAGCTAATGTAATAGGCTTAGGAAGATGAGACGAGCTACGGATAATGGATGGGCTGGTGGCCGACTCCGACGGTGGTCAAACAAGGAGTGAGTCACACACAGCATATCATGATTCCATACTGAGCCCATGCTATCACACCATCCTGTCAATGAGAGGTTCCTGCCACTGTCTGGTAGACACTGTGTGTGTGTGTGTGTGTGTGTGTGTGTGTGTGCACGTTTTCACAGTAAAAAAGAAAAAGAAACAACAACAAAAAAAAATAGCTAGGACAGTGTGTCAGAGAGGACAGGCATGAGGAAAGGGGATTCTGTGGAGTTAGAAGATGATCTGGGTGAGCCTTCTGCAAAAGTCAAGGGTACAAAGGTTCGCTTCTGCTCGCCTCTTGCTTAGACTCCCTCGGTGTGGCTTCGTCTCAGGGTCAAGGTGAATGGAACCTCTCTCTCTCTCTCTCTCTCTCTCTCTCTCTCTCTCTCTCTCTCTCTCTCTCTCTCTCTCTGGTACCGTCTTGAGCATCACGTTCGGTCTACAGATATTAAACTAATAAACAGCCTTGGCTTAGGCTCTCCTCTGCCTGTGCCCAGAGCGGGAGGTCCTCTGCTTCTGTAGTTCAGTCTCTGAGTCTGTGGTTCACTCTCCAGTCTCTGTCCCATAATACAACCAGTCAGCAGACATAGAACTTTCTCCTCTGGAGGTCTTCAATAAACCGCCCCCCAAAGCTGTGACAAAACAAAATAAAGGAAGGAGATGAGAGTGGAGATGCTGGGTAGGAGCCCGAGGTAAAGAACTACCTTAATCCGCCTCACCCTCACCTGAGGCTCTGCGGAAACACGCTTTTACAGTTCTCTATTCACAGGTCTTCAAACTGTTATCTCTGCTTTCCTGTCCTTATTCTTCTTTGTCAGCAAGCCCACCCTTAAGCAATTAACTGTTCATTAACACCTTCACAGAGAATAAAAGGAAGCAAAAGAAACTGGTGGGGAGGAATCACAGCTATGAGCTCCAGCTCTCCGAGACAGAGATACCATGGGCAGCATCCAATGTAAAAATCTTATTGCTACCTACAGAATCCTTCTCAGCTTCAAGAGTGAGAGAGAATGGGGGTGGGGGCCTTGACATTCAGAACCTTGGGAAATTGTCTTAGCGTCAGCACACTCCTTAACTTACAGAAAAAAAAAAAATTAGTTACCTACAATCACTGGGTTGACTCTTCCCTTACTGAGACCTCACTCGATGGAAGTCAGCCTGAAACTTGCTTAGACTTCTATAGCCATTGGGGAAAAGGTAGAAGCTGGACAGTGGAGTGGCTACTCTGGGGGCTCTTTCCCGCCTCCACTCCGTAAATAAGGCAACAGCAGTAGCCTAAATGGACCAAGCAGACAGCAAAGACTCTGCTTCCCATTGAGGAAAAGCCCAGGACTCTTAGCCGGGGCATCTCCCTGCCTCTGGCAAGAATGCTGTGGTCGACCCTCCCTCTAAAATCGCAGTTGAAGAAAGTTAGCCTTCTAACAGGGAAAACCAGCCTTCAACTGGTGGTAAATATGGAGACTTTATGCAAAAAGTCAAACGGAGGACCAAGAACAAAGTTCAAGACCCAGGAATGCAGAAATGCCTGCGTTTGATTTTAAAGTACCTCTCCATAGGATACCAAGTCTCCTCACACAGCTATTGCAGTTTCCTTTTGTAAAGCAAACTCCAATTCATTCCAGTATTGAAAACCCATCTCAGACTTCTCATTTCCAAGGTCTCGTTTATGTCCACTTTCAAGTGTTTCTGTCTTTTCTGGGCAACAACTCCACCATCATTCTCCTGACAAAGATGAGAAATCAATCGTGGCATCAACTTTGGCTTAGGTTAGATTCTCCTCTCTCTGTCTTTCTGTCTTTGTTTCTGTCTCTGTGTGTGTATGTGTGTGTGAGTGTGTGTGTGTCTGTCTGTCTGTCTCCCCATCTCTGTCTCCCTGTGTTCCCCCACCCCCCTCTCCATTCATCCATCCATCCTACCCCTTGCTCTGCTGACCATCTTGGCAGTTACATCCCAATCTGTAACCCCTCACCACCCAATGCTGACCTAATGACCTTAGGTCAGGGCTCCTGTTCCCCATACCTGTATTTCGGCCTGTGGTGATCCTTTAAATATTTAAATACGATCATGATCCCTCTCTGATCAGAGAAGTCTCCCAGAGCTTCTCCCTCACCTCAGAGTGAGGTGTAGTCTTCATCCGGACTCCAAAGCCCCTTGGCCACCTCTTCTGCCTCATCTTTCCCTGACTGGATCTTCCTTTTCATGTGCCTCTGCTGCTCCCAGACCCCAGAGAGTTCTCCCCATCCAAAGCATCTGCTCTCTGCCACAGCTCATGCCCCACAGCTCATCCCCCACAGCCCATCCCCCACAGTTCATCCCCCCACAGCTCATCCCCCATAGCCCATCCCCATAGCCCATCCCCCACAGCTCATCCCCCATAGCTCATGTTGCTCAGAGCTCTGCTTGTGTCAGCTTCTTTAAGAAAACTCCTCTCTAATGGCCTGCCTAAAATAACAGCCACCCAGCCACAGTCCAATCCCTACTTACTCGCAAACACTTCCACTAGCAGTGTATCTGGTTGTATATTCCTCAGCTGCCCTCTCCCATCCCTCACCCCATCAACTGTAGATCACCAGCCATCTACGTAGGTGTTCTCTTTCTCTATTCAATCTCCACAATCCAGCACTGTGACTGTAGTGTAATGGAAACTCATCAAAGTCTTGGTGAATGGACAGTATCCTTTCTATTTCCTGGGGGAGGGGGGAGCTATAGTTTCTATCAGAAAAGTACTCTTAAAATGTTTCTGCCTTGCCCGGGGTTGGTCTAAAGGAGCAGGTGATCTGTGTACAGAGGGCCTGAGCCCGGGGAAACTATGGAAGAAGGGGTCTGACTGGGGTAGATCCATCCAGGAAACCACAAGGCTCAGCCCAAAGCATGAGCTATCCCAATCTCCACACAGTGAAATCCAGAAAGACTATGTGTCTCACCCAAGGTCACAGAAATACTAACTGGCAGAAATGGAAGCAGCAGTTAAATCTCCTAGCGGTGTCCTGGTGGCGTTTTCCCTCGAAACTGCATTTGTGGGGGGGATAACAACATCTTTAAATGTTTTTTCTAGCTGACCCCATTTCATGGTGTTAATTGATGAATTCATTTCAATCCTAACCCTTTGATGTCTCCCCATGTTTTTCCAAGAGAAGGTGTGCTTATCTAATTAGCACGTGATACAAAACTGAGAGGAAATAGCTAGTATCCTGAAGGGCAGATCCTGATCACAAAGATGCTGATAAGCTACTGCAATGAGCCCGAGCTGATAAGAGGAAACTTAGCGGAAATCCAAGGGCTGTAACTAGAGTCAGCCAGGAAGAAAACAAAGGTCCAGTTCTGGCTCTGATGGAAACCATCCAAGTGCTTGCGAATACCATGGATCCTCCTCCACCCTGAAGTTCTGCTTCAGTACTGTCACCATGTAACATGACACCTGCAGACATCCAGTGTGGTGGCAGACTATACTAATAGAACATAGATTCTAAAATAAAAGTTACCATGCATTGTAATATTTGTTGAACAAACTAGATACTCACGCATACATTCGTGATTGTGCCCATTAAGACTCAAGAACTGGGATGCCGGGCAGTTGGTAGCACATGCTTTTAATCCCAGCACTTGGGAGGCAGAGACAGGTGGGTTTCTGAGTTCGAGGCCAGCCAGAGCTATACAGAGAAACCCTGTCTTGAAAAGAAAAAAAAAAAGACTCAAAAAAAAAAAAAAAAAAAAAAAAAAAAACAAAAACAAAATTCAAAACTGGGTTTCATGGTTAAAAGACAGGCAATGTCTCTACACTCAACAGAGCTCATAGTCTTGGGAGACAGCCATTCTGTGTAAGCAGTGTCTCAGGCTTCATGAGCTTCCTTTTCCTCAAATTCCTCTCTCTAGAACCTTCAAGAAGGCTGATAACAGAGCAGAAACTTATCTTCAGCCCAAGAAGCCAGATTCTGCAGCCAATGGCTTTAGTATGAATTATACAGAGACTCTCCTATAGTCTTCTATCTTCACGGTGCTGTAAGCAGATGAAATGAAACAGGAAATTGCATCTGGTGGCACAACAGAGATGGATGGCTCAGTGTAAGAGCATGTGATTCAAGAGAATGAGGACTTGCGTTTGGATCTCAGCATCCATACAAAAAGCCAGGGATGGTTGCCTGTGTACCTATGACCCCAGCACTGTGGGAATGGAGACAGGAGGATCTGGCTACCAAACTATCCCTGGGTCCACTGAGAGGCTCTGTCTCAAAGGAATGAAGTAGAGAGTTATAGGGCAGGACACCCAACAACCTCTTCCGGCCTCTGCTTCAGTATACCTACACACACAGAGATACACACACACACATGTATATTTACTATACACAAATACACTATATACATACACATGCACATACATCACACACAAATATACCATACACACACACATGCACATATATCATACATATACACGCACATATACCATATACAAGTACATCATACACAAATACACCATACACACACATGCACATACACTATAACACACACACACCACACACACACACACATGCACATATACCATACACAAATACATCATACACATACACACATACAACACACACACATGCACATATACCATATACAACTGCATCATGCAAACACACACTAAATCAAATACAATGCCCACCTTTGCATAGGGTAGAGCATAGCAACTCTGCCCGTCTATGCTGTCGAATGTTACTCCTCTTGTAATTCATACTCACACAACGAGAATCACCATCTCTGCCCACACCAGCCTGACCAGATCAGACTGGCTTCTTGAGCCAGTGTTATTTTCCCTTTATACTTCTAGACCTGCAGCTAGGGGCCATTTGAGCGCACCTTGCTTGTCTTTATAGTAATTTCCCCTCGGGAGCCCCATGCCCCGTCTAAGTCACTTCCATCTATCACTCAGGTCCTCCTGCTCTTGACCCTCAGCAGTGGGATCCGACTCCATCTCCCGGGAGAACCTCTTCAATTTCAAAGGGAAGCAGCTGCCTCTGGAGAGTCAACCTCTGTATCCAGTATCAACTGCTCATTCCCAATGCCCTCCCCAGACAAAAAGCCTGTTGAGCTCAAAATGCTGAAACTCATCCTGGGAGTCAAATTTTTACAGGGTCATGAACAAGCTAGAGTTTGCTCAAAACACAATGGACATGTAAATAATGATAGAAAGAACTAGACGTGTCCAGCCTGGTCCCTTCAGGAGCTTAATTCCCTGAATGATACAAGAAAGTAAGCCCTGATGCATAGCTGAAGGCGAGCCTGCCTAGACAGCCTGGGCCTAGATTTATATTGGGGGAATGATGGGAAATAAAATTAGAAAGGATAATTAAACCTATCCAAGCCTAAGAGTACCTGGGTTGGTTTTGGTAGAGGTAACATTAATTTTTTTTCAAAACCTCTTTTTAATGATTAAACGCTTTAATCTCCCTTTTAGCCCACCACCCACCAGAGGTAGTGAGAAAGATTGGATATGGGGTGCGGGGAGTGGCCCTGTTTAGAAAGGTTCTTTGGAGCAACTCCCATCTGTGTTGTGGGGAAATCGGCAGTGCAGTTCACAGGTTAGCAGCAGCAGCAGCTTGATCCACTTGCAAACACTTCACAGACACACCAGTAGGCCAGTTCAGTAGAGTCAGGATGGCAAAGAGGAACCGGCAGCAGGGGCACAACCTAGCGGACAGCGAGGCATCAGCCGCCACTCAAAGTCAGCAGGAGGGATCAGCAGAAACACCAGGAGAAGTTCTGGGCTGTGCCTCTCTCAGGGGAGTGAAAATCAGCGAAGGTGCGAGACCTACAAGCATTGCAGCTAGCTCTCTAAGCAAGGCAAGCTTGAGTTCTATTTATACCCTCCAAACATCACGTGCCCTCCATGGTCTACCCTCGGCATGCACATGCGCCTGTCTCAGCTGACATCTCTGTGCCAATCAGCCCGAGTCTAATGAAGCAGCAAGAAACAGTGGCACACCACCAGACGTTTTTTGGTGTGTTTCTCTCTATGGCGTCTAGAAAAATGCAGCTCAGCTATACGATGTAAGGCAGACTAATACATGTGTGTTGTCAGCAAAGAATCCTCTATCCCGTGTCTTTTCACGTGCTTGCTTTAGCAGAACATCCTCTCTCCTGTGTCTGCTTCAGCGAAATGTTCCTCCACGGGTTGGCCTAAGCCTTTCACACCTGTGTCCACTTCAGGAAAACATCTTCCATCACAACTGACTTTCCAAAGAACCCTTAAGTTGCCACTTCGGTAGATCACCAGGAGCCCAGAGTAGAAGCCAGCTCAAGGTAGAAACCTGCTCAGAACTGGCTGTGGCCTTCTAGCCTATTGACCGCGTGTATCAGTGGGGGAGGTCGGGAGGTTGGGAAGCCAGGAGGATTAGAGGGCAGGAAAGCTGTTCTGATGTTACTAGCATGGCCCACACATCAGACAGGAAACTTCCAACCTACAAGAGTGGTGTGGGGAGAAGGGAGGGAAGGGTAGCTGAAAGAGAAGTGACTAATTTCAAGTTCAGAAGACTCAGCAAGGAAGTGGATGGGGAACAAAGCCAGAAAGAAAGAGATGTCTGACGGGACAGCCTTTTCCAAGCCAAGGACATGGAAGCAAGGGGTTCAGGCAGCCTCTGAAACGTGCCTCAAAGGCTTGTGCTTTAAGCATGTGTTCCGGAGCTGACAGTGATCCTTTATGAGACTGTGGAGGGCCAGATAGCTCAGCTGAGAGCCTTACACTAAAGAAGGGACTGTGGGGCTGGAGAGATGGCTCAGTGGTTAAGAGCACCAACTGCTCTTCTGAAGGTCATGAGTTCAAATCTCAGCAACCACATGATGGCTCACAACCATCCGTAGTGAGATCTGATGTTTTCTTCTGGGGTGTCTGAAGTCAGCTACAGTGTATTTACATATAATAAATAAATAAATCTTTTTTAAAAAAAAAGACTTAATTTTTTTTTTTTTAAAAAAAAGGGGACTGTGGAGCCTTCTTGGAAGAAGTAAGTCATTAATGCAAGGCCTTTGAAGGTGACATCTGGCCCCTAGTTCCTGTCACATTCCCTGCTTCCTGATCCACCATGACGTGAGCACCCATTGCCAGGCACACCTGCTGCCATGGCTCCACCAAGTCTTCTCCGCCATGATGGGCTGAAACCCTTGGACACCATGACCAACCAACCCTCCCTCCCTTAAGTTGCTTCTGCTGGGTGTTCTGCTCACCATGATGCAGAAGCAGAGGACGCAGCTAAGTAATAATTTGATTGTAATTTTTTAAAATGAGAAAGATATTTGTATGGGGGGGAAACAAGTAAATGAGGCAGGTACATAGAGAATATTTGTTCCATTTTGGACACTGTAAGATAAAACTGAGGTCCTGATGGTCACCCACCTGGAAATGTCTCGGGAATAATGAGGAAGGCAGAGAGATCTGCACTGGTGCCATGGCCTATGCAACTTGCATCTTGGAACCATGGCCAGAGGCAGAGAGAGAATGGAGAAAAGACAGGCAGGCAGGCAGACAGACAGACAGACAGACACACACACACACACACACACACACACACACACACACGGTTGAGACCAGGTTGGTTTTCTAACTGCTGCTACCCAGAACCTCATGTTTATTATATACACCAGGAGGAGGGGTTAGCTGGACTCAGAAGGAGACCTCTACAGGCAGCAATAACAATTGGTAAATATGCAGGAGGAGGAACCACCGTTGCTAGTCTCTGCACACTCATCCTCAGACTCCCAAGGAGAACTTTGGCTTTGCCATTCCTCTTGAGTCTGGGCCATCAGCTTTGCCAATTTCCCACAGGCCAATTGGGCTTGGAGCCCCCCAACAAGCTGTGCCCATGTCAAAATAAATATTCACTCTGAGCTTTACTTATTTAAGATTTCCTCTGATACCTACACTTGGGGGGGGCTAAAACATAGAAGTAGTTGATCATTCATGACTCACAATGAGTCACATATTAGTAAAGATATGGAGACAGGAGATGAGATGGGCTTGCTAAGGAGCTATATATAAGGACACAGGGAAGGTAAGATATTAATAAGGTTCTTTTTCTCTGTTATCAAAGCTCCTATTTTACTTATTGTGAAAAGAAAATGTTAAAGAAAAATGGAGAGGAAAAAAAATGGATTTCCTCTATCCTCCAGACAAACACCATGAACTCCCTGAGGTTACTGCTTATCTTAGTAAGGATTTCTGTTGCTGTGAAGAGACATCGTGACCATGGCAACTCTTACAAGGGAAAGCATTTCAAAGGCAACTGGCTTGCAGTTTCAGAGTCCGCTGTCATCATGGTGGGAAGCAATGGCAGCATGCGGGCAGACACGGTGCGGGGGAGGGAGCTGAGAGTTCTACATCCAGATCCTCAGACAGAAGGAAAAGAGCAACACTGGGTCTGGGCTTGAGCAAGCCCTAGAAACGTACTTCCTCCAGCATGGCCGCGCCTCCTCCAGCAAGGCCACGCACCCTAATAGTGCCCCTCTCTATGGGCCTATGGGGTTGGTTTCATTAAGATCACCATACATCTAGACATTTCTCTGTGCATATATTAGAAATATTTCCTTTGGGTAATTGCAAGTTTACGTCTAATGGAGTTTACATCTAATGGTCTCTAATAACTTTTGCTTGGAAAACTTTTTCAGTATAATAGTCCTATTTTTGCCCAAACCAAAGTTCACATCAGCTGCTGGACTTCTAGCATTCTTTGAATCTTTTACTGTTAAAAAGAACCATCGCTCCTGCTGTTGAGGGCAGGAAGTCTACTTCATACCCTGGCTTGTCGAGGAAAGGATGATTTACCAGCTTCCGTGAGATTTTTATAAAGGAGATGCCCTGGTTGTGTTTGAGAATAGAACCAAGGGAAATTGGCAGACAGCACTAAAAAGGTTTTAGCCTTTGGAGGCCATGTGGGGTTATAAAGCACGCGGCGCTCCGAGCCTCTCTGAAGCCACAGGCAGCCCAGTGAGGACTCCACACAGTCAGCTTGTTACATAAGACAACGCGTGGCTCTGCCTCTCGCCTTCGCTTTTGGGGGATTTGATTTCCTGTCAGGAAACAAGGTGTCACCAAGAGAGCTATCTTCACAGAGCTGCCTTGGGGGCTAATGACATCACGACTTCTGAGCTCCTCTGAGAAGCAGGCTACCTAGATTCGGGACAAACATTACTCTAATCGGGTTTTTGTTTGCTTTTTGAAGAGAGCCACGTGGCTTCCTCTCTTCCTGTAGGATGATCAGTCCTGGCTCCAGAGTTACTCAGGATGTTTCCAGCTCTTTCGCTTTCCATCCCTCCCGAGGGAGAGCCTCTGTGCCTATTCCTGCTTCCCATGCCAGTCTTCAATTGGCCTCCTCAGGATCTAGTCCCCATTACAGTCCAAACTGACACAAAAGTCACCAAATATCAAGGGCTGGAGCTGAGCAAGCCTAGAGGCAGACCAGATTCTTCGCAGAGGGCTGCCTTGGGTTTTGGTTGTTTTTATTTGTTTTAAGCATCATCATCTTCTCCAATGGATACACCTTTGATATCTATGTTCTTGAAAACTCCCAAGTGTATTACTAGAAGCAAAGGAAAAGGCAGGTGTCTCCAGCGGGGCTACACATCAGCATCCCTTTGCCTTTCAGAGCCTCCAGGAGCATCATGCCAGAGACTCAGGGAAGCGACATTCATTAAGCCACATGTACTGGTGCAGCCTTCAATTTCCCTGAGAAAATGCTAGGGAGGAAGAAAAGAGAAAAGAAAGGACAGAACTATTCTGAAGCCAGGAGTACCCTCTAGTGTTCAGTTGGAGGCCTGAACTCCCGCTACAGCCCACGAACCCAATAAAAACAGTGGGAGAATCTATGTAACTATACAGAGGGTTGCCTCTCCGGGGCAGCGGAGGTTTTGCTTCATTAACCTAAGCTTCACACACAATGATCTGTTCCTTCGAAAGTGTTAGGAATAGCCCAGCGGCGGTGGTCTGGTGCACGCCTTCAATCACAGCACTCAGGAGTCAGAGGCAATTCGAGGCCAGCCTGATCTACAGAGCAAGTTCCAGGACAGCCAAGGCTACATAGAGAAAGCGTGTCTTTGGAGGGTGGGAGGCGGTGGGGGGGAGTGGCTGGGAGGGAGGGGGGAACGCTGGGATGAATTTTTTTTTTTAAAAGAAGATTCAGTCATTTATACGATACCCCACAGCAGTTTAATTTTAATATCTGTGTTTAGCCATGGAATAGAATTACACTTTATATCATTAAACTAGTTTCAGTGACACTGAAGTTGTAGAAAACTTCTAGGCATGATGTTGTATTCCTGCAATTGGGAGGCTGTGATTGGAAATTAAAGAGTTCAAGGCCAGCCTGGTAGACCCCAATGGTGGAGGCATTCAGGTATGTGTGTGTGGGGGGGTCCTTTGCCATTTTGCTGGCATCATTGTAATTGGAAAGTAACATAATGATATATTTGAGTATCGTGAAGTAGTTTTCAACTCTGTAGAGAGTATACAGTGTAAACATGTGCAAACACTAACCAGGTTGGACGATGAAATAATGACATTTGTGTTACAGGGTAATGATTAGGGTTTGAGGTTTGAGGGTATGAGGTAGGTCTTTTTTGTTATCGCTGTTGTTGTGGCTGCTCTGTTTTGTCTCAAATTGCTTGTTAATACATAGATGGAACAAAGTTTTTATGTCTGTAAGAGCTTTCCAAAGCCAAGCTAAGTAATGAAGTGGCTCTGAGTTGCCACGCTGAGTTCCATATGATCATTTCAAAGCTTTTATTGCTAATGCCAAACATTCTATTAATTAAGAATAAGACACAATAAGTGTACAATGCAGAAACTTTTCAGAAGCACCATGGATTGTATGGATGTTAGATGAATCATAGGAACATCGAGATGAGTAAAAGGTTGCAAATAAATTAGGGGATGAAGCTAAATAACAATCATCAGAACTGTGTGCACATCCTCTTGGCCAAAAAGCTCAGAAATCAATTTAATAGGTTCCATAAGCTTATTGAAGCTTATGGTTTCTTGTTCTTGTTTTTTTGTAAACTTCCTGGACTTCAGAACTTTTTATGGTGATGGACCTTGGGGTAAGAAAGCTGGAACTGGATCTATGAAACGGCTCAGTGCATCAGAGCGCTTGCAGTCATCCCTGGAGAGCCGAGTGTGAGCCTCATGGTAGAAGGAGACGCCAACTTCCACAAACTGTCCTTTGACCTATACACACACACACACCACTGGCATACATACACAGAATACATATACATGCAGTGTGTGTGTGTGCATGCGCACGTGCATGTGTGTGTGTGTGTGTGTGTGTGTGTGTGTGTGATTTTAAAAATATGGAATTTCATAGGCCTCTGCTTTGCTTATTCTTTGTATTTATGCTCTTACAGGAGATGCTCTTACAGTCTCAGCAACTCACCGGGTTCCCCAGAAGTGTTCTCACAAGCAGAGGCAGAGTAGCCAGAACGAACTGACTATCTACAAAGCAGCTTGCTAATGGGCAGACCACTCTTGCATTGTTCCGCCAATATCTGACAGAAGCACTTACAGGAGGAAGGATCATCTGTCTTGGCCCACAGCTTCAGAGGGTTCAATCCATCCTGACATAGAACATATCACAGGGCAGCTCAGTTCATGTCAGCAAGAGCCAGTGCAGAAGCCCCCATCACAGTGGACCAGGAAGCAGAGGGCAAGGCTATCAGAGGCCTTCATGAGCCTGCCCCTGGTGAGCTAGCTCTACCAGCTACACTCTCACCTCCTACCAGTTCTACAGTCTTTCAAAATAGCACCACCAGCTAAGGAATGAACATTCAACTTGTAAGGGGGAAACTAACTCAAAACACAGCAAAGTCTCTGAGAGAAGTTTAGCAATACCCAGGTGATGACTTGATTCAGATAAGAATTCTAGATAGCTTTTCTCTCTTCCTGAAACTTTGGCTTAAGCCGCCAGAGTAGCCAAAGGACAGATTTGAAATCACATCATGCACATGCTCACACAATCTAAAATTAATGGTTCAGTAATCTCAATATCTCCAAATACACACTCTAGGGGTGGGGGTATGGATCCAGCCCATTAGATGTCTTAGAAACAGCCAGGCTGTTCAATGTCAGAACAAAGAAATGGAACTTGTCCTAGCAGCAGGCCACATTATAGTTCAGGGACAAATAAATCAATCTTGCAGAGAAATATTAATGTTCTCAAGTGACTTCCTGGTTCAATTTAAGAATAGAAAGATAAGAAAAAAAAATGAAGAAAAGTCACAAATGAACAAGAGGCTTTTCTAAGGATGAACATATTCTAAAATAAATAAAGCCCTGGGGAAATATTAATAACTCAGCATTTAAGAATATATATTCTGCCAAGCAACAAACGCACCATAGTTGTGGCAGCCCTTACACAAAGAGGGTTAGGAATATGAGCCAGAGTTCCCTTTAACATCATGGTATGAAATCAGTGTGGGTTCTGCTAAGCTGCATATCTGTTAAGAGTTATACTAGAATAAACAATGGATAAACCAAAAATAAAATAAGAATGAAAAGAAGTGAACAGTTACTTCTACAAATCCGGGTAAGTTCCCATGAGCTGTTCTTCAGAGACAATGTGGGAATACTCCCCTAACTAAGGTTGAAGTCCACCATGATCAGATAGCCTCTGGGCTCAGTGCAATGTGGGAGACTCCGTTCATTGACAGGCTTCTCCTTCTCTGACCTTGTCTGAGGAATTTACCCTCCCCACATCATACCTTCACCTCTACGGTAATCTAATTAGATTACAAGATCAATTCTTCTTTTTTTGGGTTTTTTTTTTTTTCCGAGACAGGGTTTCTCTGTGTAGCCCTAGCTGTCCTGGAACTCACTCTGTAGACTAGGCTGGCCTCGAACTCAGAAATCCGTCTGCCTCTGCCTCTCAAGTGCTGGGATTAAAGGCATGCACCACCACCGCATGCTCCTTCTGATAAAACCTCTTCAGCCAGCACCAGAGATTCCTGAAATGCTTCCCCATGCTAATGAGGTATTTTGGTACCCTAAGCCCTCATCCAGTGACCTTTGTCTATCCTGGATGTCCCTACCTTCAGTCCCCCAAAACTTCATAAGACTTGAATCACTCTAAGTAAAATGGATCTGCCTTCTGATAACTGGTTCCAATATGGTCATTCTCCAGATGGCTTCTGAAACCCAAGACTCACCCACACCCACCCTCAACCCTCCCTCTTGTTGTCTCTGCTCCTACTGCCTGATGATCCACAAGAGCAAGGAGACCCATAGGACAAGAACCCCAGATTCCTTCCATCTTGTTGCCTTGACCTCAGGGCCAAGGTGGCTTACCATTTCGGAGGTTAGTCCACTATCATCATGATGAGGAGCATGGCAGCATGCAGGCAGACATGATACTGGAGAGGACCTGAGACTTCTACATCCAGATCAGCAGGCAGCAGGAAGTGAATGTCACACTAGATCTGGCTTGAGCATTTGAGACCTCAAAGCCCACTCCCTAGCGACACACCTCCTCCGACAAGGTGACACCTCCTAATAGTGCCACCCCCTATGGGCCTATGGGAGCCATTTTTATTCAAACCACCACAGAGACCAAAGACACAACTCAACAAAACAGCATGATAGGCTTTTGGGTTGTTTAAAGATTTCACTACAAAAAGTATAGGAGACCATTTTTTGTTTGTTTGTTTGTTTGTTTTTCACACCAATAGGCTCCATCACTCCAATAGCTGAGGCTATTGGAACAGTGCGAACCAGTACTCCAAGTACCCCACACTGATTTTCCATGACAGAAAAGCAACTTAACTTGGAAGAACAACAAGCAATTTCAGGGGCACAAAGGGAAGGTTTTGGTTGATCCGAGAGATCACCGGAAGGCATTTAATTTCTTGTCCTTTTCACCCGTCTAGGTTGGCCTGTTCAGTGTGGTTCAGGGTCGTCTGTGCCACCAGCCCTGCCCCTGCTTCCCTTTTATTTACCCGCCTTTTCTCCGGAGGTGACCACACGACCAGCTCCCACCCAAGACCCTTAAATCCGCCGATAAAAGACACACACAGTTTGTCCCTCTACAGTTCGCCTTCTTGACACAGTTGTTGGGGTCAGATATCTCCAGTCTGGAAAAGCATACCCTTACCAGTTTATTATCTCCATCTCTCCCCATGTCCTATACTTAGTGGCTTTTTCCACCTAGCCCCCGTCATCCTCGGCCACCCGCTTGTAGGGAAGGCTGCAGGTCCTAGTTTCCCCTCCCCTGCCCCGGAGACCTTACATGGTTCTTGGGTGCTTCTTCCTTCAAAGCAGGGCAGAAAAGCCCCCCTCTCCTTCCCAGCCGTTTCCTCCTGGGCCCCAGAAGTCCTAGCTGTACCTCCTACCCAGCAATTGGTCCCGGCCTTTTTTATTGACAAGTCAAGAACCAATTGGAGAACAGGACTTTAACATCAGAACCGCCCTTTCATTAACCTCCGCGGCTTGATCCAGAAACAGATTTCCCAAGCCCAACCTGATGCCCTGGCTTTGGCAGAACCACCAGTGAAACCCGACGATTGCTCTTTGACCATGGACACCTACCTATACCCTCCTGCCAGTCCCATTTGCTAGGAAAGAGCAGGGTCAGATCTAGTAACAGAAGAAAATGACATTTTACTAACTTCTTCATTTAACAAGGAGAGACTCAAAACCACAGGCACTGAGCTCGGGCCTGCTCTAGGAGGCAGATAGGAAAAACCCCCACATACCATCACACCACCCAAGACAAAACCACTGACTGACACGTCTAAAATGCCAGCAAGGCGGCATTTGCCTGGCTACAGAAACAGCAGCCCGGTGATGCTTAGATGGGTCTGGGCAGTCAACCTTAGGCAGGGGCAGGATGGGAAGGTGGGACGGCCTTCCGAGCTTAGTGCCAGAGGCGTGGGCCGCCAGGAGGATCTTTCCGCTGACTCACTCCCTGCTCGATGCTGCAGCTGTTCTTGCCGCTCTACCCCACTCCACACCTACCATTTTCCTGGTTTGGGTTCCAACCTTAGCAATTTGTTCCAGCAGATAACACCACCTGCCCACTCAGTGAACCTGCACCCAAAGGACAGCATACGTGTAGCATCTTCTACACCACCTTTTGCTGAAACCAAGATGTCTGCAAGAGCGGAAAGGAGGCGTTGCTCTGAGTGGGCTTCTGGCAATCTCCTAAGCTGGAGTTTGCGCTGGTTTCCTCAAGCACCAGCTCCGGCCCAGTGACAGAGCCCTCGGAACCAGGTGGCAGATGCACCACCCACACTCACAGCAGAGGAGACAAGCTCTCCTTGTAGGTTTCTTGGCACCTCCAACAAGGCCACACCTCCTTACACTTGCAAATAGTGCCACTCCCTGGTGACCAAGCATTCAAATCTATAGTCTGTGGAAGCCATTCTTATGCAAATCACCATACCCTGCAAGATCACAAAGCCCACAAAGTGAAGGCCGAGGCCCAGGCTGGAAAAGCATGCCCAGGAAGTCATCCTGGCTGGCCAATGGGTTCCTCTGAGAAACCAGTCTCCCGCTTGAGCCCTTGCTTGTCCCTTCCGGGAGGCCAGTATAGCATCCCTTCACATAGTTCTCGGCACACACAAATCTGCCTGTTTGCTGTATTGACTTGTTGGTTTGGTTTACTTGAGCGTGTGTGCTGAAAGGACTATCTACTGTTC
The DNA here is from genome assembly GCF_008632895.1 of Mastomys coucha. NCBI lineage: Eukaryota > Metazoa > Chordata > Mammalia > Rodentia > Muridae > Mastomys > Mastomys coucha. The sequence goes on along the minus strand of NW_022196905.1, from coordinate 175,219,999 downwards.
TATGCCAATCACGGGAGCTTTCTATGTGGAGAGAGTCATGAGGTGAACCTCGAGCCACCTAGATTCTAACGTGAGAAAGGAAACGGGCTCAGGGAGTAACGATGTCAGCCTCCAAACCTGACCACCTGATTTCATCCCTGGGGCTCACACCGAGGAAAGAGAAAACTCACTCCCGTGGCAAGCATTTGCCCACGTGCAGTATGCAAGTCACTAAATAAATGAGTGTAACTTTAATTTTTTAAGTAAAGCAGGCAGGTAATACTTGCACATTGCTTTATGTAGCTCTGTGACACTAGAGATATATTTTTTTAATTCCTTTATTTTTTTTAGTCAAATTAAATTCCATAAGACCTCCCTTTCCAAATGTGATTTAAAAGATCACTTGGGGAGATGGAGGTTGAGGGAGGGGTGGGGACTGTCTTTCTCTTTCCCAAACACATAAGAACCACGGTGCTTACATGACCCCAGAAAGGTTGACAGCCTGCTCGGCCTGTCTGTGCTCCATTCTAAGATATAGGCTGCATATATTCAATAGCAGGCAGCTGTGTTCCACCCACACGCATACCCTGCCCCATACCAGCTCAACCATGAGGCAGAGCCCCTGGATAACCAACACTCAGCCAAGCATGCATTGATTTTGCATGGCTTCCCATTCCTGAGATGATAGATTCAGATGGACTTCCTACTATTGAGAAAGCTCACAGCCCGCTCAATGGTTCTAGGAACCCTTCAGATCCCTCCTCAACCCTTTTGGCCCTCAGGATATCCTGGCATGCTGGACCTCTCAGCCCCGCCATGTTTTCTTCAAGGCGCTGATCACTGAGACAGCTAGATTTATGGCCCGCATGTTGATTGTCTGTGTTCTTAAAACAAACAAACAAAAAACTAAAAGATGGCAAGTCTATAAGAGCAGAATCCTTCATGGTCCTATTTACTAAGAAATATACCCAGTGACTGGGAAACTTCTTGGCACCCCTTGGTGTTGGGGAGCTGCTGAATGAGTAACTTTATGTGCCATCTCCAGTCACTGTCTTCGCTCATTTGACCCATGTCTGTGAGATTTTCATTTGAAAGACCCCCAGAACTGGGGAGATCCTTACTCAAGTCTCGGGATGACACGACCACCCAATGACTCACGAGAGACTGAACTTGCTGCAATCACATGAGGTTTATTGGGGATACCGGTACCGGGGTCGATCTCATGACCTTGCCAGTCAGAGGAGTTCGACCCGGAACACAAGAAGTGTGGGGTATTTAAGGGAAGCTGGGGGAGGAGAGAGAGTTACCAAGGAAACAGAACATAAAAGCAGTGGAAAATTTCTGAGGGACCCAACCCAAGGTATTCAGTTAGGGAGGGAAACATATTCATTCTAGGAATGTAATCTTCATCTATCCGTCGTGGCAGGGTGGAGAGTCTCATAAACCAGTAGACCTTCATTCTTAGTTCCGCCCTCATTGTGGATCATTCAGGAGGGGCAGGTATTGGGAACCAGAGCCCTGAGGCTCTGAGTTCCTGGAACTAGCTACTCTACCTTTTTGGCTTGTGGCAGAGGTTTTCCTTGCCCTCTTTTAAGTAAAGGTTACACATTAATACATACATTTCTACTAAATGCCCTCATTTTAAATTCTAAGATTCTCCAGCCTTTCACATTACTGTGTATAAATATCACAGAGAGAGAAACATTTCAAAAAAAGGTTTGTTTGAGCTCTCCTGGTTCAGAAGTTCTAATCCATGGTCACCTGACTACATTACTCAGGGCCCGAGAAGAGATGAACATCGCGGTTGCAGAGTGTGTGGAGGAAGAACTTGTCACATCATGGTTGACAGGAAGCATAGGGATAGTGTCTGGGGACCTGGCACATCCTTCAGAGACATACCCCCAACTGACCTACTTCTTCCACATGGGGGCCCTACGTAGAGGATTCCCTGACTTCCACCACACCATGCTGCTACCTGGGGATCAAGTGGTCAACAAGGAGCCTTCAGAGAACATCTCATTGTCAGATCATAACATTATCAAACACAGCGTTTTAAAAAAGATTTATTGTTTTATATATGTGAGTATACTGTAGCTGTCTTCAGACACACCAGAAGAGGGCATTGGAGCTATGCCCACTGGTTGTGCCCAGATGGTTGTGAGCTATCATGTGGTTGCTGGGAATTGAACTCAGGACCTCTGGAAGAGCAGGTGCTCTTAACTGCTGAGTCATCTCTCCAGTCCATCAAACATTCTTTTAATAGAAAACCACCACCACCAGTGGCTCTCAGTCTTCAAGAACAGTCCATCTCCTAGATGGAAAGTGGGAATACACCCTTGAGTATTTCAAGCTGAGTCCACAGTTGAAGACAATGCAAGTCAATATCTCATTACTAGGTATATATACATATACAGATATGTCTATACTATTAAGATGGTTTTGATGACATAGTATAGACTATGGATTGAGTTGAATCACATCATAAAGCCAGTTTGTATTTAATAATTTTCAAACTAAAGATTCAAACTTGGCTTGATATTTCCTTCATTTGTTTGTCACTCAGTGAGGAAATGGGCCATGAAAAGAATTCACACAAAACAAAAGATGTTGGTAAATGGATGTTTTCTTGTTACCTGCTTAATTCCTTCCAAAAGAAGCGCTCCAAACCCAGTGGTTTCAGCATAATATGCAGAATTCTCTAAGACGAGACCACAATACCATGGGTCACTAGCTTTCACAGCAGTTCCCTGTGAGGATAAGAAATATCTTTATCTGAGAAACAGCTGTTGTATATCTGCATCCTGTTTCTCACAACAGCGGTGGCCATCTTTGGGGACACCAGGCCTGGCTACAGCCCATCATAGAGAATACAGCTTAGTACCACCATAAAATAATTGAATAAATGACTGGACTATTTGAGTATGGGTGTATGGTTAAATGAAAGTAGTATGCCAAAGAACACAGGAAGAAGAGGTTTCCAAACATTTGAAGTGGCTTTGTTCAAAGCGGTGCAGAAAGGAAACCATTTGTGCGGAGAGAAGGAACCAGCCATCACAGGCCTGGCTCAGTAGGAAGGAAGCTGTGGACGTGGGTTTTCACAGGCAGACTAGAGCCATCTGGTGGAGAGCATTGAAAGCAGCCAAGAATCCGAAGAATCTGTGAAAATCTGCTAGGAGAGGAGGGAATCACACTGCGAAAGTGGTGACTCGGAGGAACTGCTTAGCTTTACTTATGAATAAATTGAAATTCAACAAAATTAAACAACTCCCTTGGGATGTAAGAGCGAAGTGCAGTCAATATTAAGTTGGTCACTTCTTGGTAAGATTTAAATCAAATACGAACCAAAAAGTAAAGAATTGATTCTGAAGAGCTTCAACAAAAGATACAATTATTCCTTTCTGAAATTTTCACCTTCTGCTTTTTCTTGAACTCAGGAATATACAGAGCCAGTCACATGTCTTTGTCTTTGTTTTTTTTGGGGGGGGG